>NW_027397070.1:68190045-68299376 GCF_003265705.2 Callorhinus ursinus
TCATCGAATTTAGGCCACTGTGTGTGTGTGTGTGTGTGTGTGTGTGTCTCAGCAAACAGCTCATCGAATTTAGGCCACTGCATTAGAGGCCCTAAAACTTAGTGAAGCAGAGGGTGATCTCCCGGGGGTCCAGTCTGCCCTGCGGCTCTAAGCCAGAGCTGGTTTCTGTCTGGAGCTGTGTTCTGTTGCTGCGATTTCTGTTGGGCCCTGGATAATCTGTTTTTTCTCACTGCACCCCGGGTCTTGGTTAACACTTGTGTATTATCTTTTGTAACAGGTTGTTTCTCCCAAAGAAGAGAACAAAGCAGCAGGTAACTTCCTGTTCTTAGAGGGCTTTTTTAGCTTTATATGTCTGTTTATCAAAACTTTAAATCCTTAGTTAACATTTCTGCAAGACTTAGATTGCCCTTAAAATGTACCCTTAGAGTCCATCCAGAACTTTACCCTGCCTGACAGAAAAAGTGCCGTGACTGTGTTTTCAGACTGTATTCTGACCAAAGTCATCAAAAAACATGAGCAGCCATAAAAATGTACTTAGGTAGCCTATATACAAATGTGATCATGAACATAGGAGGAGGGTTACCACAGTGTTCCTTTCTAGAGGTTGGGTTCAGCCCACTGCAGTAGACAGTAACAGGCCTGGGGGGTCCCCGTCCTGAACACCAAGTGGCAGAGTGGCGGGCAGACAGGATGGCAGTGATAGGCAGTGCTGTTGCCCAGAGAACCACCCTGTGTCCCAGCCCTGCTGCTTATGCAGGCCAGACCTTCTTCAAATACTGCTTGGGTTTGGGTTTGGGTTTTTTGGGGTTTTTTTTTTTAGAGCCCAAAGTTGGTTAATTTGTTTCTATATTGGAAACAAATGGAAAGGGTGCATAAAATCTGGAAGATCACAAAACAGAAATTTGGAAGCCTTTGTCCCTGTGTCATGGGCCCTGATGTGCTAAACTCTTTGAAGGCACAACAGTGCTTACTCATTTCTGCTTCTCTGTTGCTAAGTTCTAGGGTGGGCACTCAGTGAATGATTTATTGAACTGTTGTGAGATCTTCAAGTTACAATAAAGCTACATTTTTCTCAGGGTCTTTGGGGAAATGATGAGTTCAGTACAGGTGAATTTTTCTTCTCCATCTGGGCAAAAAGTAAGTGTGAGACCCAAGGGTAGGCTGCGCTCCTTGCCACGTGGATGTACAATTGAGCCGAGCCGCTGTGCTAGACCTGTACATCTATATGAGGCGGAAACAAGCCACTGGTGACCTTGGAGGAGGACTGGCCTTTGAGCACCTGGAGCTGAGCTGGGGGGTTGGGCCTGTAGGTGGAAGGATGCAAGTGGGTAAAGGAACTGGGAACAGATGGAGAGGAGGTCTGACTAGAATGTGAGGAGGTAAAAGGGAGGAGCTTTGATGGGACTGAAGGTGTGATTGGAACCAGAGTCCGTGTGGAGGAAATGTGGGTTTTTGCATAGGGAGTGGGAGCCACTGAAGACGTTTGAGCAGGAGGATGGCAAAGTCTGAGTTCATTTTATAAAAAGTTTCCTGGCGGCAGTAATAGGACGGGTGGTTGGGAACGGGAAGAAGCTCGCAAGCCTTTCAGTGAGACATGGTGCCACAAACGGAGGGTGCAGACATGGCCTGCAGGTAGGACCTTGACCACGCTGTGCGCTACGTGTCAGTAGCTGCAGGGGGCTTTCGAGTGCTGAAGTGTGGCTAACCCAAATCATCATGTATCCTCAGTGCAGAATACACACCAGATTTCTAAGCGTTACTAAGAAAAAAGAAGGTAAAAACTCTTATTGATAAATTTTTATGTCGATTACACATTGAAGTGATCAGATTTTTACACATCAGGTTAAATTAAATATTAAATCAATGCCCTTCTTTCTAAGGTGACTCCCAGAAAATTTTAAATCACGTGTGTGGCTCTTCTGTTTGGGGGCGGCACTGATCCAGACAGCTTCTGGGCGTCCGTGGTGACGGTAATAGCAGTCACAGCAGAGCTGGGAAGGCATCATGCGAGCTGCTGGGTCTAGGGTGGAGCTCAAAAGTCAGGTCCACGGCTTTAGGAGAGAG
Organism: Callorhinus ursinus; assembly: GCF_003265705.2. Lineage (NCBI taxonomy): Eukaryota > Metazoa > Chordata > Mammalia > Carnivora > Otariidae > Callorhinus > Callorhinus ursinus. Next base: position 68,192,110 of record NW_027397070.1, read on the forward strand.
AGAGAGAGAAGCTAGAGGCACACATGTACCATTCGTCCACCTAGAGGAGAGAGGACTTGATCCCCCAGGAAGCCGATACAGACAGACACATCCCTGGACTTGGACAGAGGAAACCAGGACAGCTCAGCGATGCTAGAGTAGAATCGATCAGAACAGTGTACAAGCCAGAATAAAGCGAGTCTCTGTAAGAAAGGGTCAAAACATACAAGCAATGTGCCGCGTTACGTGTACACACTCCCTACCCTCATAAACACAAGATCCTGGGTTTGGCGTAGCCTGGCTTGGCTACTGAGCGTTGTCACCGTGGATGCTGGTTGCCCATAGCCACTGGACCCCGAGGGGTGGGCTATGTGCTCCGCTCCCAAGTGTCCTATTTGCTTTTATGCTGGCTCTGCAGCCTCTAGATCTGTTCTGATGTCGTTAATGTCCTTCTGACGTGGGAGCACATATTTGTGAGGAAGAAAATAGACTTAAAATGTGCCCAATGAAGAATACAAAGGTGGAAGGTTTCTCCCGTGAGCCCTCAGGGCTGGGTGACATGACCGTGCACCCGGTAGCCACCCCCTTCCCCCCCCACCCCCACCCCAGGTAACTGAGACAGTACTCTGCTTCTCTCATGTTGGAAGGCCTTGTCCGGGATGGTCAGCAAGGAAGTCAGGTAGATGTAGAAACAGCTGTGAGAAGCCAGCAGGCTGTTTTATTTGGGGTGGGGGATGGTGTTTGTTAGACTTGTTTGGTTCTCATGAAAGGATTAGCACCTACTGGTTTTGCTGAGGTCTCCCTCAAGTTCCCTAAAGCTTTTGTCTCTTGTTCCCCAAAGAAATTCCTGAATGGCACATTTTCCTTTTTCTTCTTTTTCTTTCACTATGACATGTTTATTCGCGTGAGGAAGCATGAGTTGTTTTTCAATCTCCTTTTCCTTTTTAGAACCACCACCACCTAAAATCCCCAAAATCGAGACCACTCACCCTCCGTTGCCTCCGGCCCACCCACCTCCAGGTGAGTGTCTGCGAAAAGCAGCGTGGGAAGGCCAGCTTTTCTCTCTGCTTTTTTGAAGGGCAGACTTGGGAAGGCCCGGGCCAAGTCTATAGAAGGGAGACCTGGTAGCCAGAATTTTAAAAGAAGATAATGACCAAGGATCTTTCAAAAAATGGTGTTTGTCTTTCACAAACCAGATCTTTTGAGGATGTTGTAAATTCCAAGTATATCTGGATATTCTCTGGCCTCTCGTGTGCATAAAGGCCAAACTATGCAGGATAAATAAATGTAGAATCAGTTTTAGGAAAACAAAGCCCTGACAATGCCCTGACAATTTATGAACATTGACCCGCAGGACTGGTGTAGATCTTAGACCCCAGTCTCTCTCGCGTCTGCTTCTAGTGGCAGGACATCGTCTGGGTACATTTGGAAGAATAAGCAGTTGCTCAGAGTCGAGTGGAGAATAAAGCATGACGAGTTCTCGACAGGCCCACAGGGAACCGGGAAGCTTCCTTGGCGCCATGTAAACCCAGAGGAGAAGCCTTGTAAGGGATATAGCATTCTCTCCCGGGGACAGCGTTCTGGAAGATGGAGCAGGAGGCTGGGGTGGGCAGGAGTTGCGTGTGTTCTGAGGGGTGCTGGGCTGACCCGCCCCACCCCACGGCTCACATTTGGGCTCCCAGTGCCGAGTGCCTGGGGCAGAGGTACCACCCATTATATTTCTTTCTGCTTATGGTCAGTCATAGCACTTTAGAAGCTTTGGGAAAATAGGGCCATCATTTTCTGCTTTGGGACAAATCCTACAGTTCCCATTCTAGTATGAAGCCTGCTTAAAAAGGCACCTGCAGTAGGTCATTTCAGTATTTATGTAGCATCTCCTCTGCAAGCAAGCACAGATCCCCAGCCCCTGTGCCCAGGGGTGTGGCTGAGAAGAGGTGTGGTGGCCTGGGGAGCCCAGGGCAGGGAGACAGCTGCACACCGCGGGGCAGGGGTGGCCTGGGCATGGTGTCAGGAGCCCCGCAGAACGCATGGAGCTCCCACCACGGGCAGCAGGCAGGAAGGGCGAAGGTCCCGGCAGCAGGTGGTGGGAGCCGGCTGGGCTGCTAGAAGGGCCGCGGTGGGAGGGAGCATGGGGTCTGGCAGCTGCAGTTGCTGAAAGTGGAGCTGGACACAGAGGGATCAGGGGGCCAGGCCACGGGAGCTCACTCCAGCGAGGTCCCGCCACTACTTCATAGGGGCCTGTGGCCAATGGGAGGTGGGTGGAAAAGAAGGCTCAGAGGAGGAGCAGGGTCTGTGGTTTGGGGAACCACAGTCCCTAATGAGGTGCAGGAGGCGGGAAGAGGCACTTAGGTCACCAGGGATGTCTCCGAGGGCGGCTGGTGGTGGCAGGCGTCAAGGCGAGGATGAAGAGAAGCAGCACAGGTGCCTGGAGAGACCACCTGTTCCAGGCCGAGGTACAGAGGACAGGCGGATGGACGGGTGACGTGGGGAGGCAGCAGTGTTGTAGGTGACAGGAAGTGATGTCTCAAAGGCAGAAGAGCGTGTTAGTGGACCCAGGCGCGTGGAGTGACGCACGGGAGGAATTCAAGGTGGTTGGCCCTTTTGTCCACAGGCCTCAAGTTCATACTTTATGTTCTCTAGTCAGTTTTGGAACTCAAAGGCCCCTGGCCCTACCCTGGAGCCCGTATTTCTCCAAAGGCATGTCTGACCTGCTGCCTTGGGTGGGCCTGCTGGTTCGTTCAGGCCAGGCCCTAGGGACACTGCTGTCGGGCGAAGATGTCCTAGCTCACTTGGCGAGAGCAGTGAGGCCTCCGCGGATGCCCAGCCTGGGCACGTTGCGTGTCCGTGTCGGCACAGTCGGGGCTGCTCGGAGCCGCAGGGAGCACACGAGGCCACGTGCTGGGAGACCTGAAACCCCCTTCGTGGCCCTTACTCTTTTGTGTTCTCTGGACCGAGATCTTGGCTCCTATGCTTTGCCCTTGACTTCTGGGCTGCCTTAGGAATTATCCTAAGAACACACTTTCTCAGTGACTGTCCACTGCTGGTGGGGTGTCCCCGGTGTCATTCTCCAGGTATCTGACCATGAATGCAGAGGGGAATCACAGGTAGAAATGTTGCAGTGAGGCTCTGGACGAAGGGAGCAGGGGGGGCACTGTGCTGGGAAGCACCACGGAGGGCGGCACCCGAAAGCTCAGCAGCGCTCCTGAGAGCACGCACTAGGGGCTGAGGTCACTTCCCTTAGTAAACTCGAACCAGAGTTGCTCCTTTGGCGGCTTCATCGGGAATGTCAGAGACTTGTTCGTACGTTTTTAAATGTTGCCTCATTCACCTGACTGACTCGCAGGCTTTGCGCTCGCTGCCCCGTGCTGCAGACATAAGGTGACATGGCCCTGGCCTCACGGTCTCTGGGCAGAGACGGGCAGGAAGAAGGGCCCACTCCCGTCTGTCTGTACTAGCAGGAGGGGCTCCAGGCACTGCAGGCTTGGCCTTGGCCGGTGTGGTGAGGACCGAGGGAGGGAGACCCGGCCATGCTGGGGGGAGCGGGTCCTCGTGGGGGCAGCAGGCACCGGCAGCAAGAGCTGTCGCTGTTCTCTGTGACCTTGGCCCTGGGGGAAGAGCAGCAGCCCTGCTGGTGCTATAGCCGGTGGGGGGGAAGGGGGGGCATGAGAATTCTGTGGAGCTCCTGGCTCCCGGGGTGGCCTTCCCCACCCTGAGGTCGTCAGTGGACGTGTCCCTGCACAAGCAAGCCCTGGGAGCCACCCCAGGGCCCGGCAGTCACTTGTCTCTCCTCTGCAGACCGGAAGCCTCCCCTCTCAGCTCCCTTAGGCGAGGCGGAGCCCCCGGGCCCCGTGGACACCAGTGACCTTCCCAAAGTCCAGATTCCTCCTCCGGCCCACCCGGCGCCCGTGCACCAGCCGCCGCCGCTGCCACACCGGCCGCCGCCGCCGCCGCCCTCCAGCTACATGACCGGGATGTCTACCACCAGCTCCTACATGTCTGGAGAGGGTTACCAGAGCCTGCAGTCCATGATGAAGACCGAGGGCCCCTCCTATGGTGCCCTGCCCCCAGCCTACGGCCCGCCGGCTCACCTGCCCTACCACCCACACGTCTACCCACCCAACCCGCCCCCTCCGCCCGTGCCCCCTCCCCCAGCCTCCTTCCCCCCTCCTGCCATTCCTCCCCCGACTCCAGGCTATCCCCCTCCTCCCCCCACCTACAACCCCAACTTCCCACCCCCACCCCCACGCCTGCCCCCCACCCACGCAGTCCCCCCTCACCCTCCTCCAGGCCTGGGCCTGCCACCGGCTAGCTACCCACCTCCGGCCGTCCCCCCAGGAGGACAGCCACCCGTGCCCCCACCCATCCCCCCACCTGGCATGCCTCCGGTTGGGGGGCTGGGGCGGGCAGCCTGGATGAGATAACGTGATGCCTTTCCCCCCCCCTTTTTTTTTAACAAGTTTTTCTAATCAACTTGAAGAGTAGTTTAAGTGGGTAAGCAGCAGGGTACCTTATATAATGCTAGACAGTTGCAGTATGGGAAGAAACGGCCCGGACCCGAGATGAAATTGGGGTGGTCCTCCACATCTGGAGAATGGGGCCAGTGGCTTTCAGTATAGCCTGAGCAGCGCCGGTTTCGATCCGACCGCGCACTTGGTCTCAGCTGGTGGCGTCGGAGGGTCCTGCCCTGGGTTACTTGTACTCGTGAAAACGTTAACCAGCCATATTGGCTCAAGAAATAGCTTCAGTAAGGAGTGAATTTCCTTCTAGAAATCAGTGCCTATTTTTCCTGGAAAATCCATTTTAAATAGTCCAGTTCCATCTGAAGTCAAGCTGTTGTCATCGCTTTCATTCCGTGACGTTCCCTCCCGACACCCAGTAGGTCAGACGAACCACTTTTTTGATTTAGAGATATTTACATCCTTTGTATTAAACTTACTTTGAAGGGGTTGCCTTGTTGGATGGCTTTGTTCTTTTTCCTCCAGAGAGAAGGGGAGAAGTGTACTTGGAAAGTAATGTATGTTTACATCAATTTGCAAATTCCTGTACATAGAGATATATTTTTTAAGTGTGAATGTAACAACATACTGTGAATTCCATCTTGGTTACAGATGCGGCTCCTTTGGTCATTTATCCAAATAAAACCTGTTCTGAAACGACCCTTTTGTTTCTTCTGCACAAGGTGGGGCCCCAGGCCGTAAGCAGCCCTAGGATGTGAAGTCCGGGGGGGGACACTGGCCTCGCAACCCCCAGGCCTGACCCCCACATCCCCCCAAGGCAGTGCCCTTTTGGGTCTGTCCTTGCGGGCCAGCCCCCCACACCGTGCCTGCGTGGGGTCCCTTCGGAGGAACCCGGTGAGTTCCAAACGGGACCTGCACGGGACACGGGCTCCTAGGACCCCCAAGGGAGCAGCCGTCTGTGGTCTCCAGCACCAGGCCAAGCCCCCACATCTGAGGTGCTCCCAGGGGCCGTGGCCCTCCGCCCGGTGGACCCCCCGCAAAAAAACAAGCACTGCGCACCCACCACAGAGGCTTGCAAAGAGCCTTTATTTATCTAGCGCAAAGTATACACTATCACAATCTTCTGTTACTCCTTTTACTAAAATAGTTCAAATCAATGTTTTTACCACACTATCAAAAGTTCTATTTCTTTTTCTCTCCCCAAATCAAAGTGGTTCAGTGGAAGGTAGAAACGGGCACAGGGGTCCACAGCTCCCAGCTCCTCCTGGAGCCGGGCGAGGGGCTGGCCCCGGTTCTCACGGCAGTCACCCACCATGGAGAACAGCATGGCTGACGGCCCGGGGCCAGCAACCAAACATTCCAGCCCAATTCCAGAAAGCAGCACAAATACTCCCCCCCCCGCTACAGTATGAAAAATATACACCTCTACCGCTCTGCAGTCATGCATTTAGCTTTTTCCTTTAAAAAAAAAAAAAAATCAGTAGTATGTATTTCGTTTCCTCTCAAGTTTCCAAGAAAAAAAAAAATGAAAGGTCACTTTTTTCTCTTTAAACACTGATGTGTAGCTAATAACTTTTGGATAAAAATGTGCCACCCTAAAAAAATGTGCTCAGCAGATTCTGATCCCAGGATGGCCTTGGCCACCTGGGGTGAGGCTGGAAGGGTGACATCCATCACAGTGGGAACTGAAGCCCCAGTACAGGTGTCACGTGGGGCTTCAAGATCTAGAATCAGAGTATCTGAAACGTAAAGGGACCTTTACGAAAGGGCACCAAGTTCGGCAACACCCCTCCCCCCACCGTGAGCTTCTACAGCTAAGGCTCCGGAGGGGGGGAGGGTCACCCGACGTCACCGGACGCACGCCCGTGTTGCTGGCAGGGCTGGGACTCATGCTCACCTGGCCCCTGGCCGCCCCTGTCGTGAGGCTCCTCTGACCCTCCCCCGTCTGTGGGGTCCCACTGCACCCACCCACCCCCTGCCCCGTGGGGTCAGGCAGGGGTGCTGCTGGCTTTTTTTTTTTTTTTTTTTAACAGCTTATTACGTTAGATGACTGTCACAGGTACAGTTCTGTCCTCGAAAGCCATCCCCATGCACTTGGCTCAGGAACACGAGCAGCGGTGGGTCTGCGCCTGGTTCTGCTGCCTCTATGGTGCGCAGGAGGGTCCAGGCAGAAAGGCTGCACCTGACCCCCGGACGCCACCACAGCATGAGGGACAGGGTCACTTCCTTCCGGAGGCGGGGACGGTCCCATCAAAGCTGTGCTTCCCTGGGTCAGTTTGCGGATCTGCAGATACCAGGAGCCCTTACTTATTGCTTATTTTCAGTGGTGGCCAAGCCAACCTGATCCAGACATGACAACTGGGCTCCCAGATGTGGCTTCCACCCAAAATGGACCCATCCCCCCCACCCCGGGCTGCTCTATGGTTCTTTGGACTCCAAGATCCAGAGGGGGCCTCTACCCCCCAGCTCACTACCCACTAGGACAAGAATTGCCTGGTACCATGACCAAGGGTGTTCCCCAGCTTCAAACGCATACCCCTAGTGACAGGTAGCTCACCACCTGACCTGCTGGCAGGCTCCCTCCAGGAAGAGCCCAGAGCTCCCTGTAACACCCAGCGCAAGAGGAACACGCCTGTCGCCGTCACCAGCCCCCCACTTGGCACTCCCTGGGCACAATGAGGGCTGCGAGCCTTTCCCCCGAGAGTGCACGACCAACCCAAGGGCGCCGACGGCTGACAGGCGGCGGGAGTGACGCAGAGTTCCCGCTGGGGCTCTAGGAACAGGGTGGCCTCCCCCGGCCCCTCGCCCGGCCCCCGGCCCTCATGTGGGCCTGGACGAGGCCTGCCTGCTACAAAAGCGGTCTTCTGGGCTCCTCAATGCTTGCGGCACGGAGCTGAGCAACCACCGGACGGTGAAGGAGGAGGGAGGGACCGAGTGGCCGTCAGGGCCGATGCCAACAGCACTCACAGTGGCCCGCCCACCTCCCAGCATCCGGGAGCTCGTCTGTAATGTGCCCCCAATCACCCACCTTCTGGGCCTCACCTTCCTCACCAATTTCAACGTCTCTCTATCACGCTCTATAGTTTGTACAAGGTCATTTACACTGAAGGTCTCGTTCGATCCCGAGCCCTGCGAGGAGGGCCTGAGGCTGTCCCTTCTCCAGCAGAGGACACTGAAGCTCAGGGAGGGGAGGTGGCAGCACCTACGAGGAGGCAGCAAGGCAGTGGAACCCCGCTCGGTCCCCGGCTCCATCCAGCCCCGCCAGCAGCGGCCTCTGGCTGGATGGACCACCTGGGCGCGCGGGCCGCGACAGAGGCCCAGGCTGCACAAAGCCGGTGGCCTCAGGTGGTGAGCACGGCCCAGAGAACCTGAGGCCTCCTTTTCCCACTAGGGGCCCGGAGAAGCTGAGTGACTTGCTGAAGGTCACACAGCCAATTAAAGCCAGAGCCAGGTCAGGCTCCTTCCAGAGAGGGCAGAAGTCTCCCAAGGGCCAGTCCATGTAGCTCTGTCCACAGTGACCCTGGCTCGGGCCAGGCTCTGGGGGATACCAGAGGCCCAGCTCAGCCCGGTGCTGCCCACCGAGAGAGCGAGCGTGGGGCTCAGCCTCCTACCTCCCTGGCCCATCATGTGAACCACAGAAATGGAGAGGCCTCGGGCACTGGGCAGGAGGGACCCGAAAAGCTAGGGCACGACCTGGCCCGGGGTGGGGGGACTCTGCAGCGAGTGTGTGTGTTTGGGGCTGGGGGCAAGAACCCTGAAACCAAGCAGCAGCTTGCAGCAGGGAGCTGGGCATGGGGCGGTCGGGGGGGGGGGGCGCCAGAGGAAAGGGCCTCGGGGCCTCCAGCCAGCCCCACGCACCAAGCTTCCCTGTCCGCGACTCGGGACGCAGTGCTCGGTGAGCTGGTGTTCGGGCCGCAGCGGAGGGCTGAGAAGCGGTGCCCCCTGCATCAGGTCTAGCTGCCAGTGGCCTCTGCCCAGCGCGGGTGGCAGCCTGGGGGTGGAAGGCTCGATGAGGTGCCCCTCCGCCAAGGCCGGGCCCAGCCTGGGGTGACCCCGGGGCCCGGCGTCCCAGAGCGGCCTTCGGCCTCTCGGCAGTGGGGCCCCAGAGCAGGAACGAGGCTGTCCGGGCCGCTCTGCCGCGGGGCACAGCCGGCAGCCTCTCGTCTTCCGTGTGCTGGTGTGTGAGGAGGGAGACGGAGGGGGCCCGGGCCACGGCGGGCGGCGGCCTATGTACAATTCACCACAGGAAACGAACACGGTGGCTGCGACTCGTCCTGGGCGCCCCGCGGGGCCAGTCCACGTCCACGGAGGCGCGGCCCTACAAAGGCCCCTTGAACTGGTTCCCAGACAGGTGCTGCCGGATGGAGGGCTTGGAGCTGGCCGCGTCTCCCAGTTTTCGCCAGACCACCTGTGGGTGGGGGCGAGCTGTGAGTGCAGAGCCCACCCGAGCCCACCCGCCGGCCCCGGGCACCCACACTGCCTCGGGCCCCTCAAAATCACCCACGTCCCCAGAGCCATGGGGCCGGGAGGGGAAACTGAGGCCACACGGGGTCCAGAGGGGCAGGAGGCAGCCTAGGAGGCAGGGGCGCTCAGGACACCGGGCCCCAGGTGAGGCCCCGTGCGGCCCCCTGCGGGCTCCTACAAGGGTCCAGAGAGGACACACACTGGCCAGGCGGGTCGGGGGTAAGACCCTCCCCCCCCGCCCAGTCCTGGGCGGCCACAGAAATAGCCCGGCTTCCAGAAGCAAATGCAGCCCCAGCCTTGTAGGGGCCCACCTGCACCTCTGGTCTGACCACCACCTGGGTGTGGCCAACAGCCACCCGGGGCCAAGGGATGGGGTATGTGGGGTGAACGGGACCCGTCCCAGGGGGCTGGGGGGCGCGCTCCGGGCATGGACAGGCCTGCAGAGGTCAGGGCCCCCACTCTCAGGACGAGTGTCCGCGGCCCTGCCCACGGGGGGAAGGCCGTGGCCACACGGGGGCCCGCCCCGCTCGCACGGGCGGTCCCCGGCCCCGGGAAGGGCCTCACGTTGCACATCTCGCGGACGATGGCCTTCTCCTTCTCACTCAGGTCCTCCTCACAGCTGTGCTGGAGCTGCCGGTCCAAGTTCTCGTGCACCTCCAAGACCTGCGGGGAACCGGCCGCAGGGTCAGCGGGGAGGCTGCACACGGGAGCCAAGAACCCGGAGCCACTGGGTCCCAGCTGGGGGGGGGGGCCATGGAGAGACCCAAGGGGCCGGTTCTCTTCCCTCACCCTAGCGACCCTCCGCAAGGGAAGCCACACCCCCGCATCACCGCTGGGGGCAAAGCTGAGGACGGGTCACCCGGGAGCAGGGATGACAGATGGGGGGGGGGGGGGGGCGGGACTACCCTCGGACAGGTGCACTCACTGCAACCCAGGGCCCCCGGCTTGGATGAAGTGACACAAGGACAGCGCCCACTTGCACACATGGGGTCACTGCCCGCACCGGTACAAGAATGCTGTATCTGTGCAGACGTGCACAGGCCTCCACACCTGCGGCACAGCGTGCTCGCGTCCATGCACACATGGGGGGTGAGGGGCGCAGCCATGGCAGGCGTGGGGGCCGGGTGAGCCAGCCCCCTCCCCCTCCCCCTCCCCCGGAGCTGCACCTGCAGGCGGGGCTGGGCCTGGGAGGCCCGAGCCTGAGTCCTACCCCAGCCCGGCCCCCACCTCTCTGACTTAGAGGGAGTGCCCGCCCGCCCCCTACCCGGCCCAGGTATCAGTTTCCTGCTACTGGGATGGCAGACAGGTGACAACCTGTGGCCCACCTGCTACTGCCAACCGACACCTCCAACTCCCTCCCCCGAGGTGTTCCAGGCGTCTGGGCCGCACCCCTCCCGCCCTGCTGCTCAGACACCCACGAACCCGAGCAAATGTGGGGTGGAAGGTTCCGGGTCCCGCACTGCACCAGGGACCTGGGGGCCCCCCCGAGGGAGTGAGGTCTGGCCCTCACCTTCATGGCGTGCACAACAGCCTCTGGCTTCTGTCCCGCAGAGCTGTAGCTGGCGGAGGGGGGTGAGGACAGCTCAGGTACCGGGCAAGCTGGGCCCTGTGGGAAGGAATCGCGTGTTTTAGCTGGCCCCGAATGTCTCCCAGGTGGTGGCCAGAGGTGCGACCAGCAGCAGGAAGAGGTCCCTGGGCCCACGCAGGCGGACAGGGGGCGCTGAGCGATGCGGGAGAGGAGGCAGGGTGTGAGGCCAGGGCCTGGGCAGAGGACAGGGTGGCCGCCCTCGGAAACCCACCCCACCCCGCAGGCTCCTCTCCACAGCCCAGGGGCAGGGTCTGTTATCTGTTGCCCAGAGGAAGTGAGTGCAGCTCAGAGAAGGCTGGGGGCTGGAAAGAGCCCCCAGCAAGCCCCACCTGCCTCCAAAGCTGCCACCCTTCCCCCGACGCCAGGTGAGTGGGTTAAACTAGATTCCCCCCCACCCCCGCCCCCACCCGCAGGGACACTCCTCTAGCCCTGAGCCCTGCCTCCCAGCCTGGAGCTCCCAGCCGGTCTGGCACCTGACGGATGCCACCAAATTCAGCACTTTCAAAAACTAAATATAACTAAAATAAAATAAAGATTTTATTTATTTGAGAGAGAGAGCAGAGAGCACAAGTGGGGAGTGGGGGCAGGAGAGTGACAAAAGGAGGAGAAGCTCCGGCCGAGCAGGGAGCCCGATGCAGGGCTCGATCCCAGGACCCCGCGACCATGACCTGAGCCGAAGGCAGCCGCCCAACGACCGAGCCACCCGGGCGCCCCTCAGCGAACACTTTAAATGGCAACTGGGCATCCGACTCCCCACAGCCCGAGGAGCAGGGGCAAGGCCGGGTGGGGAGGGGATCGGGCCTTCTGGTGTCGGGCCCGCCCGTGTCAGAGGCTGCGCGTCTGCCCAGGGTCCCCAGCCGCTTTTCCACGGGAGCCCTGGCCCAGGTGAGGTGCCTCGGGCTGCAGGGGGCCCAGCTTAGGGTCCCATAAAAGGAGTGCCCAAACAAGGACTGGAGGATGGCGCTCCCCAGGGCCGCCCAGGAGGTCCGAGGACACTGGGAGTGGGTCTAAGGGGAGCCAAGTGCGGGAGGCCACACACAAAACGCCAAGCACCCCGGCCAGCACGTGTGCAAGCAGGTGGGGAGGCGGCCCGGGAGCACATCCGTCCCTTCTCTGCGTCTTGGTTTCTTTCTCAGTCACTGAACCCCAGTGACCAGGAAGACTTGGTGAGCTGGTTTATGGGGCCATCACCCTGGGGGCCTGCCCAGCCAGGCCACGCTGTGTGGAGACCCTCAGGGCCCAGAACTTTCTGCCGTGGGCCAGCTCCTCTGCACCCTCTCCATCTGCCCACCCCTCTGGACCTTCTCCGGGCTTCACGTAGAGGATGGGCCCCAGAGCCTTGGGGGCCAGGAAAGCTGGGCTTGGGCAAGGCTCTGCGGGCTGTGACCTGAAGACGGGCCCAACCCACTCTGTGCCTTGGTTCCCTCGTCTGGACAATGGAAAGGGTTCCTGTGTCCCAGGGGTGTTCAGGGGAGGCAGGTGGAAGGCAGAGAGAGAGAGACACACACACACACACACACACACACACACACACACACACACCCGGGGGGGGGGGCGCAGGTAGAAGGCAGAGAAACACACACACACACCACCACCCCCCACCCCCGCCCCCCCCACCGCCTGAGGCAGAAGGCTGAGCTCACTCCATGCGCTCACTCCACCATCAGCCAGCAGGGGGCGACAGCCACACGTGTGTGGTGTGGGAGGCCCCAGGTGCCTGGCCCCTGGCACCTCCGGCCTCCTGTCCCATCCGTAAGGGGCCAGGGAGCTGCACCCTGGAGCAAAGGCAGGAAGCAAGCCAGGAGTGGCCGGGACAGCCTTTTCCAGACCCCCTCACCAAGCACTCCCCACGCACAGCTCCCCCACCCGCCGAGGGCCCCTCGGGCGACACCTCCTGCTTCCTCGGCACCCCCCCCAGGGCGAGCAGCCCGCTGAGTGCTTGCAACCCTGCTGCCATCTTTCTGCACCCCCATCTGACAGGCGAGGACAGGGACAGTGGGGCTGACACAAGGCCACGGCCAAACCGCTGGTGAACAATGGGGCTCCAGCCGGGTCTGGGGTTCCAGAGCTGGTGCCCAAAGTGGGGAGACCAGTGTGTCCCCAAGAGAACTGAAGCCACACGTCCCCACGTCCACTTGTCCAGTGTTCACAGCAGCGCTCCCCACGACGGGCGAAGCGCAGACACAGCCCGGACGTCCAGCCGCTGGTGAGCGGAGCTTCCGCCCCCGGAATATCGCCCGACAGCGCAAAGGCACGAGGCTCGGGCCCAGGGCAGCGCCGACCAGCCTCAGACAGACAGCGCTCCGCGGAAGCGGCCAGTCACAGAGGGTCGCCTGTTACAGGAGTCTGTTGCTAAGAAAAGTCCAGAATAGGCTAATCTGCAGAGGCACGAGCACATCGGTGGTCCCCGGGCCGAGGCAGGGGAGAGTGGGCAGGGGCTGCTAAAGGGGGCAGAGTTCCCTTGTGGGCTAAGGAGATGTGTTCTATCATGATAACTGCACCAATCTGTAAATACGCTAAAAACCAGTGAAGGGCATGCTCAAAAATAAAGTCAACTGGCCAAAAAAAAAAAAGGCAGGAAGACCAGTCTCCCCCAGGGACCTGTCAACAGGTCCTCCACAACCAGCTCCTTCCACGGGGTCCTGAGTCCCCAGGGCCGGCCGGGGGGCCCTGCACCCTGCCCCACAGCCCCGGGGCCAGTGACCCTCATAGGGAAGAAGCTGGCGGGCCCTGGGCGGACACTCGGCCTCTGACTCGGGTGGGCAGGGAGTGGGGAAAGTGGACAGGAACAGAGGTAGGGAGGGTGGGGACAGCCAGCCTGGCAAGGAAAGGGGGTCCCTGCCCCACAGGGTCATCTGTTTTACCTCGGGACCCTCTGATATGTGGACTACCTGCCCTCACCGCCCTCCCACCCCGGCCCGGGACCTGCAGGTAACCTTAGAGAAGACAAACCAGGTGTGGGAGAGTCTGTGCCCCCAGCGGTGTCCAGCACAGAGGGTCCCTCCAGGGCCCAGCAAGGCCTTGCTGCCCTATCAACACCCCGAGAGTGTTCCTACAGAATCTCTGGGCCTCCACCTCGGCCCCGGGCCCTCCACTGCTGCCTCAGCAGCCTCCGTGGCTGTTATCTCCCAGAGGACCCCCAACCTTCTCTGTGCACCCCAGGGACCTGCCCCCCAGCTTCAGAGTCACTTCACCCTGACCGTGGCTTCTAGGCCCAGGGGGGCTCGGCACCGGCGGACAGATGCGCCACACTTCACAGCCCGCGGATCGCTGAGCGTCGGCACGCAGCACCCCACAGCTACTGGCCATCGGGGTCCCCACAGAATGAACCATGCGGCCAGCCAAGTGGAGGACAGAGGAGCCAAGCCCCACCGGGGCACCCCAGGCTTCTCAGGGCCCCTCAGCATGCAGCACTGGGAGCCTAACTCGGCCACAAGCTCCCGGAGGAGTATTTGGATGATCCGCCTGGTCAGCCTCAGCAGCTGCACCCCTGGAGGTGTGAGGGCCGCAAAAGGGAAGCAACAGAGCACTTGGCCGGCAGCCAGCCGTGGCCCCAGCCTCTGCTGCCAGCACCAAGGCCCTGCGAGCCTTTGCAGGGCCACCCCGGGGTCATCCTTGCTGACCGGGGCCGTGCAGAGACAGTGGTGCTGGGACCCCCGGGGCGGGGGAGCCAGGCCACATGCCCACCTGGCAGAGTGACCTCAGGCCGGCCCAGCAGCTCCTCCCTCATGCCCTGGGGATGGCCAGGGTCCCTGCCTTGCTCGTGGGGCTTGTCCCAGCTGGCTGCCCAGAGCGTTCAAGCAAAGCCGACGGCTCTGGTCACCATCGTCTGCAGCTCATGCGGGAAAAGTGTTTGGCGGGCAGCGATTTTGCACAATCATCACAATGGAACATTTCATCACCCCAAAAAGAAACCCCATACCCATTAGCAATCCCCACTCCCCCTCTTCCCAGCCCTCGACAGCCACTAACGTGCTGTCTCCACGGACCTGTGTATTCTGGACACGTCACACAGGGAGCCATCCTGGCGAGCCATCCACATCCCAGAGAGCTGGCCCCCCACACCGCCACGCCTCCGTTTCCCATGCGGGGCAGCCCCAGAGCCCAGGACCACCCTGGAGGACCCCACACTTAAGTTGCCCCCCGAGCCTCGGTTACAAAGCCTGGGTAGTGTGAATGCACTGCCCCAAGCCCCCGTCGGATGATCCTCCCCCGCCCACCGTGGCCAAATTCACAGATGCGCGGCAGCCGGGCCGGGGCAGCCTCTCGCATGGCCTCCAGACACTGGCCTTCACGGCCACGTCACTCTGGTGGGCCTCCACCTCTAACCAGCACGCTGGGCCCGCACAAGGCTCCTAAGGCCAGGAGCCCAGCCCCCTTTCCTGGCGGCGGGGGGGGGGGGGGGGGGGGGGCGGTGCGGAGAGGGAGGAAGGCCACTCCGGCAGAGCCCAGGCTCTGACCCGTCACCCTCGCCTGACCCAGAAGCTGCTCAGGCAGGAGACAAGGGTCCCAGTCCCCGCTCAGCCACAGACCGTCCCCTGGCCCGGGCAGGTCACGAGACGGGCGGAGCCTCACCCCTGCACTGGAATGTGGACCAAGGATTCTGGAGGCTCAAGGTCCACGGGTGAGCAGTGCGGCTCTAGGGGAGGGGCACTTACGTTCTGCAGGGAGTCCTGGTAGGAGGGCGGGAGGCTCGCCAGCTGGGACTCCGAGTGGTACGGGGAGAAGCCCTTCCGCAGAGTCCGGAACTCTCCAGAGCCTGCCTGCTGTGGGGCAAGGGGGAAGGTTAGAGGTGAGCGGCTGTGCTGGGGGGCGGAGGGCCGTGCTGTCAGGACAGGGCAGGCTGCTCCCGCCTGTCCCCCACCCTCGGCAGGGGGCTGCACCCTCCCTCCCCTCTCCCTGCTCCACGGGTCCTCAGTCCATCACGTGCTGGTGCCATGTGGCCGGGGGCCTTCCTTTTGCCCCCCCCCCCCCAGTGCATGCTTTATCAACGTTTCTTGAACAGGATAAAGGAATAAATGAGTATGTGGTACTCCCTCCTTCCTCTGCTCCAGCAGCCTGCACTCGGGGTCTCCGCTCCTGGCCTGGGGAACACTCACTCCAGCCCCTGGGGCCCTCCCGCCTCTCATGGGTGAACCTGTCCCTGTGCACTGCTCAGGCTGCCCTCAGCCTCTGCCATCAGACAGGAGCTCCCAAATGTGGGCCCTGCGTCTCTCCCCTCTATGTCGACAGGAACCAGTGCCTGCTTAAGAAGGAGGGAGGGGGAGGTGCAGGAGGGAGGGAGGGAGGGAGGGAAGGAAGGAAGATAGGAAGGGATGGACATATATTTGGCCTTAGGTAATTTCCCTCAGGACAAAGCAAATGCCCCCAGAACCTGGGGGCTGGGGGCTGGGCTCCGCAGAGGGAGGGGACCCAGGGGTCACGCTTAATCCAACACTGGCCCTCTGAGAAGGAGCTGTGGCCTTTTGGGCCCTCCGCATCACTCAGAGCCCAGGGGGTGTTTCTGGCCCAGACATCCTTTTCTACTTCAAAGGAACTGAGGGCACACTGTTGGGCAGACAAAACACAGCAGAATGTCCCCTAAGTCCCCAAACAAAGCCTGGAGGGCAGGGGCGGGGTGAGCAAGACAGCACAGCGACCAGACCTGGGGGTCCCTCCCCCTGCGCACCAGCCCCCTCCATGCTGGTCCGGAGGAACCCACACGCAGCTGCTCCCCTCCTGCCAACTGCTGGACCCAGACCCCACTTCTCACAAGCCTCTAGCCTCACCAACTCCCTGCGTTCTGCTCTCCCATCCCCATCAGACCCAGGTCCAAACCCCTCGGTCTCAGGGGCCGGCTCAGGGGACACACAGCAGCACTCTGGAAGTGGCTGGGGGACTGGAGTAAAAACACAATGAAGGCAGGTGCCCAGTGCAGGCTGCCAGGGCAAACATCAGAAAGCAGACCCACGCCATCGCTCGCCTACTTACCACCCCCCACCCAGGCACCTGGCCAGAGCGGGGGACATTCCCATGGCCTCCGGGAGGAACTGAGTGTAAACAGAGGTCACCAAGACGCACAGAGGTGACAGAAATGAGGACCCCCCCCGGGGTGGCCCCTGAAGTGTGGGAGGGTATCCCCAGGAACCCTTAAAATGTGACTGCCACACCCCTGATTATGGCTGACTGCTAACCAGAGCCACGGTAGTCCTCCCTGGCCCAGCAGAGGCCCGATCTAGTGGAGCCCCCCTGTCACCAGGCACCAAAAACACAAGAGGCCACAGTGCCAACCCTCACTCCCCACCTTGGGGGGGTACCCCTCCGCCCATCAGGGCACCTGTGCCTCCCTGACTCGCCCACCGTGGGCGGGGGCGTCAACCCAGCTTCACTCCAAGGCAATTATCTTCCTGGCCAGGCGTCTGGACACTTACAAACTCTTCTCGAACGGAGAGTGCGTTCTAAACCCAATGACACCGAGCATCTGCAGCCGGTGCCACCAGGCCCTCGCCGGGCCCTCCAACCCCATTCTGCGGGAGCATCCCCCACCAGCCTTGCCAGGCTGGCGAAAGGGACCAGGGGTAAGGCTCAGCCCAGCTCACACACACTGCCATTTGACCACACGGCCAAGGATCTGAGCCGCTGCCCCGCCCTCTCCGGCCAGCCCCTGGGACCAGGACACCTGGACGCTGCCCTGTCCTTGCCCACACCGTCTAGATCCTCCTCTGAGCTAAGTCTCACCTCCTCCACAGCTCTTCTGGCCCGGGACCAAATGGGTTCAGAAGCAACCCATGTGTTGTTACTGAAAACACAGGTTTATGTTGCTTCCTCCCTCCCTCCCCCCCATCCCCCGCCAGATAATTTCCTTGTGTGTACAAGGGGGCAGGGGGCGGGTTTAAATGAGTGCGTGCAATTCCCACCCCTGCCTTCAGCGATCATCTATAAATATTTGCACGTCCACAGAACTTTATTAGCGACGCACAAAGCTGGCAGGAAAAACGTACAATCTCTCATTAGGGGCGATGTGACTAATGATGCATCAAAATGAGGGACCATAATTGCACTTAAAACCAAATTAAAAATTCTGGGATTCGCCTGCTGATGACCTGAAGAATGAAATCCCTAGGTTTTATCACGGAGGAGAAGTGGAGCTGAAGGGGCCTTCTGGGGTGGCTGGGCCTGCACCTGCAGGGGGTGCAATCCCAAACGTGGGTCCCTTAGGACACAGGGAGAAAGGATCTGCCACGCAGAGTGGGCGGGACTCCCACAATCCCTAAAAGTAAAAGAAACGTTGGGTACAGACAAAGACGTGCCCCTTCCGACCGGGAGGGCGAGCCCCAGGAGTCGGCAGGGCCCCCAAGTCCACTAAGGACCCCGTCCAGGGCTGTCACTGCACCGACACCCGGCTCGAAGCTGGCGTGCACTCAGGTGACCCCAGGCTCTCCGGGCCCCCGCGGTCCTGCGGCGAGCTCGCCTGCCATCGCGTGGCAGGGGACCCCTGGGGAGCACCGTCAGAGGGGTGCTGGAGCAGAAAAGGGCCACAGCAGGACAGGGAGGGAGGACCCCGCCCACCTCCCCCACCTGCCACTTGGGGCTCCTTGTCTGGGCGGCAGCTGTGGGCGGACTCACTCCGGGCAGCTAGTCTCACCCCTCTCTCTTGCTCCCAAAGGGCTTGGGTCCCCGCGGGACCGTGTCATGCAGAAGCACCTCCTGAGTGCACCCGACAGGGAGGCAGGGTCTGACAGGTGACGCGGGGACTGTTGTGGGGACTCTGGGGTGAGCGGTGACGGAGGGGTGTCCGGAGACCACCCGGACCACCGGACTCAGGCGGGGAGAGCTGGGTGAGAAGGGCCGCGGGAGGCCGCGGGCTCCTGGCTCCGCTGCTGTTGTCATGTGGCGAAGCTGTACACGACTGCACGCTCGGAGAGGGCAGAGCCAGGGCCCCCTGGTGGTGGTCAGCTCCCAGGAAGGGATGGGAGGGGACCCACAGCAGACACAGCAGCACACAGCACTCGAAGCAGCCCCCACCCCAAACACCACTGCACACGCGTCCCGCCAGGCGGCTCTACCTGAAGCCAGCTTCTCGGGCGGCCGTAGGGACGGGCCAACTGGAAGGGAAGAGGAGCAGTGTCACCCAGCAAACGCCAGCCACAACCCCCACCCCAACCCCTTCCCTGGATACCCGGGACCTCGGCGGGGCCGGGGTGGGAACCTCCAGAGAGCCCCCATGTTTTTAGAAACCACCCCCCGTCTACAAGGACTGACCGGGCCGGCCCCCCGGTTCGCTCACAGCCCTCCCGGGGCTCACACGGGGACCTGCAACCCCGACAGGCCGGCCCGCTGCACTGGCCCAGAGGCGCCCCAAGGTCCCGGTGCGCCAGCTGGCACAGGAAGGGAAGGGGCGCTGCGGGGCCGCTCACAAGGGCACCCTGCCACTGCCTACCAACCAGACCGGCTTTCTCTCGTTGCCACTTTAGTTTTCAGAGAACTCATTTGCAGGCCATTACGAAGAACGCGGCTGCTGCATGGCTGGGGGCCCAGAGGTTTCTTCCTAATTAGTGCTCAGAGTAGGCCGCGGACGTACCACGTGTGGCTGGGGCATGGCTCACAGGACTTCTCCTCAGGGGAGATGGCACCGCATCCCCACGCCCCACGTGATTTTCGGCCCTAAATCCCAGGTTCCAAACGTGGGGGTGTGCGTACTGCCCGGGACCGGTGGCCTGCAGCTGATGGGACAGCACACGGCCCAGGTCTCATCCGCCACAGTGACCGTCGACCCTCACGGGTCCCCTCGGCAACCCAGTACTGGTTCCAATAAGGTGAGCAAGAGACAGGCCACAGGACCCCGCAGGAGGAGGTGAGGGGGGTTAGTGGGGGCACAGACTCCCCAAATCCAAATGCCACCCGGGCTGGGTGAGTCTGAGCAACTCCTCAACTTTCCAGGCTCTGTTGCTTACACGTAAATTGGGGTCAAGAAGGGCACCCACCTGCTGGACGGCCCACGACTCTCACCGCTGGCCGGCCCGGGACCCTGGTGCTTTGCGGGATCAGCCCTTTAAGCCTGGGGCGGGCACCACTGGTGTCCCATTTGACAGATGAGAAAACTGAGGCATGGAGCAGTTAAGCCCCTGGCCCAACGCCGCCCCACCGGCAAGGCGGCACTCGGGCGATCTGAACCAGGCCCTGTGGCTCTGGGGTCCTGGGCTTGGCATTGACGGCCACCCAGCATGTGGCTCACAGTGGACAGTGATTAAGCCTCGGGCACAGAGGGGACAGAGGTGGAATTCCTAGTCTCTGTCTGCCCACGTTGCTAGCCAGACCATGTGCTCAGATGCTGGAAAGAAGAGGTTTCCTCCCTGGCCGAGGGAGAGCCTGGACCGGCTCTAAGGTTCTGCTAACGAAGTAATTAAAGCCCTCCAGAGACGCAGAGACCACCCACTCACAACAGAGGGAGCAGGATGTGACCCCCAAACCTAGACACCAGCCAGGCCGAGCAGGGACGGCTCAGAGCCAGACAACCGGCAACAAGTCACAGAAGACACCACCGCAAAAATCCTGGAGGCCAGCTTCTCTGGAGGGCTTGGGCAAGGGAACCAGCCACTCGGGATGACACATCCTCCTCAGGCACTCAGACAACAGGACGGAGGTCCAGCATGGGCTGAGATGGTGGCAGACTGCTCCCCTGTCCCCCAGCCTGTATGGCTCAAAACGCAGACGAGGGCCACGGGGGAACCGTTCATTCAGAGACGGGCCAGGCCTCGAACATCCCAGGTCCCCGAGACCAGGGAAGGGAGAGACAGGCAGGCCCCCGCACCGGGCACCCCCCAGGTTACAGGCAGCATGGCACACGCTGCACTGGGCCATCACCATCACCCCCATCTTCCACGTCAGGAAACCGAGGCACCAGGACAGAAGGCATTTTGCCTAAAGCCATAGTGCAGGCAAGTGCTGGCGCATGGGTCGTTGGAACTCAGGTTCCTCCAGGGCCCAAACCCACTTCCTTATACAAGTAGGCCCACCACACCCCTGCTGCAGGATGGACTGTGCCCCCCCCCCAGGTTCATTTGTTGACCCCATGGCCCCCGGAACCATGAGAAAATACACTTCCGTCGCTGAAGCCACCCAGTGTATGCTTTGTTACAGCAACCCTTGGTGTCAATCCTGGGGTCACTTGCAACCCGAGTGTTCGAGCGACCCTGCGCGGCGTGGCACAGGGGTGAGAAGGAGGGGGGCGGGCCTGCTCGGCCACCTCCACTCCCCTCCACGCGGCCCACTTGCCCCACGGGAGATCCGCTCAAGCACTTCTTGCTCTTTTGAAAAGCCGGCTCCTGGGCGAACACGGAGGCTTCATTTCTCAGCCCAGCAGGGGAGGGGACTGCGGACACCAAAGGAGCCAGGCCCCAGCGTCAATGCCAGCCGCCCCCACCCCAGCCCGGCCGGGCACAGAATCCCCAGGAAAAATAATAACGTGTGGGGGGGGGCTCGAAGTGAATCATCACGGAGGAAGCAGCTGTGTTGACGAAATTTTAAAGCCAACGTGAGAAAGAAAATACGAACTGCAATATAATAATTTACTTCTGTGAACACGCTGGCACATTTTTAATTAAAGCTATTCTGGAGTTAAACAGAGGCCATGAGGGGAGGGGCGGGGGCAGTGGGAAATGGGGGCCGCAGAGGTTCGCCGCTCTCCCGCCCAAACCCCGCAGCCACGTGCCCTGAAGGTGGTTCAAAGACACATCCTGCTCTCTCCCGCTTCTCGCCAAAAGGCAGGTGCTCTCCACCCTCTGTAGAGCTGGAGGTTTCTGTGCAATCTGATTTCAGTGGCAAGACTTAAGTGCCAGAATCATCAAGTCCGACAAGCCAGGCCCATGAGGTCCAGGCCAGAATCCCACCCCTGGCAGGACTCTCTCTCTCTCCAGGATTCCCAAACGTGGTCATCCATCCCTTGATTACCTCCAAAGATGGCACGCTCACTACCTTAGTGAAGCAGAACTTCCTTATTCTGGGCAAGAGCCAGCCTCCCCTCCCGGCCTTGGACTCTGGGTAGGGGGCAGCCAGGGGCTCCCCAAGATGTATCCACCCAGTCCAGCTGTGCTAAGCGCTGGAGAGGCAGATGTGACCACAGAGAGCCAGCAACCCAACCCGAGTACCTGACAGTCCAACAGACGTGGGGGCCGAGCTCCTCCAGGGAGGATCATGACAACTAGCAGCTCACAGGGCTGAGAGCCCAGACTAAGTGCCGAGCCCCCCTGGGGGTGGATGGGGAGGCTCTTGGTAGGAGGCCATGCCTTCCTCCTGAGGAAGAAGAGAAAGTAAACCCTTTCTTCCCTGGACTCCCCTAGAATGAGGCCAGGACTGTCATCGTGGGCCTGCGGCAGCCCCCTATGCACACGAGTCCTGCTAGCTGGGACAAGGAGATGCTCAGGCCTGGGCCTGGTCACCCCTGCACCCCTAAAGCCATCAATTACACACGAAGTGTGTGAGTGCCCATTTTCCAGGCGAGCAAACAGAGTGGTGCCATCTGAGCTGCCCCAGGAATCCAGAAGCAAGTGAGGTGTGAGTTGCCACCAGGCAGCCGAGAGCAGGCCAGGGGGCCCCTCTCTGTCTCTCTCTCTCTCTCATCTCTCCTGCTTGGCTCACACCAGTGGCGCCCCGCTCCGCAGCCAGCACCACCGACCCACCCTCAAGGCCAAGCTCTGGTGACAGCAGGTGGCAGGGACAGCAGGAGCCCCATCCAGGACCCTGGAGACATCCCGCCAACGCCGACAGCTCCCGGGCGCTCTTGCAGACCGTAGGTTGGGGGCCAACTCTTTCGCTGCAGAAGGGGACAAGGCGCACAGTGCACTGCGGGGGGCCAAGGCCCCAGCACCACGGGGCTGCCCCCTTCCTGGGACGCTGGGTGTGGACCTAACACCTGCTCACTGGGAGACCCTGGGCAGAGTCCCGCTGAAGAAGAGACCAGGGAAGGGTCCCGGGTGCCCCACCCCCCAGGACCCACACGAGCCCACACAGCTACCCTCACAGCAGCTTGGCTTCGCGAGGCTTCGGGGAGAAAGAAAAGTTCTACCAGAGAAATAAGACGCTTGGAGCCCTTTGTACCGGATGCTCAGCTCCCAGTACTTGCCCGCTACTGGCCATAAGCCAGAAAAAAGCTTCTTGTCCCTAAATCCCAGTCTAACCGCCTGCAGCCAGCAAGCCTGGATCCCGGCAACGGCCTGCATCCCTCCGTCTAATGGACATCTTTGCCCAGCAGGCCCGGCCCAGGCATGGAGGCCAGAACCCTACTGCTGCTGCCCCCGGGCCATGGCCCCAGGTCTGACCCCTGGGAGCAGGTCTGAGCAGGCTTTGGGGGGGAGGGCGGGCAGATAGCTGCCATGCCCTGACGCCCAGACACAGGGCCCCTGACAACTTCCCCCTCCGTACGTGCGGACATGGGCCCAGTGGGCACAGCTAGGGGGGCCTCCCTTGTGACACCAGGGGTGCCCCCAGGGAGGAAGGAAGAGAAGGGCCACCCCTCCATGGTGTGCACATTTCCCCCAAGTCCACGGCCAGGTCCACCACAGGGAATTGGGGTCTATTTTCCCAATGGGACAATGTGACCCGGGACAGCAGGGGCCACGGGGCTGGGCCCATGCCCGTCTTTGTGGAAAAGGGGCCACAAGCAACGTCCAGTTGGACCACAGAACAACATGGCAAACAGCATCCTGAATTCGGGGCTTTGGGCGCTCAACCTGCTTCTCCAAGGGAACCATGAAACAAAGAACAGTCAGACGGGGACAGACTCACGAGGCCACTGACCCAAGGCTTCAGGTCCAGATCGTGGTCCTGGCCTTCATTCTGCTGTCCAGTGGCTGCAGCAAGCAGGACAGGCACCTGCTCCAAAGCAAAGGCCCCAAGCCTTAATGCTGGCCCCCACCACCCCCACTCCTCCTGGCATCACTTAGGCCTCAGCTCCTGCAGCCCAGCCCACACACCCTCATCAGCCCACGCCAGGCCCACATCGAATGTAAGGTGCCCCAGCCCCCAGCCAGATGAGACCCCAGCCCCTCCCTGCCTCCCCCCAGCCCCGAGGAGCCAAAGGAGCCAGCATGCCTCGTGGCCAAGCCCTTCTGCCACACAGGACCTGAAACCATCTAAAGTTACCAAACCAGCCTTGCAATTCGATGCCTGGCTCCACACCTGAACATGGGTGCGGTGGCCTTGGGGGTGTGGAGGAGTCGGGGGTGAACCATGTACTCGGCCCACATAGGAACTGCCCACACAGCCCACGCAGGGGCGAGGCGCAGCGGCGGGGGGTGGGGGGGCCTGGACTCCGTGCCTGGGCCCTGAGCCTCCCAGCAGCCGCCCAGGGGCAGAGAGCGTGCTGCGGGCTTCCGAGCAGGACAGTGGCGCCAAGCCTGCTGGTCGCCTAGCAACGGGGCCAGGCAGCTGAGCCCTCCCTGGGGTTGGTTCCCAGAGAAACGCTCTGGGCATTCCGGCTGCCACTTGGGGGGGGGGGGGGCGGCAGGGGAGATCAAGCCCAGGATAGGTACGAGGGAGAGAGGCTGGAGGGGTTGGCCAAGCCAGCAGGCCCCCAGGACCCCGTGCAGGGCTGACCACAGCCTCCCATCCCCACCCCACCCGCAGTAGAGAAGGCCCTCGTCCTGACAGTTACGACCCCTCTGTGCTCCAGCCGCACTCAGCAGGAGCAGAGCCGCCTGTCTTCCCCTGCTCTGGCTGTCACCCTGCCCGGCCGCCCCCCTGCACTGCCCTCATCCTCCAGCCTCTAACCCGCCATCCCTCTGCTGGGGACGTGCTGGGGATGAGACAGAGCCTCATCTGTCTGTGGGCACCGGCCAGGCCCAGGAGGGGGGAGGGTGTGCCCCAGACGGGAGAGGATCAGCGTGGCAGGAGCGGGGAGGTCTCCGTGTGGGTGAGAGTGGGGGTGTGCCAGCCCCCGCCCCGGCCTCGATCTGCCTGCCTGAGGGCCAAAGCAACCCCTTCTTCAGCAACTGTGCATTCCACACCACGGACTGGCCCGAGGAGCTCACAGACCACCAGGGGACACCCCAAAGGCCATGGAGTGAGGATTAGGTCCATGACCCCAAAGTTCCAGGGGCTGCCTCGGATGGCAGTGGGGCAGGTGGGCGGCTATGGGAGTGAGGGGGGAAGGGAGCCCCAGGTAAGCTGGGACCCAGGTGGGCGGGGGTTCAGGGGGTCAGGGGCAGGGCTCACGCCGGCCCCAGAGTGCAGTAGGCACTGCCCCCCCGCGGTCTCCCCCCAGCTAGCCTACCTGCGTGAGGGCCTTGTCACCCTCCAGCAGCCTCACCTTGGTCTCCAGCTGCCTGATGTAGGTGGACGAGGGATCTGTAACGACACAAGTGGGGAGCACGTTAATCATGGCTGACTCGGTTTCCAGGGAGAGACCCCCACCCTGACTGAAGCCTCTGGGCCGGGGTTTCCAGAACCTGCAGAAAGGAGAGGGGTTCCCTTACCACCTGTCCTGTGCCTATTCCCTCAGCCTCTGTCATACTTCGCATCCAAAAAGTGCTCCCAAACATCCCCCCGACAGGACCCTCACAGCCAGGGGGCAGCACACAGCAGGGAATGGGGTCCAGGGAGCCCTTCCCCAGCACAACAGGGAAACTGAGTCTCCTGAGCATACCGAGTCAGCATCCAGGGTTCCTCTGCTCTCCCCCCCCCCTCCGCCTAACACACAGGAACTTCTAAAACAATTCACAGCTGGTGGGGTGGGGGGAGGGGGTACATAATGCAGGTGAGACACCATCATTCTGGAAGGACTCTACTGACGAGAGCAGCCGGGAGCTGGGTACTGGGCCAAGCCAGTGACACACTCCCCAGCCATGCACCCCCAGTTTCGGAATGCAGCAGGGTTTCTGAAATCCACCCCCCCTCACCACACTGACCTGTTTTACAATCACATCAGAAAGGCAGGCAAAATTCCACCACCCGGACTCCCAGAGCCCTGGTCCTGCCTCCCCAGCAGGCTAGAGATCAGCTGGGCCAGCAGAGGGGAAAAGCAAGGACTAAGTCACTGCAGGCCAGGCTGGGATGAGGGAGACTACCGAGGTGGGAGCCAAGGGCAACAGAGCAGAGGGGCCAGGAGACGATGTGGACCACAGGGCAGGGAAGGTAAGGGGACCAAACCATCTTGGCAGGTGCAGTCGTGCAGGTGGGCAGTCAGGTCCCAACTGGATGCACGGGGCACCTCCCTGCCTGGTCTGCAGCCACCCAGTAAGGGACAGGCTAGCGCCTCTCGTCCACATGAGCACCTCGCCAGGGTTCACATGGCCCAGACACCGGCCTACATGCCATCCACTGGGCCAGTCACTGCTCCCCCTACTGCACCCACCTGCCCCCGACAGGACAGAGTCTCCACTGGTTACACCACCAGCCTTTTAGCTCAGAAGTCACCACACCTCCGACCAAAGCCACCTCTCGAAACTGCAGCCTTGGGAGACGGACCCCACAGGACTTTTAACACACCGGGGCGGGCTAAAGGGGATTGGGTGCTGTCAGAGAACAAGCTGGACTATCATGCACCGGTGGGAAAATGAAGATCTGCCCACCCCAGCACACAGCTGGCATAGCCCATGAGCCCGGCCCCCTGGGGACACGGATGTGGTGCCCCTCCCCCACTGGTGCTCAGCGGGAGGCCCCCTCCCCAGAATGCCCTGCCCTCCCTCCCCTGGGGCTCGGCCTGGGCCTGCCCATTGGCAAGGCCATTCTCTGAGGCTACCCCAGCTTTCACACACAGGTGCCCCTCTGCCCCCTGAGCTGCCCGCCGTGGGGTGCTTTGTTCTCCAAGCACAGGGGAAGGACCCTCAGAGCTCCGCCCACCCAGCCCTGGACCAGGCCCAGGAGCATCAGCCCAGCCCGTGACGGGAATGGGGGGCGGCCAGGCCCACCCACTAGCTGTTGGGGAATTACACAACCAGCTCCTCCTGCCCGAGACAGCAGCAGTCAGCTCTCAGGAATGCCGGCCTTCTGGAGAGGGAGAAGGGCCACTCCCCACCAGACCTGCCGCCCTCAGCCTTGGGGATGGCACTGGTAACTACCAGGCAGCTGTGGGGGGGCTCCTGCTGCTCCCCACGCCACCTCACCGAGCCCCCAGCTCTGCAGAGCTCCCTTTGACAGCCGGGAAATCAAGGTTCTGAGACGTGAAGGGGCTTGTTCGCGGCACAACTCAGGGCAGCAGCGACAGGGGGGCTGGACCCCAGGAGGGTGACCCCAAGGGCCTCCCCACTTGGACCCCGCGTGCGTGCCCGGCGCTGGGCAGATCCCACCTGCCCAGGCAGGGGACCCTGGCCAGCCCGGCGGCCGCAGCTGTACAAAGGCCTTCCTCACACCCTTCTTCAGCTGGTGGTCACTAGAGCCCGTGCCCTGGGCCTGCCCCCTGCCCTCCTGCCTCAGTTCATGCTCAACCAGCCGGGACTGACAGACACTCCCTACATCCCTTCCCACATCACTCCCATGCCAACAGGACTGATGGCTCAGGGTGTGCCAGGCCCCTCTGGGCATTGGGACGGAGCTGGGGTGCAGCCTGGGTTCCCCACCTCTCTGGGTCCTCATGCTGTCAGCAGGAAGGGTTCCCCGGAACACCGACTGGGAAACAGTGGGCAAAAACTACAAAGATCCTTCCAGCTCTCTCATCCTCACACGTTAAGACGAGGAGACCCAAATAACTAGCGGACCCCTGCGTGGTCTGACCCTGGGTGGGGTCAGTGGAGGGCGGGGGAGACCCGCCACCCACCTGGGGAGGGTCCAGTAGGCATCCGCCCCACTTTCCAGATGAGGAGGCCAAGAGGACCAGTGTCTCCCACCTGCTGGTGGGTGAGCTGGGCCCCGCCAGACCCTCTCCCCACCATCCCGCTCCCCCTGCGGGTCAGTGCTCAGGACCCCAAGTGCCTGGTTGCTCTGAGCAGAGCTGACAGCGCCATGCGGTTGAAAGAAGCTGGCACGGGTCCCAGAAAGAAGACATGGTTCCTGTGCAAGCCTCTCTCTCCGGGACGCTCGACTGCCCAGTCCTCGGCTCCACGACAAGCCACCCCCACCGCCACTCACCGCAGCCCCCACCGTGGGCCCGCGCTGCCAGGCACAGCCCCGAACTCAGGAGAGGACCTGTCACCTATGCACAGCCAGGCCATCAGCTCGCTCACTGTCAGAGGAAGGGGGGCCCCTGCCCCCACACCCAGTTTCCCGGTATGGGGACAGTTCTAGCTCCCTCTGCCAATTTCTCTGGGGTCAACCGGGAGCTCCCGGCGTTTCCTTTCTTGGTCAGACTGCAGTCAGAGTCGTGGAGCAGGATGGAGTCAGCAGATGTGCCCGCCAGCCTCAGCGTCCTCGGCCCCAGCGGGGTCTGCCACACTCCCTAGGACGGCAGAGAGGAGAACAGAGTGGGGCCAGGGCCAGGGCCAGAGGCAATGCTATGGGCGACAAATGACCCAACAGCAGCCCACCTGCCCACCCACTGCCGTCAGGACCAGACCTCAGGGCCCACGGGCCGGCTGTCCTCCCTCAGAGGCCACACGTGGACACCGGCCAAGGTGCTGTCCTCGCTTAACCCGCCAGTTTCCGTTTGCCCCAAACTCCAAGCAGCTACAGAGAACAAAGTCCACTTCACACCACCAGGCTTCGGTGGACTTTTCTTTCTAATCTCCAAACAAGAGAGGAGGCCTTGAAATATTTTAAATCACCCAGTACTTCCAATGGAATCTATCCTAAAGAATGAATTCTAATTATAAAGATGGTGTAGCAGCGGCGGCCAGAAATGGAAATAACTATTTGTCCAGGAGAAGCAGAGGGGTATACCCTGTCATTCAAAGGATGTTTAGGAAGGGTTTCTCTTCTCAACAATAAGGAAAAACCTTCACACGCCACTGGAAAGCACTGGACACAAAATGAGAAGTAGAACTGCTCTCAACGTTTAAAAATATCTGTGTTGAAGTGAATTCCAGAAGGAGGCACGTGGAAATGTTGATGGTGGCGCTGTTCACATGAGAGAACAAGGGAGTTTTTATTCATTCACACCCCTTCTTGCTAATTTTCAAATAATCTACTTCCAAAATAGGGAAAAAAAATCTTTCGTTTATTTAAAAAAAAAAAAAAGGAGAAAGGATTAAATTATTGCACTGGCACAGTGCCGAGCCACCCACTGACACCACGGAAGCAGAAGCGTGGCCCATCAGAGTTCTCCCAGCTCTGGTGCGGGGGCCTTTCCCGAGGCCTGGGGCCAGCCTGAGTCTGCCCATTCCAGTGGATCTGAAGAGGATTTGAGGCTGCCCCCCGCATGTCCCAGAGAAGCCTCCTCTTCTTCTGCTACATTCAACTCCCCAGACCAGGCTCTGCGCCCGCCAGGAGCCCAGGAGCCAGACATCATGTCGCCTGTGGGTCAGAGCAGGTGTCCTGCGGCAGGGCAGGGTGGCTGCAAGATGGGCCTTCTCGGGCAGGGGTGGGAGGCCCTGGAGGGCTTGGCTCCCTGGGAGGATGATCCTTCCCAGCAGCCCTGGGCAACTCGTGATCCCGCTGGGCGCCTCTGAGCCCCAGCCTCTCGGAGATGAGCGTGTAATTAAATTAATCCCAGGGTTTGCAGTGGTGAGGAACGGGGCCCCAAGGGAGGTATGCGTCATTTCCCGGCTTGGCTGCTTGCAGGGAAAATGAAGGAGGTGACTACAGAAGGGACCCCAGGATGGGCTGGCCAATGTGTCCCCTCAGACCTTCCCCAGCACCCCCCCCGCCGGACCTATTCTGGAGGATTCACAATCCAGTTTCCATCTGGGGGAGAGGGGGTGGCGGCAAGGGGTCAGGGCCTGCAACATTCTTGCTTCCGAGAGCCAGAACGTCAGCCCTAGCTTCGGCCTCCTTGAGGATCCTGTGTTCCCCAGGGATGGGGGAGGGCTCTCCAGCCCGCAGATGGAGAGACTCAACGGAGCCCGCGGGTCTGCAAGCTCCCCTCACGGGTGCAGACCATCAGTCTACCCTCCCTTCTCAGAGGCTGAGTCTGGGGCTGGGTCACATCTCCCCCAGCCTGATAGCCTCCCCAGGTAGGCAGTGTGGCCTCAGCCTCCCTGTTAGTCCAAGCGGTAAGAACATGGGAGCCACAGGAGGTCACATCCAATCAGCCCTGGAAACCCTCCTCACCAACTCTGCACTAGGCAAAAGGAGAAGCCTTTTCGCTCAGGAAAAGCCTGAAGACCTAACAGGAACGCATCCTGCTGGCGGGTCAGTTCTCTATCCTACAAGCTCCCACCAGCAGCAGGTACTCCGCCTGAAACACAGCACCCACACCCCACACAGAACACCCCAACAAGGGACTGCCAAAGACACAGAAGGCAGAGCATCCCAGGTGCAAAGAGCAAGTGTTGCTCAGAATGTCCCTCAGCAGCAACGGCCGGCCACACCAGGTGCTCGCGTGTTAGTCGGGGTGAGGCAGGGGACTGAGGGGCAATGCACAGCGTAGGGGGGTGACCCTGGGAAGCCCAGGTAGGGGAGGCGGGAGGTGAGGTGGGGAACAGAAGGCGCGGGTGAAAGCAATTTCAGTCTGCTGGGGGACTCCGGGGGTCTCGGAGTTACCCCTACCTGCCCCAGGGCTCACGAGGGGGGCTGCTTGTGGGGGGACAGAGGTGCTAAAGCCCCAGCACTGCCCCGCCGGAGAGTGCACAGGAAGGGCTCCCAGGCAGAGAGGCAGGTACCGGCAGGTGACGCGGGCAGTGGACACAGAAGCAGGAAGTGCCACGGGGATCTGGGCAGAGCTCCAGTCATGTCTGTCACCGCTTAGGAGAAAGTACGGCCCCCTCCCCCCAGAGGAAGAAGTGGGGGCTGGAAGGCGGGGGCTGCATGATGACGCACAGTGACACACTGGGCCTGACCCACCAGCTGCGTCCCCTTCCAAGCCTCCAGCCTCCTCCCGCTGAGCGGGGCTGCCCACAAGGTCTTGGGGACGGGCAGCTTTGTGGCAGGTCATTAGCAGGAGACCCAGCAGCACCCCGCCTAGGGCCTCCTCTGTGGGGGTGGCTGACATTTCCACACTGCCACTCCAGTGATTCAATTCTCTCCTCCTTCCACTTCATTAAGAGGGGTCGGCGCCAGGGCCGGTGGCTCCATCGGGGCAGAAGGGCCTCATCAAACAGAAGCTCCCTCATCATTCCAGGCTTCCATCTCTGCCCCCAGCGGATGGACGTGGCTCCTGAGGGCATCTGCTTCCCCATAAGCTGGTTTCACCGCTTCTCTCTCCAGAGGCGTTGCCTTCCCTCTGGCTCAGTGGCTCAGTGCAGCCCTGGGCTCTAGAAAGCAGCAAAGACCACACTTCTTGCGGGACCCGGTCCTGCTAGCCCATGCTCAGTCCCCAAGTGGCTTCTGTCCCCCCACCCTGCCCACAAGCCAGGCTCAGCAGGTCTTGGAGCCGCCCGCTTAGCTGCCCTCACCCCTGACACAGGGCACTTTGGGGTGTCCCTGGACAAGGCCCCAGACACCGATCCAGTAGAAGCTGGAAATGGTCCGTCTCCTTAAAGGACTTGGAGCATGTTCTAACCCCAGGCCCACCTACACCCTGGGCCCTGGGCCTCTGCTGGGCATCCTGTGCTGGATAGAAGCCCCTGGAATGCTGAAGGCTCCTGACATAGGTGAGGAGGCACGAGAAGCTGCTTCCGACCCCAGTGCAGTGCACTCACTCTGCCCCTCCCGGGGACTCCACCAGGAGGGTGGCAGAAAGCCTGGCCTATAGAGGAGGGGAAGGATGCTCGCAGAGTGAATGGGTCCGCCCAAGCTCACAGAGCCAGGCACCAGCAGGACCAGCAGCCACACCTGCTTGTCCAAGGGCATGGCCCCCCTCTGTTAGGGTCCCTCCGCCTAATGAAGGAGCTGCAGGAATAACCGCATTTGCTGAAGGGGAAAGAGTGAAGAAGTACAGCCTGGGGGAGGGGGCAGAGGGCAAGGATGTGCTGACAGGGAGAAATCAAGGGCTCCTTCCTGCAGGAGGTGGCATCTGAGCTGAGCCTTGAAGAGCAAGCAGGACTCTGACAGGCATATCAGTGCAGTGGGAATGGAAGGCAAGTCTGAGCAGGGTACAGCGTGAGCAAAGCCACGGAGGTGGGACGGTGGCAGGCAGGCTCAGGAGCATCCGAGCCGATCCCCACTAGCGTCTGCTTCCTGGCATACACTGCGGCTCCGGGAGGTGCGGGCTAAATGTGAGACACGTATTATTTATGGATGAGGACGAGAGGGCTGAGGGAGGCATATCAGGGGAACATCAGGTTCCCGTGAGGACACCTCCCAGGGGTGGCCACACTGAGCCAGGGAGGCTGGGAGGGCTGGGCACCTTGGCCCCTGCTGCCCCCTCCTCTGCTCGGCCTCCCACCTGAGCCTGTAGAGGGGCCCGGGCCAAGGCAGCCAGCCACAAGCTCAGCAAACGACTTCCAAGCCCTGGATGTAGGACAGAGTTCTCACGTCCACGCAGGGCACTGAGAAAGGAACCTGTTCTCCCACTGGCCACACAAATTTTACCGAGCATCTGCTAGGTGCCAGTAGGCATCTAGCAAAACCCCAGCCGTCACCCCCTGTAATCCTCACACCAAGCTGATGAGGGAGGCCCTGTTATTACTATCTCTGCTGAGTGAAGAGGAGCCTGAGCCTCAGAGAGGTTAAGTATCAAGCCCCATGTCATACAGTGAAAACACTCGCCCAGCAGCCTCTGGGCCAAGAGGCTGGCACCCGGCCACTCCCCTGATTCCACCTCCAAACCAAGGCAGGCGGGATCACGGAAACCTTAAATCCCGCCCCACCAACTCAAGAGATGAAATGGAATGGCCAAACAGGAGCCCCACCCTCTCCATCCACAGAAGAAAGAAAACTGGCACTGAGAAAACCAAACAGTTGTATTAAAGAAAACTGGTATCTCTCCATGCTGGCCACTCAGCCTCTCCTGAGACCCATGGCCATCCCCTGGCTACCTATCTGCCCCTTTGTGTGCTTCATGCAAAGCTCCGGGGATCCCAGTGGATCAGCACCCAGGGCCTCGGGGGTGCCTGGCATTTTAATTCCAGGGAAAACCACAAGGCCCCCCCTACACTGCAATCTCAAGGGGGCTGTGTCCAACTTAGCTGACTGAGAACGGGCCCAGTTTGGATCTGCCTGGTAGCCTCTGGTGTTCTCAGCCCAAACACTCAACCTCACTTCTCCGTCTGGCGCTTGAGAAACCTGGCAATTCCAACTGAAACTGTGCCATTGTTTCCAGCCAGAGGAGAAGAGGGGAAAAAGAATCTCCTTCCTGTTAATTTCATGCCCAGAAACGAACGGGGCACTTTCACAGTCTCCTCCCCCAGCAACCCGGATTTCACTCTGAATGATTGGAAATTACGGGTAGAGGCAAAGAACGGAAGTCTACCAGCCTGCCTGGCAGGGTCACCTAGCCACACCGAGGTCAAGTCACACCTGGCCCAGTGGCTCTCAGCATGGCTCCATCTATACTCCCTGGGGACCTTTTAACATCTGATCTCTTCCCCCATGAGACCAACAGTATTAGACTCCAGGGGAGGTGCCTGAATGTCCATATGCATTTTAGACGCCCTCCGGGAGACTCTAACACACACACGCAAGGCTGGGAACACCGTATTTACTGAGCCCCAAAATCTATGCACCAAGCCCCTCGGTAGCAAGAAGGGGAGACATACACTAGTTTCAGGAAGGAGGGATTTTGTTTTTATCATTCGATGTCAAGCAGATGTCTACTGAGTGCCAGGCCCTGGTGTGATGGGGCCAACTGTCCTTCAGAGGAGGCAGGAACAGTGGGGAGGCATTGGTGGGGGCAGGACACCAGGGGACTCCAGCCACGTGCAGAGGTGGCAATGTGTGGTCAGTGGGGCCAGCTCAGGAAACTGGGAAAATCTAGGTGTGGCAGGGTCATCAGACCCAGGGGACCCCTGTTCCCAGACACGGGGGAGCCGGAGGTGAGGCGGGAGTTCTGGTCTCGGCAAGCACTTCACCCTATACATGAGAAGCAACGGTGGGGCTCCAAGGCTCCAAGGAGCAAGAGAAGGTGCGGGGCTCCAGGCGGTTACCTCGGGTAGCAGCGTCACGTCTGGTCAGTGCTTCACTGATTCAGTGAAAACAAGAATTATCACGAGCCACGTGGTGTGATTGCAGGATGGTGGGAGTCCAGAGAGCTCCACGTGGAATGGACTCCATGGAAAGACACCAAAGCCACGTGGGGGGGGGGGGGTGGGGAGAAGGGGGCAGACGGAAACCAGAGAAGCTTGCACACCTGCCATGTGGCCCACGTCGGGGAGAGACGGAGTGTTTCATGAGCAGATCTGCAGCAACTGCCTGGCCACTCTCTAGAACAAAATTTGATCCCAACCTCACACCACACACGGAAAGCAGTTCCAACAGGGTCAGAAGGGTTCTACGTGAAAGAACAAATTTAAAATTGGGGCCTTTCTGACACATGCTACAACATGTAGAATGAACCTTAACAACCTGACGCTACAGGAAAGAAGCCGATCGCAAAAGACCACATACTGTAGAACTCCATGTACATAAAATGTCCAGAAAAGACAAATGCACAGAAACAGAGGGTCGATCGGTGGTGCCAGGGGCCAAGGGGAAGGTGGATTGGGTAATGACAATGATCAGGCACAGCCTCTTTCTGGGGTGATGATAATGCTCTGGAATTAGTTTGTTTTTTTTTTTAAAGATTTTATTTACTTATTTGAGAGAGAGAATGAGATAGAGAGAGAGCACGAGATCCAAGAGGGTCAGAGGGAGAAGCAGACTCCCCACCGAGCAGGGAGCCCGATGCGGGACTCGATCCCGGGACTCCAGGATCATGACCTGAGCCGAAGGCAGTCGCTCAACCAACTGAGCCACCCAGGCGCCCGCTCTGGAATTAGTTTTGACGGCTGTGCAACTCTGTGAATAGACCCAACAACGCAGAGTTGTACACTGTCCTATATACACATATAAAGCATGTGAATTTTGTCTCAGTGCAGCAGTTATTAAAAAGAACAACTTCTGCTTCCAGGTAAAAAGGCTTTCTCGGTCAAGACACAAAAAGAACATACCATCAAGGGAAAGGTTGTCAAGGCTGTGTGAGCATTACAGCCCCGCCCGACAGTGGACGGCGGATCCGTGGGCACCGTTAGGAGAACGGCTGCCGTCCGGGAAGGGCTGTGCGCAAGTCCGGCCCAGAGCGGACAGAGGGTCGCACGGAATACACACTGAACTCCTACAAATCAATAAGGAAATACGTGAGGATGTGGAGCCAAGGCTCCACGGAGGTGAGTCACAGGCGGAAATCTGCCAGAGGATGCCTGACTGTGGGCGTCACCAGGGAAATGCAAATGAAGACAAGAAGACAGCAGAGTGTCACATGGGAACTTGGCGATGGCGAGCGCTGAAGAACCCAGGGACGCGGGGTGCCCACTGACGCAGCAGATCGGAGCGCAGCCTGGCGTGGCTCCCTGCTCTAGAAGATGCAGGCGCCCCGGAGGAAGCCCAGCGCAGGCGCGGGAGGAGACGATGCAAGAGCGCATCCCCAGCACCGGCTACAGCTGCTGCGGAACAACTGGAAACCCCCAAATGTCTTCCTGGAAAACAGGATAAACTGGTTTCAACCAACAACAAAACAGTAGAGGCAGAAACAAAAGAGCTAGAGGTATGAATGAGGACAGGTCTCAAAAACACAGGGGGCAAGTAGCTGAGGGACACATGTAGAGAGGACATCGTTCCTGCAAAGTCTCATCATCACACATCCTTCATGGATCTGTGACCGACAAGAGAAGTAAAAAGCTCTGCAGGAGAATGATGGGCCCTGAATTCCAGGCTGAGCGTCTCTCGGGGTTGGGGGGGAGGGAAGAGAGGCCACACACGGGCACCTCGTCTCCACCCGTAACACTTTATTTCTTGAAAAGAAAAGGCTCTGGAACTAACATGCATTCTTGCTGACAATCTGACAAAGGTAGGCAGTGGAATAAACAGTTGTCTCATTATTGTCCAAGCTTGTTGTTTTTTATAGAATTCCTAACAAAAAAAAATAATGCTTTTTAAGTAAAAGGAAAACAGGGCGGCACAACAGACCCTCCAGGAAAGACACTGCAAACCCCTGATGTCAGCACACCCCCTCCCTGGCTCCCGGTGACCAGGCTGCTTCCGGAAGACCCCCACACACCCCTGGCCACGGGCTCCTTGAGTGCCACCCTCACCCCTTGGGAGGAGTCCAACCCCGGCAGGTCAGGAGCCCACAGGGAGGGGAGAGGTCCCCAGGATGGAGAGGCTGACAGGCGGAAGTCGCCCTCCTGCACAGTTAGGGGACAAGAGCAGGCCCCTTTGCCCCACCTGCTCTGTGGCCTTGGATAAGCCCCTTCCTTTTAGGCCCCTGAGAAATGGGGGCGAGAGTCCCAAATGACCCAGGGGGCTCTCAGGGCAGGACGGGGGCGACACAACTCAGAACCCCTGCAAGACAGCGAGCGTCCCTGCAATTAGGTGGGGCAGTGAGGACCCACCCAGTTAGAAATGACACACTCTTGGCATGGGGACAGCAAGCCGCATTTCCCATTGCACATAAAACCCCAGCAGGATGAAGACTGACCAAAGGATCACCCGCTTAAAGGTGCCACCACTCCCCCCACCAAGTCCTGGGGAGGTAGGTGGTGCTCCTCCAGCAGCCGGAGGGCCCAACCCCTTCCAAGCCTTTTTGCTTGTCGCAAAGGGAAAGAACCAGGCCAGCCGTGTGCACATGGCCGCCGCCGCCCAGGGTCCTGCAGGGAGAGGCAGAGTGGTGTGCGGGAGGACAGGGGTCAAGGGTCCCAGCCCCGGCAGCACCGCCCACATGGCCTCGACTTCCCCATGTGACGTCACAGGGGACTCGTTGGGGATGAAGATCGAAGCCTGGGCCAGTGACATGTACTCAGCAGACGACCGTCCCCCCCCCCACCAAAGGTGCCCACACCTGAACCCCGGTCCCGGAGCATGGGAGGGCGTTCCCCGCTGCAGTCACAGGGCGGTGTCATTGACCACGCAGAGAGGGAAAGCTGGCTGCTGGCTCGGAAGATGGGGAAGGGGCCGCTAGCGAGCAGTGCCTCCTGGAGAAGGCAGGAGAGCAGAGCCTCCCCTCAGGCGCCCGGGGAAGAGCGTAGCCCACTGACGCCTGGACTTAGCACTGCTCACCTCGGGAACCGAAGACAAGACGCCAATGTGCGGCAGCCACAGGAACCAAGAGGCAGGCCGTGACCTTAGCTGACCCGCCTAGGCCCGCAGAGCCTGCGTGTCACTTAAAGATGGGATAAAAACCGAGCTTGGGAGGCTGCCGTGAGGTCTGACCGAGGCAGCAGGTCCGAAAGCTCCTGGCACAGGGCTGGGCGTTCAGTGGGCGCTCAGCAAAACCAGCCCGTCGGCTCCACTGCCCACGCGCGGACGGCAGGACCTTGATGGGAAGGAGTGGCGAGCCGGGGCTTCCAGGCCACCAGGATGGCCTGCATGGCATGCCTCGCCCACCTCCACGGGCTCACCCAGGCCCGCAACACCTGCCTCGCTGTCAGATCCAGCGAAGGCTGGCTATCACCACAGACCTTGGGAAGTGGAGCGTGAATCCGACTGAGTCACGGCACACTGGTAGGGTATTCGAAGCAAACACGGAGTCCCCTTTGGTTGTAAAGCCAACTGTCCTGCGGGCCAGGCACTTGGTTACCCCTGGCCACTGAGGACGGGCCGGGGCAGGGACCCTCAGTGGAAGAGTGACCTCCCCTGGCAGAGCCGGAGTCAAAGGTCAGGAGAGGAGGGGGGTCAGTTGGGCCTCTGCGTGTTCACAGCTGTGTGACCTCGCACTAGGGAACCAACGTCTCTGAGCCTCTGCATCGCCATCTGTAAAGGAAGGAGTGATGCCCCCTCACGGGCTGCCAGGAGGATTCTGGAATACCCAGGCCATGCCACGGCAGCTCAGGAATTTGGAGGGCAGTTGACAATTCTCACCAGTCCCCCCACAGCCTTTCTAATCACAAGCTTGGAGTTCGAATCCCCTCCTAACACTTGAGCAAGGGACTCCCCTGGGGTCTGGGCATCACTATCTTAGACGGAGGCCTCATTCTCAGAGCTATCCTTTGGAGGAAGCCCACACTGGGCGCCCCTCCAGGTGGCACCTGGCAACTCTGTGACTGCGTGCTGAGCACCTGTAGGCAGACCCCACCTCCCCCGCCATCTGGGACCACAGAGCAGTCTTGTTCCTGTTGCTCCATGAACCTGTCCCTACTGTCTTCCTGCCTGAACGCCCCAGCAGTGCCCTCGCCAGTGTTGCTCCTCCTGCACCCCTCTGCTGAAGGAGTGCTGGCTGGCCCCCCACAAAAGCTCTCCCATGGCGCCTCTGGCGGAGACCGAGCTGCTGGAGAGACCCCCCAGCCCCCGCCAGCCTCGGCAGCCCAGGACCCAGGCCGAGTCCAGTTACAGGGCACTGAGCACACCCCTTAGCCGTCGCTGCAGGGGTGCGGCACTCACCAAGCCTCCTGATGCCCGGGGAAAGTTAGCAACCTTCACACCCTTGCACCTTGCTGTTGATCCTCGAAGCCCCCCGCCCTGAGACACAGCAGGAATCGTTAGCCCTTTCCACAGGGTCAAACACCCACCTGGGGCTGGGAGACGTGACCGGGGAAGCTGGTCACTGTAAGAAGGCCTCCCGGACACCCAGGCACCTGCCGTCAGGGACGCACTCGGAGCACCGAGGGCCTGAGCTCCAGTTCTGGCTGTGTCACCTCTTGCCCCTGCCTTCTCTGGGACCGGAACACCACTCTGTACAACAAGGAAGTTGAAAGCCTCCAAGGGTCCTTCCGGCCCAGGTAGGCATGGGTGGGCGTGGTGGGCGTGGTGGGCGCGGGCCACTGCTGCATGCACATGCCCACGCAGCTGTGTTTCTTG
Organism: Callorhinus ursinus; assembly: GCF_003265705.2. NCBI lineage: Eukaryota > Metazoa > Chordata > Mammalia > Carnivora > Otariidae > Callorhinus > Callorhinus ursinus. The sequence goes on from NW_027397070.1 coordinate 68,230,471, forward strand.
AAGGAAGATAGGAATGAGAACAGACCCGAAGGTCAGGAGACTTGGTGCCAGGGTGAGCTCAACGTTTGGTTACTAACTAGAATAAACAAACAGGCCTCCGTCTTGCAGAGAAAACCCCACCCCCCCAGCTGGTGAAGAGCCATGAGGAAGGGAGGGAGCGGGGTGAGGTGGGGCACTAAGGAATGTGTCATCACTCCCACGGGTGACAGGTGACTGCCAGCCACCAGGGACTGCCCCACAGCCAACTCCAGGTCTCAGGAGAAGAACAGCACAAGGCCTGGAGGGGGGCCCCGAGGGGAGCTCGAAGGGGGGTCAGGACAAAGAGGGCTTCAAGCTCCGCCTGTCCAACCTCCCCTTCCGACATCGGGGTGAACCAGGGACCCCAGAGTATCTGCCCCAACCCGTGGCCTGGCCAGGACGAGAGTGGGCGCCCCGGGCCCCACACTGACCCTATGAGGACACGTCAAATTCCAACTCCCTCTCCTCTCTGGCCTGCAGCCAGCAGTCTGTCCCAGGCAAGGTGACCATGACGATCCTAACGAGAGCTGGGGACTACGACCACGTTGGATAAAATAAGAATCCCTGTGTCCACACTGATAAAAACGACATGCACACACGCCCGCCGTGGAGCGGGGGGAGGCCCTCCTGGCAGAACGCCCACTGCTAAGTGTGGAAGGAAGAGGGAGCCAGAAGTTCCCACTCGCAGGCCAGAGTGACAACCAGCAGATGCCAGCCCGGCACACGAGGGTCCAGTGAGGACCGGGACACCGCCGCCTCAACGTGCCCCCACGGGTTATCTATTAGCCACAAAGATCTACTGCTCTCGCCTCACGGGGGGGGGGGGGGGCGTCCTTCCGGAAACCTCAGAACCCAACAGATCCAAGTCTGCTGGGACCAGCCAGGTGCCTCCAGACCAGACGTGCGACCCCTCGGCGTCCCCACCCGTGGTCCCTGCCCCAAACGCACACACCGACTCCAATCCTGAGGCAACGTGAGACAGAGCCAAACACCTGGCAGGTCCCCACTCCTCAAAAACTCTGATGAAATGTCACAGGACGGCTCTGCAGGAAAGAGGCTGAAGAGAGCGAGCGGTGCGTGGCCGGGACCGGGGCCAGATCGGCAGAGCTCCGCGTCCAGACAAGCAGGTCGGCGCTCCACCTGCTCGCGCTGACCCCCAGGGTGGTCCCCACGTGAGTGAGCCCAAGTGTTCGGTTCAGGAAAAACAGCAGACACGAAGAAGCGAACACACCCGGCAAGAACGATAAAGGAATGAGGCGGCCCCGGGAAACCAATGCACCTTCTCTTGGAGATGTTTTCAAGACGGGAAAGGGCTGAGCAAAGGCCAGTCCCACTGTATCACCGCCAACACGGCCATCCCAAGCACCATGCAGCACATCCCCCAGCGTGACTTCCACGGAGGTAACTCGGAGCCCCAGCCACAGCCCCACACCAGCTGCACCTGCGCCCGCCGAAACCAGCGCCGGGGATACGAGGCTGCCCGTACCATCAGGAGACCGTCTGTGTTTGTCCCGCAACAGGCGAAGGGTACGTAACTTCTGGTTGGCCCACCCGAAGGGGTGTTTTATCAACACTAACAAGGTTTGCGAAGACCAAGAGAGGAAAGCATCTGATGCAGCATTGAGCGAGAAAAGCCAGATTCCACATTAAACCCGTGGCGAGACAACCAGCAGCCCAAACACTCAAGCAACGGCGGAGAAAACCAGAAAGGAAAAGTCTTCAGAGCAGGATCTGGGGGACTGGGTTAGACGTGTGTTTTTGTTTTCTTGCTACTTTTCCAAATCCTCCTGTCTCTAACAAATGCATGTCCCTCTCAGAAGTAAATGCCTCAGCCCTCCTGTGCACAGAGCATGGAGCTTCTCTTCTCCCCTTGCAGGAGCCGCTCAAGCCAGCTGCCTCCTCCATACCGGGGATGGGGCCCCAGGAGCTCTGGGTGAAGAGCTGCCTCTCTGTGGATGCAGCTGAACGCTGCCCTCCTGTCCTGGCGAGCAGACCGGCGCACGTGGGTAGCCGGCACACACGGTCCTCACACCTGCCCACACGTGCAGTGTGGGAAGGATCTTAGTTCAAACTTGTGGCAGCTGGGGTCAGGCCTGGGGCTGGGCTGAGAGATCCTAGGACGGCCCGTGAACCCACTGAGTCTCAGCTTTCCCATCTGTGAAACAGTGATGATCACACACACACACACACACACACACACACACACACACACACACGGCAGGATCGCTGTAAGGAACTACGGCCTCATTTGGCAATTCCAGGGTCTTCCATCACACCAGCTGCCAGATAGGCCCTCAGCACTCCTAATTCTGACCCCCAGGGACATCCAGGGAGTCCTGCCCAAGCCCCTTCCACATGGACATTTAAACCCATCAGAAGAGGGTACAGGGAAAAGCATTCTCAGAAGGGCCCTAGAGGAAGCTCTGTCATTCACAGCATGTCCTGCCCCGCCACCCGGCCCCATGGCCTGGAGAAAGAAAGGGCCATGCTGGTCACACACCCCACAAGGGCACAGTTTGGTTAATCAGTAGCCACGGCCCGGCTCTGCCACAATGCTGGAGCCTATGGGAACCTGAGAAATCCCTTCTACAGAAAGAAACCAAGGTCCAGAGAGGAGCTGAGCCTCCCTGGGAGTCACAGCCAGGATGAGAAATCAAGCCCCAAGCCAGGGGGATTCTGGCTGCACTGAGCAGGCCAAACAGCTATCCCCAGCCCCAGGGCCAAAGAGCTTAGAAGGGAGACAGCCATGCTCTGGCAGAGCTACCCCCCGGCTTAGCCAGGACCACATCCTACTGCAGCCACAGACCAGAGCCCTCCATCCAGCTAGGACAACTCACAAGCATGCAGCATCAGCTGACACGCCCCGGGACAGTACCATGTAGGAGCATCAGCAACGTCTCGGGGCTAGGCCAGCTGAGTGCTGGCCTGCCGCCCCTCGCCATGTGGCCCCAGCCTAGACAGTGGGCTGGGCCGGGTGACCTCTGGTACAGTTCTCCACTCGGGGCGAGATCCTCCTACTACAAGGCCCAAACAGCCTGGCCAAGGTAGGGCTGCCTACACCTGCGCTGGGCACCAGGACACAGCCTGGAGCTTTCCCCAAGAACAGGCTGCCTTCGAGAAGGGGGCTCTGCTGCTCTTTTCAACGGAGCCTATGAGCCACTGCCCACCAAGTCCCCCTCTTGGTGCTAAAGTTCTGTTCCATCCATGCAACAAATGATGAGGATGACCTCTGCCACGACGCCAAGGGGGAAGCCAGAAATGCGCAGCTACTTCCCGGCCAGAAGAGCCTCTGAAAGGGCAGATGTGAAAAGACCCACCCCAGACCTAAAGTTGAGGCAGGGAGACCCATGTTTCCTGACCCACAGAGGCCGTAGGGAGACTAACAGGCACCTCATCCCTCCCCGGGACAAGCCAGTGGCCTCAGTGTGGCTCGGCCCGTGGCCAGTGGCTCAGGGGGTGGCCGGGGCCCTCCCATTACAAAAATCAGGGCAGGACTAAGCTTCGCTATCTACCCTGGACACGGGGGCTGGGCACCTCGGCTGCTACCCAATGAGCCGTCACCACAAGCAGGCAGATCCCAAGCTCCTTGGTTGGTAGAGAAGGAAATAGTCCCCATGAGCGTGGGGTCCCGTCTGCCTGCCCAGCCGCTCCAGTCAAGAGGATCCCGACCCTCAGGCCTCCCCACCTCAGCTTCAGGGGCTCCAGAGGCAGCCCCGCTATGGTGTCCTCAGTGGGTCACTTGGAGATATGGCCCATATTCACTGCATAGAAGCTAGCGGTAACATGTTTGATAGGCATAGCTCCCAGGGTCCCCTCTCTGGTGACCAGAAGCACAAGGCCTGAGGGAGCTGAGGGAGCTCCCGGAGGGGGAGCCAGGGAGAGGCTCGCGTGAGGGGGCGGGGTCCTCCGTGGTCACAGACCCATAGCCCTGAGAGTGCCCCAACCTCTGCCCTGCCCCCTCTCACCACACTAAGACCACCCAGGGGCTTCTGGGGGCCCACCCCCCGCCAACTGCTCACCCCCAAACCCTGCCTGGGCCCGAGCCCACCCAACCACGGGAGAGAAGCTCAGGCAGTACAGGTGCTTCTCCCGGGCTCAGAGGGGAGAGAAGAGAAGGCTTAGTACACACTTCCTGGCACTGCACATCCTCCTAGATCCTCAGGGCAATCCATGGGGGCCCAGCCCCCACCGCCCACCTCTACCTCCAGCCTCTCAGCTTCGGAGATCACACAGATGGGGCAGAGGGGAACAGGCGGCAAGTAGCAAGTCCACAGGAAGCCACAGTGGGAGGCGGCCCTGGCCAAGTCAGCCCTATACCCCAACCTCCCTCCCGGGCCTGCAGATGCCTCCCTTCCTCCCACGGGAAGCAGGACCCAAGCCTGCAACTCTATGGGGAGCGGCGCTCACCAGGCAGCATCAGGAGGCTGTGTCTGCCCAGAGTCCGTCCCCAGGAGCCCCGGGGGCCCACAGTAAACAGGAACGCCCGAGGGTAACTATCTCTCGGCTGCCACTAATGTGTTAGGCAAAATGAGGCCTCTGCGTGTCTGGATCTGAGCACTGGGACAGCATGAGCTTGGGCAAGTTACTCTGGCAACCGATCCACACTGGCATGACTCCATTTACCCAGCCTGGAAAGACACTTGCTGGGGGAAAAATGCGCTAGGGGCCAGCCGGGGCCCCCTAGAAAGGCAGGGTCAGAGGGAGGAGCCTGGGGACCCACAGCTATCTCACGGGTGGGCAGACCCAGGCATAGATGCTCATGGCTGCCTCCTCCCTGTGGGCCCTGGCATCACAGACTCCCAAGACAAGGGCCTGTCCCAGGAGCTCACCGCAGGGAGGGGGGGGGGGGGGGGGGAGGACCAGGTTGAGGCCCCCACAGGCAGGGGTGGCCCCCACAGACAGAAGCAGCACACAGCCTCCAAAGCCCGGGGAGGGGGCCGTCACGTGCCATGTCCCTCCACACGGCACAGCATGGCCGTGGCTGGGCACGACAAAGGCGAGAAGCTGCCTCAGACACTCCCGGGGGGCTTCGGAAGGCACAGCCGAGGCCTGGGAGGCGGGAGGTGTGTGTCCGGTCACGCAGGCACAGCTCGGGGAACGGCAGCCCAGGGCTGCAAGCTCACCGCCGGGGCTCTCGGCTGAGCGGGGGGCGTGACGGGATGACGCAGAGTCAGCCCAGTCTGGAGAACCCACAAGCTCCCGGCCCCGGGTCTAGCCCAGGCTGGGGCCTAGGAAGCATCAGCAGTAAGGAGGATGGGAGAGGCACGGGTGGGGGGTCCCGGCCTCGCCTCGTGACTTTGGCACCTGAAGGTCCCCGAGTTACCACTTTCTCGGCTATGAAAAAAATACCTCTCCGCTGCAGGGCTGGTGAGATTCCGTGAAATGTGAAGAGCCTAGTACCGGGCCTGAGCCCCAGCAATCTGTGCGTCCCCCTCCTTCCTCCCTCCACTTCCCGGGGCCCCCGGCGTGCTCACCTCGGTGCAGAGCCACCAACTGGGTCTCCAGCATTCTTCAACTGCATCCTTCCCCAGAAATGCCCAACCAGCCCAGGGTCAGCCCCACAGGGTGACGACACACTGTGCCACGGTCCACATCGTCTGAGGAAGGCCACCCTTCCTCCAAACAAAAGGACAGTCTGGACCAGAAGATAAGGACATTTTCCCGCAGGCTGGTCCACGCAGCCCTGAGGTGGCAGCAGATGTCCAGAGGCACAGGCGTGCTGGCTGGCTGGGGGCAAGATTGCCCCCACCCCCAGGCCTCAGGTCCTGCTCCCCATTTTATCTCTGCTGCCCATGACCCCCATGACCTTGTCCCGCCATGGCACCCCTCCTGGTCACTCGGGCCTCAAGGGCAGTGGGGGACCAGGGTCATCACTCTGCCCCCACAGAGTTGGAGTCCCCATGCCTCTCAATCAGCGAAGGAGAGCTGACGTGCCCCGGGTACCTAGCACCCAGTGGGACAGGCGCGGTTACCTCTTCATGCAGGTGTTGAGACTGTGCCCGGCCACAGCCACACGGCACCAGGACTGCGGTTTGAATCAGGGCTGCCCCCCACACAGGAGACCACGTCCAAAGCCCAACCAGTGTCCGCCTGCCTTGCAGGTGGAAGGAAGGTTTCTTCAGGATGGGGTACTGCCTCCCCTGGGTTATGTGTGTGTCACAAGAGCTGTCCTGGAAAGCAGCAACGCCCTCCACACCTCACACTCACGTAGGCACACATGCACACACCTCTCACACATTCATTCACACCCACGTGCACACATGTATGTGGACACGCCTGAATACATACACACGTGCACTCACACCCGTGCACGTATACACACTCGGGGATGCACACACACACGAGCACATACATATGAGCAACTCACACCCACGTGTGCATGCACACGGCTATGCACAATCACACTCCTGCACACCATGTACGCACATCGCGGTTATGCATGTGCACAGGTATGCACAACCATACACACACCCACATGTGCACATACACACAGGTGCGCACAGGTGCACTCACACCCACATGTGCACATACACACAGGTGTGCACACAGGTGCACTCAACACCCACATATGCACATACACACAGGTGTGCACACTCTCATGCAGTCATGCCCTGTCTCTCTCTGGGGTCTCGACACGAGGGAAAACACTACCGAGCTGGGAGCAGTCAAGGGGTCATTTATTTTAATTATTAAAACAGCAGCTACTATAATGCCACTTAATTACCTAGTACATAAAACTGCCTCCGCATCTTAGCAGAGCAGTAAATCAGCTCAGAACCAGAGCTGTTTTAAGCATTCTCGCTGAAGATTCAGGGGGGCACAGAGTCATCTGTCACCCCCCCCCCAGGAAGCAATAACCCAGATCTCGGCTCCGCAGCGGTGGCCTCGGCAGGCTCCCGCGGCCGGCCGGTGTGTGCAGGGAGGCTGGCGTCCTCCCCGCTGCGGCTCGTCCGCTCCGGCCCCTGCCCCACCGCACTCCCTCCTTTGTGCGGTCCACAATAGCCCCGCCAGATGGCGCGGCGTGGCGAGCGGCCTCTTCAAGCCAATCGCTCATCCTGTCGGGACCCAGCAGGGCTGCGGGCAGGACACCTGGGCACGGGCCCAAGCCACGGCCCACACCGGGCCCAAGCCGCAGCCCACACCGCACACGCCCTGCCCTGACCGCCTCCCGGGCCCCCGCCCACAGGCACTGGTGGCTTAGGGCACAGCTGGGCCATCGACGTCCCGCAGGTAGGTGCACCCCCACCAGGGGAGCGGGCAGGAGCACCAGGTGATTCAGCGGTCCCTCTGGCCCTGTGCGACACCAGGATGAAGTGGGAGGGAAGAGAGCAGGCGGGGACGTGCCAGGCACCGTTCTCCCCCAGTGTTCGCAGAAGGCACGGTGCCGAGCTTGCCAACAGGCAGACATAAATCACTCCCTCCCGTGGGCTGCCCAGCCTCCAGGGGCCAGCATCCCCCTCGCACATCTCCGCGGTTAAGGGGTCCTGTGAAGGGCACATGAGACAGCAGGTGGGCTGTGCAGCTCCTGGGCATGAGCCAGGCCAGGCTGGGAGAGCCCCCTGCACCCCCCGACGATGTCCCCTGGAGCACTTGGTGGGTGGCGGGCACCGGCTCTCGCCAGGGACCCCGGGGCTGTCTCTAGACTTGTTGCAGTGTGTGGCCGGTGCACGAGCCATTTGCACACATACCAGTTCACCTGTAGGATAAATTCCCAGCAGCAGGAGTGCTGGGCCAAAGGGGACAAGCCTTTGCAATTTTCTAAAAATTACCGAATTCACACTCCCATTAGCGTAAATGAGAGCATCCGTCTCCCATTAGCATGTAATGAGAAAAGTTTTCTGTGTTGTTCTTTGTTCTTTGTAGAGAAGGCCCTAGCCAGTTGGAGGTCTTTGAGCTCTGCATGCTGCCTCTCAATGCCCTCTGGTCCTTTAACCCAGGAAATGCCTCTTATCTGTCCCTTGTTCTCCCACCACTCACAGTGTGGCTGGAGTGGCTGGACAGGGGAATTGGGACCGGCTGACACCCGAACATACCCACCTCCCTGGGCCCACCCTGCGGCTGGGGCAGGTGCATCCCAGGGTCAGGCTCAGCAGGAAAGAATCAGTGCTCCTCTGAGGCCCCCTCCTCCACGGAGCCTTCCAGGATTGCCTGGAGAGGCTGTGTGCTCTCCTACCTGCCCTCTGCAATGCCTCCTCCCGTAATGTTTTCCCACCCCAAATCAGCCTCCTCCCCAACTTGAGTTCCCTGAGGGCAGGGACTCTTCTGAGGCATGTTGCATTCCCCAGGTCTGGCGTGGTGCCTGGCATGGGTCCCGAGGGTGGGAAGTGCCTGGTTAAGACCGTTAGGAAGCTAAAGCCGGGGCTGGTTGCTGGCTCACCCAGGCCCATGTCACGACACCAGGAACAATGTCCAGCCTGTTAAGTCCCCCCGGGGACTGTCCAAACTAAATCATCCTTACAGAAAGATGGGCATCCAGCCAATCTGAGACCTTCTGGACAGATTGGGCTGGCTTAGGGGAAGCCAGTGGGGAGTGGGGGAGGGGGGCAGATGCAGGAGAAAACAGTCAGTGAGGAACGTGCACTCGTCCACGGAATGCTCTGGAACTGCCAGGAATCTGGGTGGCAGCGGCAGCCACTGGGGACAACCAGTCCCTTTAAAAAAGGGGAAACAGACCCTCCCCGGGCGGCCTCCAGCCTCTGAACATGCAGTCAAGTGGCTGTGCTTGGGCTTAGTCACAGGCCACTGATCACACTGTCCCCCAGCTGGCTTTGCCAATGAGAGCCAGCTCAAACTAAAGTGCAGCCACTTGGGGACCCTATTCCCGGGTCCCTGATCCCCTCACGCTCCATGAACCACCGCCACCCGGCCCTCTTCCTACAGCCCAGCCACTCAGGCTGAGATGCTGCGTGCTGTCTGGTGGGAAGGAACTAGCTCCCCAGGGTCACCGTGCAGGAAGGTGGCAGTTGCAGGACCAGACCAGGTCCCTGAGACACAGAGCATGCGGGTACATCACTGAGCTGACTCGTGACGCAGCTCACAAGGGGCCTCCCTGCATTGCACAGCCCCCACAGCGCAGGGAAGTCAAGGTACAGGGCAGGTCTGGGCCGGCAGTGAGAAGGGATGTCATGGAGGGGACTGGGGGGTCCTGAGACGAGCATGCACCCCCCGCCACTTTCCCTGCGCCTCACTTGGGAATGAAATGCCATGGCTCCGCCCTCAGCAGCTCACTGTCACAGGGACTAGGAGTGTGTGCCCACTGACAAAATGAAAGCCCAGCTGGAATGTTCTATGGCTCTTTAAAGTGTGAAGATTTACAGACAGAAGGCTCATTTACCCCCATCACGAAGCCTGAGCCTTACAATAACTCCACTGACGGGCTTCTATTACCTTCTCCCATCTTCCAGATGAAGAAACTGATGTTCAGAGAGAGTCCATGACTCACCAAGTTTACTCCACAAATGAGAGCACCAGCATATGTGCCCAGATTGTCTGCCTAGAGGCCCAGAGCAGCAACACGCCCCGTCGAGAGTACCACCCGGCCTGGTACAGACACCTGCCTGCCAACTGGGGTGAACACCACCATAAAACGGGGGACAGGGCCACCTGAGCACCACAAGCCCACACGGCGCAGCAGAGCATGGCTTCAGGACACCTCTCTGTCCTCACTGCACACCCGTGAGTTAAAAACAGGGGTGGTCACAAGCAAACCCCGGACACCGGCTACCGGGCCAGGGTCCCTGCCACTTGGGGACAGAGCAGCCCAGCGGGTTATGGGACTATGGGCAGCCCAGGGTTTCCTCCTGGAAACTGAGGGTGAAAAGGCAGCTGAGTCCTGCTATCGGGCTGAGCCGGGGCTCCCTCTGTACCCCCAGACCTTCTGGTGAGTGGGCAGTGACTGCTTTCAAATATCGGCTGAGAAGGGCCGCGCCAGGCACCAAGGGCCTCCAGGAGCCTCGGGAAGAAGCGTAAGCAACCATCACTCCCCACACCAGCCACCCAGCGAGATGGCCTCCATGCTCATTCGTGTGCCTTGACGTGCTGGCCCCTTCCTCGTGGTGGCCCTCTCCTTCACTGCCACCGTAGCCCAGGACGCGGGCTCTAAGATGACCTCCCAGGTCACGGAGCACTGGTGTGCCGGGAAGCTCTGACCCCGGGTGGGGCAGGGGGTGGGTACTGGGGGCACCCTCCCTGGCACACAATGCCCCGCACTGAGCTGAGAGCAGAAACGTGCAGAAGGGATTTCAATCCCTCCATAAAAGTCAGACAACCCAGGACCCCTACGAGGGATGATCCAAAACCCGAGTAATACTAACCTGGGACAAATGCAAGTTCTAGCATAACTGAAGGCCTCAAATTCAGACTGGTAGCACACTCCACACTCACAGAACAAGGGCACCGTGTGGCCCGGGGCTCAGGGGGGCCATGGGAGAGGGTCGTGCGTGCGCAGGCCCAGGCTGTAGCAGGCACTGGGGACATGGGAGCCCGCCCGCCCGCTAGCCCGCCCCTGATGATTAATAACCCATTGTCTGGCTCTTCCATTAACAGAGGACTCTACTCTGGGCATTCCAACTCAAATAGAAAAGAGACAAGAACAGCCACAAACTTAAACAGGCATCCGACAGGCCAGGGCGGGGCAGGGCAGGGTGAACCCCAAAGTAAAGGCAGAAGGATGCATGAGGGGCTCGCTTGGCAGTCCCACCGCAGGGCAAGGAAGGCAGCTGGACTCAGCCGAGGAAGACTGGTAGAGACAGCTCCAACAGCAGACAGGCAGCTCTGTCCAGGGACACAGAAGAGCAAGACAGGAGGCTGCAAACACTCTCCCAGCTGGGCATCTGTGCGGCATGCGGCTTTAAAAGGAAACTGGTCGGGGCGCCTGGGTGGCTCAGTCGTTAAGCGTCGGCCTTCGGCTCGGGTCATGATCCTGGGGTCCTGAGATCGAGCCCCGCATCGGGCTCCCTGCTCCGCGGGAAGCCTGCATCTCCCTCTCCCATTCCCCCTGCTTGTGTTCCCTCTCTTGCTGTGCCTCTCTCTGTCAAATAAATAAAATCTTTAAAAAAAAACAAAAAAACAAAAAAAAAATAAAAATAAAAATAAAAGGAAACTGGTCTTTCCTGAGCACCAAGCTTGCCCACACCCATCACCACTACCAAAGTCCACACGACACTACTAGGTGCCAAGCACTCTGCCAACCAACTATCTCAGACCTCCGAGGTATGCACTCTTGGTGCCCCATTTCACAGATGTGGAAACTGAGGCTCTAGACAGTGGTGTAACCTGCTCACATCACCCAGAATGGTAGCTGGCAGAGCCCTCCTTCTTACAGCAGAAGGGACCCCTGGCCCGGGACACAAAGACACAAGCTCATTTAGGATGGGGGCAGGTAGCCTCAAGGTCTTGAGTCTGTGACCCCTCACTCCCCACACCAGCCACCCAGCGAGATGGCCTCCATGTATGAGCCTGGGACTAAGTCTGTGCAGAACCACTGGACCACATCGGGGCACTGAGCTGCCTCCGGAGGAGGGCCAGCCCGGGCCCAGGGAGCCGAAGTCCTAGCACCTAGTCCTGCTTCTGCCACTTGGGTGCCTTTAGCCATTTCCTGCTGGGAACGGAGGGCCGGTCTCATGTACCTGGGAATGTCCACAGCTGTTCAACTGAGCGGCTGCAGGAAGGGCCCATGACCTTGCTGAGTGACCCGGGTCTCTGACCCCAAGGCAGGGGACTGCTGGCCAGGTGTGCACACGTCCAAGGGGCCGTACCCGGGCCTGCTAAACCTCCTCCGAGCTCCACCAACCTCCTCTGCACCTCCTGGCACTAGAGCCTCTGCCTGAGGCATCTCAAGGCATATCCCTCCTCCCCAGCTTCCTTGTGGGGTAGGGGAAAGTCCCAGGGGCATCCTCCATGAACCCCTGGACACATGCAAACATTCGGAAGACAGCGCCCTGCTGATGGGCTGGCAGGCGCACCAACAAGGACCTGAGGACGCTGCTCGGGAGACAAGTGGCCGCTGGACGCTGTGCCAACACCAAGGGGGGACAGAGCAGCGGAAGAGGGCGCAGGGCAGGGCCCTCTGGGAGGATGAAACTGGGCCTTCCTGGGGCCGGGGACAGGGCAGGCCAGGCCACACACCCCACAAATGGAAGGATTACTGTGTGGTGCGTTATTAGTGGTTTGGCCAAAATCCAGACACAGGCTCCAAGAAAAGGGCAGATAAAACATGACTTGAGTCAGGCTGTCAACAACAGGGAGGATTACCCCGTCATCGACAGAACTGGAAATTATGTAGGGGTGGGGGAGGGTTCCTGTCGGGCTTCTGCAGAGTTCCCGCCCTTGCTCCAGCCTGAACGTGGTCCTAGAAGGCAGGCAGGATCCTGGGGAGGCCGGTGCCTGGCACAGAAGCAGGAACATGGGCCTCAGAAACACAGGTGGGCTGACCGAGGGGATCGGGGCGGGGGGGCTCCCAGGGATTCCACGAGGGGGCGGCTGCAGAGAGGCGGTCACAGGGAGGCAGGGCGCAGATACAGGTCAGATCCCAATGCTCGGCCTGGCCGTCCGGACCCTGTCCCCAAACCCAGCCACGCAATCAAGCCCCGTGCAAGCCCATGCCTCGGCCATGAAGGAAGACCCAAATTCTAACTGGGAGGACCCTATGCAAGGAGGCTAAAACCGGGAACCTGGGAATCACACAACACAGGGTTCTGGTTTCTGGAGTGCTCCCGTCCTTGAGCAAACGGGCCGCCCAGCCAGCAGGGATGCGCCGAGCAGAACCAGGAGGTCTTCCAAAATGGCACACGTGTCCCAGGGCACCGCACACCCGCTACTGCCCAGTGCCTACGAGCAATGACAGGCTGGCCCCCGGTGCTGGCACAAACCTGCAGCCGTGAAGACCAACACTGCCTATCCAGAGGGGCTCCAAGAAAATAAGAGACAGGGACCCAGCCATCCAAGGCCAGAAAGCCAGGACACGCCAGAGCCCACGCCTGAACACAGACACAACCGGCCTCACATCGGGATCCCGCAGCATCCCGGGCAGCCTCCTTAGAGCCTGAGACAGCCGTCAGTTCTCCATACCTCCGAGGCGGCACGCGGAGAGTGCCGAGCATGGTGTCTGCACACAGAAGATGGGTCGACCGTTGCCATTAAGGTCACTGTCCCAGGGCAGGCAGGGCTCCGAACCCACAAGCAGACTCGGTTAGGACATCTGCTAATGCTGGAGCCAGTGAGAGCAATCCTGAGCTAATGGCTGGCCTCAACAAGGTGAATAGGATGTGGGGCCAGAGATGGCTCCAAAGGGGAAATTTCTGATGTAAAGCTGGAAATGTGCCTTCCTGAGGCCCGGTCACCCCTGCAGTGACATCCACGTACAGACATCATGGCCGTACTCCTTACACACCTGAGCATCTTACACACTCCATCCCATCCAGCCTAACTACAACCCTGCCATAAGGAAGGTTCTAGCATCCCCCCACTTAATGCATGAGGAAAGAGGCACAGAGAGGTTAACCCGCAAGCCCAACGCCACACAGCAACCAACACTGGAGCCTGCTGAGAACCCTGGGCCCCTGGACAGAGTTTCCTCCCACCAGGATCAAGAACAGTGAGAAAAGTGGGGGCTTCTGCGTGCCTGGCCCCTTCCTGCACACAGACCCTGTGATATTGGTCTCCTACCGATTCCGCTTCATAGATAAGGAACCACAGCAGGAACTAGATTGGCCCAGGCAGAGCCCAGGGCAGCAGGGGTTGGGGGCTGGGGGTGGTCATACCAGCCTGAAGCTTCTCAGGGGATGACTCGCCAGGAGGGGAGGGTCAGAGGACTGCACTGGGCTATAACCTACCGAGCCAGTCAGGAGACACACAATGCATTCCAGGACCTGAGGATACAGCCTGCAGGCCCCCGGGGAACAAGGAGTGCTCCCAGGGCCAGAGGCACCTTATCTTAATCCCAGGCACCAAGCGAGCAGGCGCAGGAAACACAGACCTTATGGGTGTATGCAGCTTTGGAGGAGCAGGAAGACCCAGGCCCTGAATACAAATGGAGGGACAAAAGCCAAAAACAAGAGGAGGGCCGGACCCAGAGGCCCAGCTGGGTGGGCACACGCCCCTAGGCTAGGATGGCAAGCCGTCTGGGTGGTCCCAGAAGGACAAACGGGGCCTCCTCCCCTCCCATCTCCCAGACTCCAAGCAGCAAGGCCCGCCTGCAAGGTTCCCACCAGCACCCTGCCTACTATCCACCCAACCGGCTGTCCCCACCTGTGCCCTGGCGGCCCGACCTGCCCGACCTGCCCCCCTGGAGACCCACTCCACCAAGATGGAGGAAGGAGGGATGAAGACAAAGGAAGCCCAGGCACGGAGGCCACCAGAGATGTGGCCCCAGGGAGGGGGCTCGGGGACACCGAAGACCAGCCTTTCCAGAACTACTATGTCAGAATCCGACCTGCCCCGCCCCACGGATGTCTCACCGAGGTCTGCGGCCAGGGGCTACTATGGCAACCGGTCACAGCAGCAGCAACAAAACCCCAAACCCCATAATAATCACGGCTACTAATTTATAAGAAACACCCCAGCTCCAACTGCTGGGATGACCAAGTGCCTTTGCCACACACGTGGCGCCAAATGTGTACAAGAAAGCAGCACCCTCGGCCCATCGGGGACGCGGCAGCTGAGAGCCGCGGAGACCAAGGCAGCGGTCGGGGCAGGGAAGTCCGGAGGGGAGCAGGCGGGGGCCTCCACCTCCGGGCGGGTCGGGCCCCCTCCCGGCTGTTAGAATACCCTGCAGCCCCTCGAATTCTTTTCCTCCCTGCTGCCGCACTTGCGGCAAGATTGATGATGCCAGGAACTCCTTGGAGAGAAAAGGTGAACGGGAAATTGAATCAGAGCTCAGGGTAATTTGTGGCCTGTCTGGGGCCTGACGGATATAAGTATTTCGGGCTGGTGGAGGCCTGGTTCCAAGCCCCATGACTGTGTTTGTGAGCACAGCTCCACCAGGCGGATTAGAACAACAGGTCCCACCCACCCCCTCGGTCCTACCTTTTGGACGCGGGGCGCATCACACCTGCCCAGCCTCCTGCCCCTTTATCTTGGCCCGGAGCCACAGGAAGAGGGGTTGAGGGGGACAGGGGGAAGGGGCGCGGGCAACAGAACTAGAAACTGCTCGGCCTGAGCATCCTACCCTCACAAGGGTGTCTCCAGGAGCAAGAGGTCCAGAGCCTCCCCACACAGTGTCCTAGAGCCCTAACCCTAACCCAGCCCCTGGAAGTCTCTGGAAGTCAGCAGCATGGGGTCAGATTCCCCACATCCCGTCCTCAGCCCACTGGCTCACGGTCGCAGGGTGGTAGGTCCCACAGGCGTCGGAGGACGGGCTCCTGTGATGCCTGGCCCCACCGTGGGCAGCCTGCAGGAGCCCTGGGACCGTCTGTGAATGGCCGCACCGCGGCCTGCCCTGGGCATGCCTCCGGTCCCGGGGGACAGCTGCACCTCCTTCGAAAATGAGGTTTTTTTCCAAGAAATAACATGAAAGTCCAAAGGCCGGAACGTGGGGGTGGTCACGCCACCACGGCCATCTCCTCCCCGCAGCTTGTCAGAAGGGCTGACGGCTGTGCCTTCGCCACCAGGATACCACAGGGCCTCCAATCAGGCCCCGCACGCCCCACGCCACGCCCATGCTCCACTGGGAAACCAGAGAGCCCCGAAAAGTGTAAACGGGGTGGTGTCCCCTCCGCCCAGCTCCGGATAGGATCCTAACTCCAACAGCTCCATCCACTCCATCCCTCGGTCACCAGAGTCCAGCCAGGATGGCTTTCGGCCGGCTCATCCCTCCCCCCCTTCCAGACACTTCCACGGACGCGTCCCCACCAGCACTCACCAGTGTCCGAAGCCGTCCCTCCGCTGATTCAGTGCTAGTTCATCCATCTCCCCAGCAAGACCACTGTCTGTCTCACTCCTGGAAGGATCCCAGGCGCGTGGAGTGGAAATGGGCCCACCCCGACCAGGCTCCTGGACCTCTGAGCCACGCTGTCCCTGTGTGTGGGATGGGACGATGGCGACCTCAGAGCCAGGGCGTCATGGTGACCAGCGGAGACACGACATGGAAAGGCCAAGGATGCAGCCTGGTGCCGAAGGGGACAAGTGAAGCCGCCACCATTTCCGGGGGCGCCCAGCGCCCAGACCGCACCGGCCGCCACCCGCACACCACTTCAGGTCTCTGGGAGCCCCCAGCGTCGCCGTCCCGGCCCTGCTGCTGCCGCCGTCCAACACGTCCCCAGTGCCGTCCAGCAGCCAGAGCGACCACCAGAGGTGCAGAGACAAGGGCAGAGGACGGGACACCCTGGGGGCTCCCTGCAGGGTAAGGAGGCAAGGGAGGCCAAGACTCTCTCTAAAGAGAAGGAGCGCACAGGATCGGGCCTCTGCCTGGCTTGTGGGCTGGCGTCCCGATGGTCTGAATGTGTGTGTTTCCACGAAATTCATGTTGAAATCCCGACCCCCCAGAGGTGATGGGCCTCTGCGAGGTGCTCAGGCCGGAAGGGTGGAGCCCCATGTGTGGGATCGCACGCTTATAAAAGAGGCTCCAGAATGCTCCCAGCCCCGTCCACCGTGTGGACGCCTCGGGAAGGCGCCGGCGAGGCACCGGGAAGCGGGGCCTTGTTGGAAGTCAACCATGCTGGAGCCTTGATCTTCGGACTCCCGGCCTCCAGAGCCGTGAGCAGTACGTTTCTGTTCCTCATAAGCCTGCCGGTCTCTGCTGTTTTGTCACCGTAGCCCAAACAGACTAGGAAGGGGGTGCTGCCTCCAAGACCCCGCCTTAGGGAAGTTCGTTTTGAGCGCCAGTGAAGGTCACTGAAGTCCCCCACAAAGAAGCGCAGGACCCTCAGCTGTCACAGATGACAGCACTGAATCCTAACCACTAGACCACCAGGGAGCGTCAGCTGTCGACGACGTGCCAGCACCAGCCGAGGCCACCGCCTCAAGGTCAGTCGCCCCGCCCCAGAGCCGGGCCCGTTTCCCCACAGAGGACAGGGCTACGCAGGGCCTGGCTGGCAGCAGGTGGCCAGGGATGAGGCCGCATGGCCTGGCTGCTCGGGGCGGGGACCAGTGGCAGCCTCCCGGGGGAGCTCGGTTCTTACACTCACCGCCCCCCGAATGCACCCCTCACCACAGCCCCACCCAAGACCCTCAGCAGCCCCTGGGCCTCCCCCACAGAAGGGTACGGGGGGGAGACAGGTGCGCCCGGCCGGGCCCACTGCACCTGTTGGTGACTGAGCAGGACCCCCCGTGTCTCTGAGCCTCAGACTTCTGGAAATGCGAATGCCTGCCTCGGACCTGACCTGCTTAATATCCCAGGCTGCC
The DNA here is from genome assembly GCF_003265705.2 of Callorhinus ursinus. Lineage (NCBI taxonomy): Eukaryota > Metazoa > Chordata > Mammalia > Carnivora > Otariidae > Callorhinus > Callorhinus ursinus. The sequence continues at coordinate 68,247,829 of NW_027397070.1, forward strand.
ACAAGCTCTCTGCAGCGGCTACGCACTGAGGGGCTGCCCCAGGGTGTCGCCCAGATCCTGCCTTGCTGGAATTAGGCTCCTCACTCATTCTGGTATCTGAAGGACAGAGGGGGATGGTCACACGCAGGAGTTGTCACATGGAACCCCAGATCTTGACCGGACAACCTCACTGAAAAAGGGCACCCCTGGCTGCCGGCTTTGTGCGAGGGTTAAATTCTCAGTGAAACCCTGCTCTGTCTTCCCGGCCCGGCCGCGCTCTCTGACTTCTCACCACACTGCGGCCACCGCAGAAGACTAGGGGGCCCTGCTCCCGGGCGGCTTGATGAAGTGAATGCGCTCCGGGGATTTCTCTGTGTACTCGGCCATAGAAACAGGCAGCTCTCGGTGGGAATCCTGCCTGGACCGGGGAGGCAGAGATGCTGGCTGGGCAGCATCCCACCCCTGGCTCGTTTTCTCCCCACCAGGACCTGACGCACGCCTGGCATGCTCTCCCTGCCCATCCCCCCCCCCCCCCCCCCCCGCCCAGGCCAAGACACAGAGAACCCTGCAAAGCTCAATCCAGACCCAGGGCAGTGGGGAGACGAAGCTGAAGGAGCCCCGGGGGACTCACTTGTAGAGCATGAGGGAGGTGAGCAGGGAATACATGGAGATGAGAGCCAGGAAAGGAGGCAGCCGGTGTGCCAAGCTCAGGGTGGGGGCCTCAGTGACATGAAGTGATCTGGTTACTCCTCATGCAAGCCCCAAGGACTGTATCAGCTGACAGGCAGGGCTCAGTCGGCCTGCTGGCCCTACCGCTCCCGGCTCTGTGACCTGGGCTCGTTCCTAAGCCCGTTCCCACTCCCACTTCTGCAAAGCAGGGCCAACGGAGGGCCTGCGGCAGGGGAATCCGGAGGGTAACAGGATCACAGGTCAGGTCCTCCCCCAGGGACGGGCCATGGGAGCCGTTCAGTCGGGCACTGGCCACCCTGTAGGTCATCCCATTTTTACCCCTGGAGCCCCCTGAGAAGTGGGTGCCTGCCAAGGGCACTTAGCAAATGGCTTCATCTAACAACAGGGAGGAAAGGCTTCCTGGAGGGTGGGGACTGCAGACAGAGGGTGGCCCTTCAGATCTCACCCGGAATGGGGCCAGGTCCCAGCCTCTGCAGGGACGGTCAGTGCCTCCTCCTTCCTGTTTAACTGGCACCACCCCAGGATCCTGCCTGTTCTGCCCAAGTTCCCTGACTCAGGAGCTGTAGGGTGGGGCCCGCTTCCTGACCCACGGCCAGCACTCAGGGATTAGGATGCTCAGCGGGCATGAGTCGGCCAAGCCTGTGCCAGGGGAGTGGCAAAGACCTCAGGAGACACGGAGGCCCCGTGACTCAGGAGCACAGATCCTGGGCCCCCTCTCTGCTATCAGGGCCCCACTGTTCAGCACTCCAGGCCCCAGCCGCTCCTTTCCGTCATGGGAGTGCCCACCGTGCAGGGCCCCAGCACCTAGTAATCACTCAGAAGAGCTCAAAGCACTGCAAACATGCATGCTGGCAATATTAGAGGAAATCACTCACAAACGTTTGTACGGCAGGCTTTCTTCCCCTTAAATTGGACAACAAAGTGGCAGAACCCACCTGCTTCCCCACTGAGCACATCTGAAACCCAGGGACAGCAGCCCCAAGACAGAAAACATGGTCCCAGGGTCACTGCAAGTCAGGTGAGCCGGCCAGACAGCACATGGCATCCCTTCCTGCTCTGAGCAGGACCAAACTGGCCCAGGAGAAGGAGCCCCCAGGAGGCTCACCCCACCTCTGCCTGGTAACGTTCGGTCCCTGAGACAGGATGGTGCCATCCACACACATGCCACGAACCTCCCCTGGGGGACCTGCCTCTCCGGCCCGAAAGCCTCACCCCCAAGAACCTGTGGGATCCAGGACTATTAAAAGGAAGCCAAGTCCACATCTACATGGGATGCTAAGACAGGTGGGGTGCAAAGGTTACCGAGCTTCCCATTTACCCCAGAGCCTCCTATTCACCCCACACCTATTCCCACCCATTCCGATGAGGTTCTGATGAGGGCTGCTCGGAAATCACCAAACATTTATTTGCATGGCCTCTACCTGGGGCCTCAGGGGTGGGGACCCTGTCAGTCACTCTGCAGGAAATCAGGGCTCAGAGAGGGTAGGCCACATGCCCAAAGTAACACAGCAAGTCAGCAACTCTTTCCATGCCCCTTCCCCACCCCACCACCCCAGATGCCTTTATCAGAGCACCTACCCACACCCACGGACGTGCTCTCCCACCCCACCCGGGCCACCTGGGCGCACAGGGGGCACCAAGGACCAGACACCCCAGGGACTTCGCTCCCCAGTCAGCCCTGTGGCTGGAAGCCTCACGTGTCAGAGGAAGACATTGGCCGGCTGCACCTGCACCCAGCTGGGCCGGATCCCACCTCCCCAGGAACAACACTCCCAGCCTGTCTTCTACGTGTTTCAAGTCTGCACCTTGCCGGTCACTCCTGCGCAGGGCACTCAATAAACACAATACACAACAGCATCACCACCATTTGTGAACCTACTGGGTGCAGGTGTGCATCCCCAATCTGCACAGCACAGCCTGAGCGTCCCTCAGCCCACGTGACTGCTGAGCAGACTGAGGCTAGCCGCTGAGACTATCGTCCCAGAGAGTGGGTGGCAGGAGCAGAAGTCCCCCTGGCCTCCCCCGCGCACCCCCAAGAGCACCTCCTCCTCCACTGGCCAAGGGGTCCAGACTTGTGCCCCAGGGACACTGTGGCAAGGATGCTGCCCACCACAGTGGGGACCCACACCCTCCGTGTCTCCATCTCGTGGGCCCAGCACCCCCTGGGCACCATCTCACAGGGGAAACACACATGCTGGAACCCAGGGGCACCTCAAGGCTCCCTAGGCATGACCTGACCAGCTCCCTCCATGCTCTGTGCCTCAGTTTCCTCACCTGCAATGAGGCTTTGTAAGCACAAGGGAGGAAGGGGCTGCATGTTTTTGGTGCCGCTCCCAACACCTGCCTGGGCACCGGGCAGGGGGTCGCCCTCCACGCACTCGGTGGGAACTCTGGACAGGGGGGTGCCGTGAACACCACATGTCACCTAGAACCTTCCATGGGTGCTGTCATACTGCCCAGCAGGGAAAGAGCTTAGGGAAGTCAGCTCTGCTCTGGGGAGGAGCTGAGGGAAGCAGTGTTAATATGAAAAGAAATGAAATTGTCCTCTCTCCCAATTACACGTGCTAAATGCCATGCTGCACCAGCAGCCCAGCGGTGGTGAGCCGGCCACTGAAGGGCGAAGCAAAAATAGAAGCCATAGGGGGGTAGGCTTCTGAGCCAGGGAATGTGGCCAAAGGGAGTGGGCACAGGCTGCGGAGACACCCACCCACACACTCATGCGGACATACACGTTACACCCTCATGCAGACATGCTCTCACATGCAGACCTGCATGCACACTCCTGTGGACACACTCACTCGTACACACTAATACACTCACTCACGTAGATGCGCTCTCACACTCGTGCAGACACACACTCATGCATTCACACTTAGGTAAACACACACTCACATAGTCTCTCTCTCTCTCTCTCTCTCTCTCTCTCTCACACACACACACACACACACACACACACACACACACACACACACCTTGCCCCACCCCTTGCCTTCCCCAAACCAACCTCCTGGGCTCCCCTCCAACCCAGGGACCCGTTCCTCGTTCCTGCCCCATGCCGGGCACTGGGCACAGGGCAGGCCAGAGAGAAGCTGGGGCCTTGTTCTCAGGGACCCTGGTCAAAGGGAACACTGAGAGAGGACACGCACCCCTCGCCTCGGCTTCCTGGGTCATTGTTGGCAGTTCCATTCATCTGAGAAGCTGGCGGCTGACTCCACAGTTGAGGAGAACCGGGGCTTGGGACAGGCAGGGGGGCCCCCAACCCCAGGCTCCTGCCAGCTCACACCACAGGACCCACAGGGCACCCATGAAGTCTTCCCGACGCCTAGGGGCAGCAAGCCACCCCCTGTATCTTCTGAGCCTTCCCAGAACCTAGCCCCAACAGCCCAGGCAAGAAACACAGGATGGTGTCGGCCCAAAAGGCAAGGATGTGGGTTTGGGATCACTGAGGGGCCGTGAGTACAGGGCAGCCGGGGAGAGGCTCACACACCAGCCTCTACCTGCCATCACCTCTCCTCATGTCACCATCTTCATCTGACTGATGAAGGCACAGAGGGCCGTCAGGCTGTCTGCCCCAAAGTGGCCTGAGGCCTGACCCCCCTGTGCACCTGGGGCGAGTCACTGGGGTGGGGTGGGCCCGCCCCCGCCCCTCATCTCTCATCCTCACATTCCGGGGGCCACCACTGGAGAGCCACACTTCCAGGAACTCCGCCATCCAGGTGGCCAGAGCCCCTGGGTCGGGAAGCAGCAGGCCCGGCCTGCTGGGTCCCCAGGGAAGTGAATGGCCACCAGGTGCCGGACCGGCACTGACCCAGGAATCCATGGCAGGGGCCTGTGTTGAAACAGTCACAGCCCAGACAGAGTGAAAGACATCTCAGAGATCCATACTGAGCAGGGAGGGTGAAGGCAAGAGGGACCGTTTGGACACTGGGGGAGGGGAAATGTGGAAGGCGGGATGGCATTTCAGCCAGAGCTGGAAAACAAGCAGGATCTTCCAGGGGAGGCGAGAGCAGCCAGGAAGGGGGAAGGAACTGGAGGTCGGGAAGAAGACAGCCGGGGCCAGGCCAAGCCCAGGGTATGGAAATGCCTGGATGGTATTCAGGGACCGCTACCGGCCTGGGGTCCCAGAAGCTTCAGGAAGAGACAAGAGAGGGTGTGGAAAAGGAGTCCGGGTCAGAGGCCAGAGCGCCTCCCAGGAGCCTGAACTCGATGCCGAGCAGAGGGTCCCTGCAGGGTTGGGGGCAGGGCAGGGGCTATGTTTCAAGAAGAATATTCCAGAAAGGCAGAGTGAGGGCTGGACGGGACAATCCTGGAGGTAGGGAGGCCAGCTGGGAGGCTGGCTCCAGGAACCTGGAGCAAAGGGTGGGCATGGGAGGGTGAAGCCCCAGCACCAAGAGGGACAGAGAGAGGCAAGTTAGCCCAACAACCAGGAGACCCAGAGTCACACTGCACAGGTCCACATACACCACCATTCTCAGCAGAGTGAAGATCTGGGCAAGGTGGGGTGCACCGAGCCCTGTGAGCAGGCCGCCCATTATGCCACGCCAAGCAGGTCTGGACCCCGCCTGCAAAGGACACAGCCCCAGAAGTTACACGCCAAGCCCCATGTCAAAGGAGGGTGCTGCCAGGCAGGACGGGGCATGGCACCTCGAGCCCGGGGTCTGGCCTCAATCTGGCCTTCCCCTCCTTCAGAGCACGTTCGTGGCCACACCACTGGTGGGCAGGAATCCAACGACCTGCCCAGTGGGTCTGCCTGCCCTGGCCCAGGGCATCCACTGACCCTGCCCAGACGGCCCCAACAATTGTGCCTTTTGTTTCGTGGTCCCCATTGTGTCCAATTCTCTCGCCTGCCTGCACCAGAGCCAAAGGAGGATTTCCAGAGGGATTTCTCAATGGGCTTGCAGAGAAACATCCTGTCGGCGGGACCTGCTGTTCACGGCCTGGCCCTGAAAGGCCACAAAGGGGTGGGGTTAACGACCCCTTGGAAATGGCCCCAGATTGGAGTCACTGGTCTAAACCAAGCAATCTCTGGGCTGTGTGGTGCTACAAGGAGCAGGTCAGAGAAGAGGCGGCTCAGCCTCCAAGTCTTAAGATCTGTGGTGCTGTTACTCCGTCTCGGCAAGTCACTGCACTTGGCAGACAAACCATCACTTGCTTCTCTCCATAGGCTGTGAAGGACATCTGAGTGCGCCCGGCTTCCCCAGGGGAAACTGAGGCTCGCAGAGGTGATGGGTCTTACCCAAGATCACGGGGTCGGTGCGGGCAGAGCCGTGCGCTAACCGCGTCCTCCACCCTACCCCACCCCACTGCCACACTCTGCGCCACACTCTGTGTGACCTGATTCAGTCTGTCACAGACGCATGCCCTTGCGTTCACACAGGTTCAGCTGTCCCAGGCGATGCCCCTCCAGGAGGGCGACCAGGGGGCTACTGGGGGAGGCTTGTGTGCCTCCAAAGCCGTCCCCTCCTCACATGGAAGGCTGTGCCAGACCTGCCCCTAGGACCGCCGTGTCAGGACCGGCTATCATGACCAAAGAAGCCAAGATGCAGCACGGCCCCCCTTGCGACACTCCCCCGGTGGGGAGGTTTGTGCACGCGATGGAAGAAGCAAGCAAAGACGTGTTCAAAGAACACTCAATGATGCAATAAGATATTCTCAACATCTCATGAAAAAAAGGTGAGATTACCAACTGCAGGGATATTATGTGGCGAACTGTTTTTTAAAAAAGTGTGTCTTGGGGGCACCTGGGTGGTTCAGTTGGTGCAGTGTCTGCCTTGGGCTCAGGTCATGACCCCAGGGTCCTGGGCTCAAGCCCTGCAGTGGGCTCCCAGCTCAGGGGAGTCCGCTTCTCTCTCTCCCTCTGCCCCTCCCCCTACTTATTCTCTCTCTCTCAAATAAATCTTTAAAAAAAATAAAAAATAAAAAGCGTGTCTTGGATCAGATGCTAAAAAGAAGAAGGACATTAGGTAAAAGCTAAGGAAAGCTGAATGAAACGTGGATTCCCATTAATACTAATGTATCGCTATCAGTTCATTCATTGCAACAAAGGTGCAAAGCTCTGCAGGAAGCTCCCAGTGGGGAGACTGCGCGGGCAGGCATTATGGAACTCCATCTATCTTCTCAATGATTCTGTAAATCTAAAAATAGTTCCAAAGAGCAAAGTTTATTTTTAAAAGAGCAAGACAACTCATGTGATAAAATCTCATACAACTCTATACACTCTACACGCAGGGAAAACTCAGTGCCATCGAAGATCTGTGTCCAGTCATCACGTTGTACCGATGTCCGGGTCCTGGTTCGATCACACACTAGGATGTCACCACCGGGGAATGCGGGGTGAAAGGTACATGGGAGCCCTCTCTACCACTCTGCAACTTCTTGAGAGGCTGTAATGATTTCAAAACAAAAAGTTAAAGAAAGATGTGTATAGAGCTCCCTTTGGACCCAGCGTTTCCTGATCTAGGAACAGAGCAAAATGCTAACATCAGTTCTCTCCAGAGGAGAGGATCACAGACGATTTTTAAATTTCAATTTTCAGACTCCCAGTGTCTTCCAAGCTCTCCACAATGAGCAATGGGGAGAAGGGATACTCTGCCTCTCCACCGGTGATAAATCACGGGGTGGGGGCAGGAGGGTTGGAGCCTGCAGGGTGGAAGGACCAGGTGAGCGAGCCGCGGCAGGAGGCACCCCCCCACGCGCCCCCAGCCGGACAGATGTTGGTCCGCAGAGATGCCTGGAGCCTGCGAGCAACCTCGTCCTCCCTCCCACCCCCAGTGGGGTTCCCACATCAGCAGACATTCTGGCCTTGCGGAGCCCCTGTCAGGGGATCCCCGGATCGGTCAGCAGCGCTGTGCATCTCAGATCAAACCGAAGGCACAGACAACACCTGGGATGCGTGACACGCCAGGAGACATCTGTCATGTGGCAAGAGGAAATCCTGCGCAGCTCTGGAGCCAAGAAATTCCACAGTGAGTGTTCGCCGGTACTCAACTTCCAAGTCCACGCAACTGCCCCCCTGCCCATGGAGAGGAGAAAAGTGGCACCAGAAACGACAATGTCCCCAATCATCTCCTTAATACGCACATTTCAACAGCCCGTCCTCCGGGGGAACGTGAGGACAGAGCAATTACTGATTCTCTCCCCACTGGCCACAGCTACGCGGTTCGCAGAGGCCGCCTGCGGGCTGGGGGTCCAAGGTGACTATTTTTTCTAAGTTCTCTATAATAAATGGGTCGTAGTTTGGGAAGAAGGAAAGTTACGGCCGGGAAGATGCCACTGCCGCACCAAGAGGCAGTACGGGGTCGTGGTGGGGAATGGGTCCAACCCCAGCTCTGCCCCTTTCTGCACTGGACCCCAGGCCGCTTCGGCCCGCTGCGCCTCAGTTTCCTCTTTTAGTCACATGGAGAAACCTTAGTGCCCTGGCTTCGTGGGGATTAAGCGAGTGAATGTGTGGAAGGCAAAGAGTCCCTGTTACCTGCTGCAGCTGTGTCTGCAGGCCTCGGGGGCCATCCTCGACTGCCCGTGGACACAACAGACGGGTCACCCCACCCAACAGAAGCGGGGAGCTGAGGCACGGGGGTTTGCCTTGTCTAGGATCGTGGCGGTCGACCCACGACCAGAGCTCAGGTGTGAGGACCCTTCCTCGGGACCCACTCAGGAGCTGGCCAGGTTACCAGACCATCACCTCACCTGGGACCCGCTGGTGAGTCAGACTTGGCCAAGCACAGCAAGATGTGGACCTGAGGCCTGCTGGAGGCCTCCTACAACCGGCGGGACCAGAAGGATATGATCTAGGAACGGGAGTAAAGGGCACTGGGTCATGTTATTGCCCAACTATGGTGGGTCACTCCCTTCCAAGACCTTCTTCCCCCTCATCCTCTACAAATCATGACCAAAAATAGCTTCAGTGCATGATGTTCATGGTCAGAACTAGGTCCCATTCAAGGCCTCCGATGGAAGACTGCGTTTGTTTCCTTATGTGTTAGAAAAACAAACTGGATTTATTCTGACCCTGTGAGGTGGCCCTTAGGGGTCCCTAACCTAAGGGTCTGCTTCACAGGTGACAAAGGAGATCTGGCCAGGGAGGGGAGGGGGGAGGAGAGGAAGGAAAGGAGGGCCCATCCCCTCCGAGTGCCTCAACAAAGCACACTGCCACTCACCACTGCTTTGAGGGTCTCCCCAGCCAAACTGGACCAGTTGTGGGCCTGGCGTGGCGGGGAGCCACTGGCCGGAGTGCACCTTGCTTGGTGGGAGCTGGTCTTGGCCGAGCAAGTGCACCTGTACCAGAACTACCCCTCCGTGTGGCCTGAGGACCTCCCTGCCCATCCCCATTCCCTGCCATTGCGGTGGGCTGATCCCACCTCCCCCGAAAGCTCATTCCCAGGTGCAGAAGGACATGGCAGCAGGCGGTGACTCCAGCCTGGAGCCCCACACCTTAGGCTGACTCAGAAATGTCTGCCACACAACTAAGCAAAGCCCCATCTCACTCGTGGCGAGCCTCAGCTTCCTCATCTGCAGGGAGAGCCCAGCAAGCCCAGTCCAGCACCCCTTCCATCTCCCCTCGGCCCTCCCCGCTCCGCTGGCCACCCTTCACCTGAAGCCTCCCTGCACACCCTGAGACCACCCAGGCTTCCTAGCTGCATACGCTCATGGGGACCCTCCTTCCTGCTTCTTCCAGCTTACAATCGGCAAACCACCAAGGGGCAAATGGAGATGAGGCTGGGGAGACAGGCATCTCAGATGGATACAGGACTCCTTCCTCCCCGCAGAGCCCGCCCGCCCGCCCGCCAGTGCCCAGGATACAGAAAACACCAGCCAGCATGGGAGTAAATTAGCCCCTTTCAAAGTCAAACACCCTTGGCTGGGTCAGTCCGGCGCCCAAATCACCTCCTCCTCACTTCTGGGCCTCCCTTGGATGCTCCCAGGCCTGCCATTTTCATTAAGGCAAACAAGACACCAATGCATGTATATTTAGCCAGAGAAAAGGGAGCCTGCAGGACTATTCAAAAGTCACCAGAGGCCTGGTCTGTAGGAGTAGGGAGGAGGGATCAAGGTTGCAATTGAAAAGAAGAAAATTAGAAGACTTTCCCATTTTTATTCTGCTCCTGCCGGCAATGACTGCTGTACCCGGCAGCCTTGGGGACAGGGCATGCGAGACCTATGGGGGATGCGCTGGGAAAGAGAAGCCTTGGTGGGTGGGCTGGGGGGAGGGTGGCAAATGATCCCTCCCTCCTGGCTGCCGCCTCCTGATTCTGGGTCAGATCATTCCCCCACCCGGCCAAGCACTTGCATGGTGAGGGCCCGAGGTTAGAAACTGGGCCACTCTGGGGCCTGAAAGCTCCAGGGCAGCAGGTGTTTGGGGGGAGGAGAAAGGAAAAAAAAAAAAAAACACACAACCCAAGTGATACTGGTTTGGCCTCATGGGAAGGGGCCAGGCTGGGAGCAGCCTCATGGACAAGGCTGATGACAGGGGACGGCCCAGGCATCTAGAACTTCACCAAATTCTTCCAGAGTCTCTGAGTCGCCAAGGACCCAGTCCAACGGGCTCATCTCACAGATGGGCAAACTGAGGCTCTGGGAAAATGGCGTAGGAATCAAGGCAGAAAGGAAACACGGAGAGAACAGTCCAGGAAGCAAAGGTTTACACAAAGACATCAGCACAACCCTCAAACCCTCACAGAAACACAAACCACTTCGGAGAAGGGGCGCAAAAGTGGTGGGCCCTCTAAAGACGGACGGTGGCCAGGGGTGGGGACAGAGCTCGTTGTCCAAACCTGCCACATGACAGGCACCGGCCAAGACTGTCGGTGTCCAGGATGCCCGGTGAGCTGAAGGAAGAAGACCTGTGTCCCTCACCCTCTGCCTCAGTGTCCTGAGGGGTTTCCTGACCATGAGCAGGTGAGGAGGAAAGGCTTCCGGGAGGAACCCCACTAACCCCCCTACTGTGGCTACTGGTCTTTCCTGGGCCATGGAGCACTCTGAAGCCCCGATGAAAGCTAGTGGGTGATGCATGAGTCCACAGTCATCTCAGGGGCCCAGGGGTTTCCTGAACCCTGTCACGGAAGCTGACAGATCAGCACAGAAGGGAGGGCAAAGCTGACCCTGAAAGCAGCGGGGACTGTTGAGGGGCAAGAAGAGGCACCGAGCTGGCCCAGGCATCTCCCTAACATAAAACCCCAGGCCAGGACGTTCCAGTGCCCCCGTCTGTGCCCAAGAGGTGGAGGACAGGAAGGCAGAGCGGGGGGGGGGGGGGGGGGGGGGGGCTGGCCACTCCGCTCTCTGCCCTCCCTCATGCTCAGACTTCGGGTTGCCCCCAAAACAAGGGGTCTTTTCATCAGCATTTCCCACAGCATGTCAGCACCACACACTTGGGAGTGGATCACGTTGCCCATAGCCAGGCTGGCAGTCACAGGAACAAGGTCTTAACTCCGCAGAAGGGGATTAAAGACTCTGCAGGGGGAAAGGCAGGATGAAAGCAGCGCCAGGCTCAGACCACCCTCCGGGTGGGGACCTGGGTGGCAGGAGGGCAGGGAGCATCCCCAGGGCATCCTGACCACACTCGGGGAGCTGCCCTCTGCCCCTGGTCAGCAGGAGGAATTCTGAGCATGGGCGGCAGAGGCAGGCTCACAGGGATCGCCCTTGGGGTGAGGGAAGGAAGCAGCAGGAGGAGAATGCCCCCCAACCCAGGCCGTAGGGGGGACCTCCAGGGCATGACATCAAGGATCCTCCACCCACCATAACTCCCACCACCATCAACACTGTCTGCATTACCAGCATAAGACAGTTTAATAGGGGCTCTCCTCAGACCCTCCCGGCACCCAAGGTCATCAAAGCCAGAACGTTACCCCTCTCCCCAGGCTCTCACAGGGGACAAGGGAGAAAGCTCCATCCCACTGTGATCTCACCGATATACCCCTGACCACGCCCCCCCACACACACACACACACCAGCGGCCCCAGTGGCTAGGACACAAGGAGGCACAGCGAGCCATGGGGCCACACGCGCAGAGCCCCAGGTGTGGCATCTCCCTGCCAGGCACTGGCTGCAGGGACGGCCCACGGCTGGGCACAGGAAGCTCAGGTAAACCCAAGAGGCCCTGGTGGTGAGGCTGCCCACTACCTGCCACAGTCACAGCCGTGGGAATCGACAGCTCAAAAGGCAGGAGGGGAGGGGCGCCTGGGGGGCTCAGTGGGTTGAGCGCCTGACTCTTGATTTCGGCTCAGCTCATGATCTCAGGGTCATGAGATCAAGCCCCACGTTGGGCTCCAGGCTCGGCAGGGAGCCTGCATGAAATTCTCTCTCTCCCTCTGCCCCTCCACCTGCTCACACTCTCTAAATAAATAAATAAAACCTTAAAAAAAAAAAAAAAAAGGCAGGAGGGGAGCCATGCTCAAATTTGGTCATAACCGGGCCAGGGCAGGCGTGCAGCCTCTCCAGAACGCTCCCCACTTGGAGCAGAGGGAGAGAAGGGAGCGTGGCTGGCCTGTGTCCATTCCCCTGCCCTGCCCATCCCACTCTACTGTTTTAAAAGCCATTTTCTTTGTTTTCTGATTCTGCAGGCCTCCTGGCCTCCTTTGGAGAATAAGGAGCTGGTGGCTAGGCTCTGCAGGGGAGGCCTCGAGAGCCTCCCGAAGGCGTGTGGCCCCTCTGGGCTTGGGTTTCCCGCGCATACATGTGGACCGCCCCCCCCCACAACAAGGCCACCAGCAGAGAAGCGGCACCTGTGGCTGCAGGGCGACCACCAAGAGCCTGGCTCGAGGCTTCCGAGTGGACAAGAGCAATAGTCACACATCCCATGACTGTCCACCTCCAGGGGTTGACCCAAGCCTCAAAGGAAGCATGAGATTCTGGTGGTGGTGGGAGGGAGGAAAGATCAGCCCTAAGGGCCTGCTGTGTGCCTGAAGCCCACAGAAGGGGACCACAGGAGCCCCTGACCCCATGCTCAGGCATCAGAGCTTCCTTCCGGGGGCAGGTGAACGTTCCACCACCCAGCAAGGAGTTATCTGAATCAGCACTGCCCCAAGGACTCTCTGGAATGACAGAAATATTCCGTTCGTGCACTGTCAACAGGTGCAAAGCACTTGCAAGGGGCTTAGTGTGACTCAGAAATTGAAACTTTGTGTTACTTGATCTTAAATAAATGGAATTGAAGCAGCTACTCGTGGCTCGTGGACAGCTCAAGCCAGGAAACCTCGAAGCAGAGTGGCCTCCAGTGAGGCAGAGGGTATGGACACACAGGTGAGAGAGGAAGGGACCCAAATTCAAAGAACAGAGTTGACAGGATGGTGACTAGGAGGCCACTGGAAGCCTGGGCTCAAGGTCAGCAGCAACAAGTGAGAGAGACTGGGGGCTCAGCACAAGGTTGGAGGGGCCAGAGAGCCAGAAGCTCCTATGGGAGAAAGACAGAAGTAACCAGCACACACACCGCCCTGTTCTAGAAGACAAGCCCAGAGTGAGCCCCAACCACCACCCAGAGGTCAGGACAAGAGGCCACTGGGCCTTTCCCAGGCCAGGCCTGCCCAGCAGCAAGAAGCAACGGGTGGGAAGGAGGCAGGCTGGCCTGGGGATGGGGGCAGGAGAGCAGAAGGGAGAGGATTTTGTTTACTGCTCTGGACGAGGAAACATGAGCCTGTTTGCAGGGGAAGGAGCACAAGAGGAAGGAGACAATGGTGCAGGGAGGTCCCGCAGGAGGGCTTGGGGAAGGGGGGAGTGGGGCCCGCCAGAACAGAAGGCGCTGAGAGAGGGAGAAACTCGCTGCCTCATTCTCGGTCCAGGTGTAAAAGTGGGGCGTGTGCATTCCAGAAAACATGGAAAACACAGAAAAAGGAGAAAGGGCAGGCCACCAGCTCGGAGGGACGGCGGGCAGCAGGGAAATGGAGCCTTCGGAGAGCCCGGAACCCACCACAAAGGGCCACTCCCAGAGCCGGCTCCTTACACAGAGGAGCCGGTGCCCCGGTGCCGCGCTCGCTCGGCTCAGGGACAGGCGGCCACATTCAGGGCCCGCACACAATCGCGCCCTTGTTGGGGGGCGGGGGGCGGGTGCTCCGGGAGCCTCTGATTCCAAGACAAGAGCATGCCTCCTTACTGCCTTACAAGCCGGGAGACGGGAGACGGAAAGACTGATTTGGGGAGACAAAGAGACGCTTCCCCTGACAGTGGATGGGCTATTTTTGGAAATGGGTCGGCTCTTCTCGGTAGCTGCCGACTCGGTGCCACCGGCCTTGCCTGCATCTGTCCCCTCGAATGCAGCCTGAAAAGGCTCCCACCCCGTCTGGGGCGGGCCAGCACCCCGCCGAGGGGGTGGGGAAGGCAGCGCCTGGCAGTCTGACAGAGAGGCCAGGGTGTGGAGGTGGGGAGCAAGCTGGGGGATGGGAGGGGGGGGCCAGGGCTGGGCTCAAGCCCTGCTTTCCACGCCTGCCAGGCAGCCCCCCTGGGCGCCCATGCAGCAGAGGTGAGCAAGGGGAAACACAAACAGGCCCCTTTCTCTCTTACTGCTCACAGGAGCTGACACCAGCCTCAGCCTCCCCCCACCCCACTGGCCGGGCTCTGCGATGCCCCAGATGCCCCAGATGCCCCAGCGTGGGGCGGCGTCCGCCTCCCGCCCACCTGCTGACGGGTCATCTTAAGCTTGGGCGACCACAGCAGGCCCAGTGGCTTTTCTCCTTTTTCTCCCAAGCTTCCCACCGAGGCTCTGGCTGCCCAGCAGAACCCCTGGGGAGCTTCTAAAACCACCGAAGCCTCCAGAACCAATTGGGCCCGTCCCTGGGGGCCCATCCAGGCACTGGCATTGTTTAAAGTTCCCCGAGTGATACCTAATATGCAGCCATGGTTAGGAACCACTGGTAAAAGCAAGTGTGTACTTTGTAGTAATTGTTAAGGGAAACAGGCCAAGGGGAAATAGGCAAGCCCCCACCCTCAGTGGGGAGGTTTGATTTCTTTTTTCTAAAGGAACTGCAGGCCATTTGGCACCAAATGGAGCAAATGGGGAAAAGGGCAGGGGGACGGGTCAGGTGGCCAAAGTGGGTTGACCACTGTCAGGTTTAAAGCGACAAGAGGGAGCACATCGTGCAGTGCCTCCCACCTCCCCGTTCCCCTCCCCGATCTACACGGAGCACCTACTGCATGCCAGGAAGACCGCCCTGAGAAGTTTATGAACCAGGCAGAGACGGGACTGCACATAGAGGAACCCCAAATCCAAGACAGGCGGCTTTGTCCCGGGCAGACCCCACACCAGGGCACCGGAACCCCACATACTCTCCAAGTGCCAAACCCGTTACCGAGTCCCATAAGAGCAGATCAAATGGCAGAGCTAGGTAATTCCATCAGCCCCTCAGGAGGACAGGCTGGACAGGCAGGAGCCTCAGCCTGCGCTGGACAGGTCACCTCCATCACCCCAGCTCAACTGGGAGACCTGCGCCAAGCTGAGGACCAACCACCGGGCAAGACACAAAACCACAAATGTGACCGATGACCGAAGAGAAGCAGGAGGGGAGGGCGGGAGGCTCTTTCCTTGTGGCTCTGTGCATCGCAGGAACTCTGAGTCAAGGGGTCACAGAAAGCTAGGGTCTCTGGGAGCCTCGGCACAGCCCCCCCAAACCCCCCATCTTATGGACGAGAACATGAGGGCCTGGAGAGAGGAAGGCACTTGCACACGGTAGGGTTCAGGAGTGGGCTGAAGCCACTGGTTCTGCCTGTGTTGTCCAAAGCACAGAACATCGCCGGGCCCCCAAAACCCAGATGTGGGGAGCACATCAGCTGACGAGGCCAGTGTCAGGGCCAGCAGATAACCCCGGGGGCCCTGGGAGTAAACGAGGGTCTGTTTCCCTTCTTTCTGGCGTCCCCATCAACCAGAGGCCTTTGTCCTTTGCCATTTGTTATTTCCTGCATTCAAAGATGAGCATCTTCCCTTCAGTTACAATGTGGGGTGCCGCTCAGACTCCATGCGTGCACTTACTGTAGGGTCTTCCCCTCCCAGCAGGAGCTGTTGTTAAGTACACAGGGCATCTGTGGCTGATGGTATCTCAGGGTGGAGGAAATGCCGTGCCTGGGAAAGCCGGAAACCCCTGAGCAAACTGCCCAGAGTCCTAAGGCACTGGCGAGAGCTGGAAGGGAAGGGGGCCCGCCCCCAGGCTCAGCCACACGGGAACTGGAGCCCTCCCTGGCCACCCAGCCGGGGGCCCTCAGTCCATCATCTATCTCTGAGCTTGCGTGCCCGGGGCCCTGGTCCTCTTGACTCACAGCCTCGGTACAGAGGGGCAGGTTCCAGAAAAGTCTTTTGACAGGCACCAAACGTGCCTGGCATGGTGCTACGAGCTTCCTGGCTCCCACAGCAGGGAAAAGTCCTGCTGGGCCCCACTGGGATCCCAGCTTTGCTGGGGAAAAGGCTCAGAGCGGTGAGGCAAGTCACACTAGGTCGTGGGGGTGGGGGTGGGGGTGAGGGTGGGGCCAAGAGCTCCAGTCCCCGAGACCCTGGAACCTTCCTGGCCACACACGCCCAGGTGGACCTCTTGACCTGGTGTGATTATTTGTCATGCCCCTTTCACTCCCATAACTGCCCTGCTTTGGCTTTCAACCTCTTCGGGGTGCTCGGAGCTCAGCTAGGAGGGGGTGGCTAAAACCAGGAGCTGAGATGAGCCTCAGAGGTGCAGCAGGTTTGTACAAGCAGAACTGACCCGGGAGGAGGCCAGGCACGGCAGAAAGAACAGCTGGAGCCCAGGCACATCTGGTTCAGGGGGGAATGAAGGACCGGGGGTTGGGTCATGGACAGGCTGGGGCAGGTGGGATCTGTGAAGCCCCTCCCACTGCACCTGCACCCTGCCCCCCAAGCCCCTAGGTTGGGCTTTTTCCTCAGGCTGTAGGCAGTTCCAGCTGTGACCTTTTTCTGATGGGCTTTCCCTAGGGGATCCAGAGTTCTCTGTTAGTGGTCCACCTTCAAACCTTTACATAGCAACATCCCCTCCCTTTCCTCTGCTCCCCACTTGATGAATATACCTCTGTTTAAACATCACACACCGGGTGAGCCCAAGAACACTTAGAGGCGAATCAATAAAGCTCCTGAGCTTTCTGCCCTGCTCCCTGGAGAGCTGGAGACCATTACAGTGACTCGTTCAAGAGCAGGCATCCACCACCGGGTGGCCCAGCTCCAAATCTGCCCAAGAACCCTGCGGGGGCAGGGGACGGTAGCAGGGCAATGTGTGACAGTGACAAGCTCTAGGTGCTTGCTAGGATTCCTGACTTTTCAGGATCAAAGGAGCAGCTCGTCCCTTTACAGGCAAGCTTGCTCCTGTCACCAAACCTCTGGGGACGCCACCTAGGTTGCCTCATCATCCTGCTCCAGGGAGATGGCACTGCCTACTAGCTCAGAAATCCCAGAGTCACCCCTGCACGGATCCGGGGCACCCAGATTGTAGGCGGGGACAGAAAGTGGCAGCAGGACCGGGGCACCCAGGTTGTAGGCAGGGACAGAGAGTGGCAGCAGGATCGGGAATGAAGCCGTGGCCAGAGAGCACAAGCCCCCAACAGCGGACAGCCTGACCCCTGAGCTCAGAAGTGAGGAGGCCGCCAAGAGGGGCTGGGGGCATGGCTTTGGAGCCACCCCGCCGGGTCTGAGAACCTGCAGAGATGGTTCTCTCCTGTGGCCACAATCACCATGGCCACCTGGGAACTCCAAGCTTCCTCCCCTGCTGCCCCCAGCCCAGCCTACACCCCGACAGCCACGGACAAATGCTCCTGAACGGCCACTCCCCAAGCCAGGCCACATGAATCACTGTGTGCATGGCACCCACAACTCAGACTGAGTAACCGCTCAATAAACGTGTGCTGATGCGGTCCTTCCGGCTTGAAGGGCCAGCTCTCAACAATCCGGCAACGCCCTGTCGCCTCCTGACTCGCCCTGTCCTCGGCTCACCCAACCACCTTCCCAGCACTGCCTGGGGTGTCCCACCGCTGTGGGTGCAGGAAAGCCCATCCCCAGCTCCCTGGGCTGCTGTTGGCCTCCAGAGGCGACACAGTCCTTCTGGACCCCTCTTCTGGGTGGCCCCTGCCACTCCGGGGCTCCACCCCCAGGGGCTGGACACAACCCCCTGGGCTGACAGCCTCGCAGCAGTTCCCTGGCCCCAAGGCTTTTCTCCTCTGGGCTCCACATTCCAGTTCTTTCTGTTCACAGGAGGAGGCGTCCAGGCCCAGGGCCCACCCCAGCTCCCCGCACAGACCCTGGGCTCTCAGCAACCGCGGTCAGACCCACTTGCAGACCTGCTTCTGCCTTATTCCTGTTGAAATGCTGTCTCCCTTCTCTGCTCAGCTAGACAAGGGCTCACTTGGCTCTGACACAGGGCAGGCACAAGGCTGTCCTCGCAAACATGTGACAGGGGATCCCCCATCCCCACCAGGAGGCGGCAAATCTGCAGGGGGTCCAGGTGACAGTGGAGGGTCACCGAGCCTACCCCTGGAGGCCCAGATCTAGGACTGGGGTGTTGTTATCCCCAGGACAGGTGCAGAAACTGAGGCTTATAGGTTTAGTAAGCTGCCCACTCACACAGCAGGTGCAAGGTCAGGCTTCACCCAAGGCTCCTTATTCCTAAGCATACCCAGCACCGAGTTATTCCTGCTGGGAGGAGGACTGGCGTGTGGGAGACAGTCCCCGCTTCCCTCCCTCAACCCATGGGCTGGTAGTAGTCTCCCACTTTGCGGAGGAGAAAACAGAGGCCCACAAAGGTTCTGGAACTCAACGAAGGTCCCAGGCTTCCAATTCTCTGTGCTCACATCATCGACAAGCACGGGGTGGAAAATCCCCACGGGTGGAAAACACAGATTATGAGCAGCAGAGGATTTCCTTGCTAATCGTGCTGCTCTGGGGACAAGGTTATAAACCAAGTTGTGCCCTGGGAGCTCAGAGGCCAGGCCATGGTGAGGGGTTGGGTGGGGTCACCACGGCAGGGGGAAGCCGGCCTGGGGCAGGAGTGAGGGAATGAAAATACAAGAAGGAAGGACGCCCTGCCCTGAGCCCACGTTCCCCATTTTATGGATGGGCCATGCTGGCTCGTGCAGGAACACAGGAGCTCAGAAAGGAAGCACAGGTCTGGCTTCCCCAGAAGAAATGCCATCCCTTTGCTACACAGGTCCAGCCTCTGGAGCTCCCCCAAGCCCCAACTGTCCCCATGTCCATCTGCAGGTCACCGGGGCCCTGCCAAGGACCAAGGTCTGGGAGGCCTTCCATTGCTGGTGGGGCCTCCCATGGGAATCTCTCTGAGCCCGACAGAGCCAGACTATCTGGGCCCAGAGGGGCAAGCAGGCAGAGTGGCAGGCCCCGACTCTGACACAGGAGACCCGACACTGAGCCCAGGTCCCCATGGGACCCAGAGCAAGTCACTGCTCTCTCCACGCCTCAGTTTCCCCATCTACAATAGGGGACCACTTGGGAGCTCTGACCATAATGGAGTGGGGACTGGGAGGCTCTGCATGGTAAACTGTGAAGTGCTGGGGATTGCCCTGGTCCTCCCCAGGCTTACCTGCCAGCGAGTCCCTCTGGCCTGTCTCCCCTCTGTGCAAGGCCCTGGGGGCCCAACACCCGAGGCCTCGGATGGAAGGTCAGGGTCAGGTTGGGGAGGGAGGGGGAAAGGCTTATCTAAACCACCCCATTGTCTTCACTGACCTTTGCTCCCAGGCCTGGCTGGGTTTAGGAAAAGCCGCCTTATTAGTGATCCTGCCCAGGAGGCGCGGAGCTGGGAGGCCCCTAATAAAAGACCTATTCAGGGCCAGCATGCCGACTCACGCCGTCTTTTTTTAAAGGTCCAGACCACCCTCACTCCACATCCATCCTTTAAACCAACAAACACACAAGCAGGAGAACAAAACCATCTTATTTTGAGAAGCTCAAATTTTTAATCCAAACTTTTAAAAAGTAAACGGGGCCCGTACAAAGGCTTGCTGGAGGTCCCGGTTTCTCTGGGTTAGCTAAGAGGGAACGGGCCGCGGGGATGGGGGAGGACAGGACGCAAACACAGGGACTTGGGGGGAGGGGGAGTGAGCGGTGGGGGAGGGGGAGGGGAGACCTTGTTGAAAATGCTTTTGTTTGAAAACCGTCAGTTCAAGGGGGCAAACCTGACTTTCTAGAGTTTGGGGTTCGCCGGCCCGCTGCAGTACAGCAAAGAGCATTCTAGCCCGGACTTCGGTCAGCACAACCCAGAGCTCGATCAAAAACAACCCGGAGGGAAAAAGGTCATTTGCATATGCATTCTCGGCGGCCAGGCCCAGCCCAGCCCAGCCCAGGACAGCCTGGAATACAGATGGGCCACCTCCCACCACAGCCGCAGGGGCCTTCCCCGGGCACCCCGCGGGGCTGCAGGCCCACCCCGGCTGCTTACAGGAGGACTACAGGGCCACAGGCCCCCAGCTCGTCAGCAGGTGCTGTGGTCGCAAACATTGAGGCGAGCTGTCTAAACAGCAGAGTTTTGAAGACAACACCAAAGTCTGTCTGGCAAGCCCCCAAAGGGGTCCCTCTTGCTTTTTCACGAGGAGCCTGGGAAGAAACAAGCATGACAAGGATTCTGACAACTATTGAGACTTACTGTGCGCAGACCCTGACCGCCCTCAGCCTCAGCGGCTGAAGGGGGCATTCTGGGTTTTGCCCCACTTTGCAGAAGAGCAGAGGGAGGCGCAGAGAAGTAACTTGCCCCCGGAGAAAAGGAGGAGGCAGATTCCACCGCAAGACAGTGAGACCCCTCCGGGTGACAGGGTTATCAAGCATCTGCTCAGTGGTCACCGATAAGGAAGTGACATTTCCCAGAATGGGCGAACGAGAGCAAACCTGGGTCAGGAATCAAGAATAGAGAGTCACCGGTGCTGTCTGCTGACTAAGAGTACTGGACAGTGACAGAGGCCAGAGATGCAAGCCAGCCGTCAGCCGGAGCCATGAAGGAATGCCCCAATTCCCAGCAGTCCCACCCTGGGGAACCCCCCACCCCCAACCCCACAGCCTCACCTCGGCAGCCCCACCCAGGCAAGGGAGCGGAGACACTGCCAGTCTCCACGGCTTTCCCAGGCAAGGCTCAGAACCTCCCTCAGCCTCCACTTGCTTATCTGAAAATAGGGATACTACTACCTCCAGGATTCCTGGAAGGACGAACCGAGACCAACTACAGAGGGCAGAAGCCCAGCATCTGACCCCACTTTCTCCCCCACCCCACCACTGGGACTGAAGTGCATTATCTTTCCTACCACCAGCTCCCTCTTCCCTCCACTCAAAACTACCCAAAAGTCATTTTTAAGAGAAGGGCCTTGCCCTGCTTCTGGCCATCCTATTCACATTGCTGGGAGAATAGTTCAAGGCTGCACATGACTTTAAGAGACAAGGCTAAACCCCAAGCTGCCTGTAACTGAAATTGGTGATAGCGGTGCTCATTTGTATTTCACCCAACACAGAGCTTGGCCACCACCAGACCGGTGGCAGGCCTGTTCCAAGTGAGCATGGGACTTGGGGGGCTGGGGGGTGGGCACGGACTCTGCGGGGAAACTGTACACCTCAAGTCCCAGCCACCCCCTGGTCCCCTGCCCTGACATCATCCACTGCTGCGGCTGATACACTGAGCCAGACAGAGGCCACGTCTCCTTGTCCAAAGCATGACAGAACTTCCCTGCAAATATGCTACGACGCTGGGCACTCCAGTCCTGTGCCGACAACCGCTCTCGGCAAGTGTCACTGATGACGCAGCCGAAAACCAGCAACATTTCCCAGCCACAGGACTGCAGCAATCCCTCCTCGCACTTGGGAGAAACTGAGGCCCAGAAGTCGGGCCCCTCCCGAGGCCCCCAAGAAGGCAAGGCCAGAGAGGCTGGGACTGGGACTTCCTGACTCCCCAGCCCCGGAAACCCCCACAAATGAAATCCCCTAACTCTGAGCTGCTCCCCCTGGCCTCCAGCAGCCTGTGGTGAGAGGTGGGGGGTGAATACAGAGTTACAATGGGAAACCCGAGTGGTAGTGGTAGATTGCTAATCAGTAACAAAATATCCCTCTCAACCCAGTCCTGCTCTGAACTCAGAGGATGGGAAGGTAAATATAGGAAAAATTGTGATGGGCGAGCACACCACCTGCGTCGGTCCTGTTCCCATCCCAACACCCCGCAGAGGCCACTCGGCCACCAAACCAGAGAGAGTGCGCGTCCCTCCTCTGCTCAGGCGTCACTCTGGGGAAGAACAGTCATTTAAAGCCTAGACACATTTTCTCTGAACCAGGAAAGCCTTTAAAGAGAACCAGAAAGGGCTGTTTAATCTCCACCTTCAGGCAAATAGTTCAGGCAGCAGCAGCTACCACCAGAACTGGGAGCCAAGCCACCAAAAATGTGGAAGAACAGGGAGGCAGGGAGAGGCACGAGTGGCCGAGAGAGCCACGGATCAGGGCGCTGGGAATGGCGGACCCAAGCGGGGGGCCCATAGGTCACATGGGCGTGGAAGACAGTAGCCCAGCTTTCCGAGGCCAAAGGTCCTCCACCCACACCCAGGCCACCTACCACCGGCGCACTTCCTGTAAGGCGACCAGCAGTTTACAAATCCCTTGCGAGACTTTATCTCTGCCCCAAATCCACAAGGCAGGGATCATAAACTCCATTCTACAGATTAAAGAAACTGAGGCAGGCAGAGGCGAAAAGCCAGGATCCATTCCAAGCACATATCCCTCTGGAAAGTCTTAGAGCCTCGGTTGAGAAAGGTCCATCCACCCTGAGAAGTTCAGGACTGACAGCAAACCAGAAAGGCTCTTCGCCTGGGGTCCTCTGGCCCAGGGGCCTGGGAGTCTCAAGGGCTACCTGCGCTCCTTCTGAGCCCGCAGGCAGCCCCGAGAAGCCCAGGTGGAATTCCAGCCCCAGCCCCCCACACACGTGGAGGCTACTCAGGTTTGGGGTTGCCTGTTGCTCCAAATAAGGGGAAATTCACCTGTACTCAAAGGGCCTTTCTTTTCCCCCTTCCACGCATTCCCCCCCCCCCAAGAACTTCTCTCTCCTGGACAAGGCATTTCCAGGTTGGGATGAGGCGTACCCAGCCGGCCTTGCAGTGCCCTACACGAATACTGATAATTACGCAGGAGAGAAACTTTTTTGGGGTCCAGTGGGTCCCCGGCCCGGCTGCGGATTCGCAGCTGGGCAGGATCACGCCTCCATCACTTGACCAGAAACACATAACCCAAACGCCACTGCGGGTAGGTACGGGATGCCCCAGCCCTGAGTCTGGATACCAGCTGGAGGAGGGGTCTGGAGTGGCGGCCGCCCCCGGCGGGAAAAGGCCGTGGGCCTGAGACCCGCGCTGCCCGACCGGTGCCGTCCTTACCGTGCAGGCCGTTGGGGATGCTTCGGTGGTGCGGTGGCGCGGACAAGTCGTCCAGGGACCGGCGCGTGGCCACTGCCTTGCCGTCGGGGGCCTTGTGCGGCCCGGGGGGCAGCAGGGGGGGCGGGACGTGGTGGTGGTGGTCCGGGCTGCCTCCGCTACCCGCGCTCGACGTGCTGCTGCCGTCGCCCACGTCGCGGGCCCCAGCGCCCGCCGCGCCGCCGGCCAGCGGCCCGCTCAGGCTAGCCTGGCTGTCGATGGAGCTGCGGGAGCCCGCGCCGCCGCCGCCGCCGCCGCCGCCGCCGCTGCCGCCGCCCGCGCCGCCCCCACCCCCCGCCAGCGCCGCGCGCTCCTCGTCCAGCATCAGCACCAGCTCCTTGAGCTCCAGGTTCTCGCGCAGCAGGGCCTCCTGGCGCGCCTCGAGCTCGCGCAATTTCTGCTGCGAGCGGGCCACCTCGTGCCACACGGCGCCGGCCGCGTGGCGCCCGAAGCGCTGCCACTCGCGCGCCAGCTTGCGCCCCTTCTGCCGGTCGTCGTCGAGGAAGCAGCAGAGCTCGCGTAGCTCCTGGTTGTCGTCCTGCAGCCGCTGGTTCACGTCCTTGAGGCCGCGGATCTCCAGCAGGTGCTGCTGCAGCCGCCGGTTCACGTCGCGCATCAGGCCGCCGTGCTCCAGCATGAGGCCCACCTTCTCGCCCTCTGCGCGCCGCAGCCGCCGCGCCAGCTCCTCCTTGCTCCAGCGCAGCAGCTCCTCGTCCGGCACCTGGCTCAGCTCCTCCGACGCCGCCGCCGCCGCCGCCGGGGGCTTCGCCATGGCGGGGCCGTCACCGCGGCATCGCCCGCGCCCTCGCCCGGCCGGCGCTCCCCGCGCCGGGGCGGCGCTGGGCCGGTCCGCTCACGGGCAGGGGGCTGCCGGGGGCGCGTGCGGGCCGCCCCGCGCCGCCTCGCGCGCCCTCACGCAGCGTCCGCCCGGGGCTGCCGGTGAACCGCGGGTCTCGGGGCTCGGCGAGCTGGGACCGCTCCTGCGTCGGCGTCCGCCGTGCCGGGCGCTCTCCGGGTTCGGGCGAAGCAGGCGGAGGCCCGCCCCCGGCCCAGCTCCCGGAGCCCCGGCCGCCCCGCCCACTCCGGGCGGGGAGGGGGCGGGGCGCCTCGGCCGGCTCCGCCTTCGGGGGAGCGAGGGGACGGGCAGAGGCGCGGCCGGCCCTCGACGTCCCCCAGCGCCGTGCGCCCGCCCGCCCGGCGCCCTGCCAGAGGCGCATTTGAGCCGCGGTCCCGCCCTCCCGCCCATCCGATTGGGCCTCTCTGGGGGTGTGTGGGAGGGGCGGGGCGCACGCGGGGGACGCCGAGGAGATGGTACAGTCCAGCCACCCGGCTTCCAACCCCCCTCCCGGCGGTTCAAGTTTCTGCGCCCGGAGGACGCGGCCTTGGCCAATCCCTGGGCTACAGGGCGCTTTTAAAATGCAGGTACGGCTGCGGGGAGGGGGACGGTGGGAAAGGTAGGGCAGGGCTTTCCTTAAAGGAGACGCGCGGAAATGGACGCCGAGCCCCCTCCCAGGCCTGCGTCCCCCGCTCCCCCTCCCCCGCCCCAAATAAACAAATACCCGCGAGCGGGAGGACAGCTCTGCTTCTCCCTCCCGGGGGCACCAGAGTCCGGCGTAGTCTGAGATAAGACGAACAATGGGACTCTGACTCGGGGGTCGCTCTCCCCGGAGGCAGGGCGGCTCTTTGTCCCCTTCCTTGCCCCCGACTCCTCCGCCCCATCTCCACTCCCGTCCCCTGCGGGAGCTTGCGGAGGGGCGGCGTTTCCAACTCCAGCCCAGGGCTGTGGCTCCTGCGCCCCGGAGGACCAGGGCCTCGCCAGCCGTGTCTCTGAGCACGGTCTGTACCCTCTCCCCTGCCCCAAGGTGGGGCGAGGGCACCGGGAACTTGCTCCCCGCCCGGAGCCGCGCTCAGAGCACTGCTCCCCTGCCCACCCGACCGCTAGTCCCTGGGCTTCGAGGGAGAGTCAGGGGTTCCTGAGGTGGAGACCACTGGAGGGGATGGAGGAAGGTCTCCCACGGGGGCCTAAACGCCGGGGTCGGGGGTCGCTGAGCCGGCCACAGAACCCCCGCCCCATCGGCAGCCTCGTCGGGCACCCGGGGTGTGGTTCCCCCAGCCTGTGAGTCCGTCTCGTTATCCTCGCTTCCCCAAAGCGTGTTCACCGCGCGCCTGCTGCTAGCTGGTCCGAGGGGGGCGTCCCTCCCCCGAGACCCGCAATAAGATAAAACCCGCGCGCCCGACTGTGAGCCGCCACGGCCTGGAGCGCGCGCCCGCGCAGTAGCTGATGTCCCCATTTCCAGTTGCTCAACCATTCGTTGGACAGCTGCTCACCCAGCATCTTCTCTAGCTAGCTAGTCCTGTTCCAGACGCCCGGGGGATTTCGCGGGGCAGGACAGCAGAGGTCACTGCCCTCTGGGGCGACGTTGCCGTTGTGGGGAGGAGGAGAGAGCGGATGATAAACACTCGATAACCACGAGGCTGTAGTAAGTGCTGTGCAGGGGATTAAGACAGGCTGCTGTCACAGAAAGTGATAAGCAGTTACTTTAGATCCCGTGGTCAAGGAGGACCTCTCAGGAGGTGCATCTAAGCTGAGACCTGAGCAGAAAGGACAAAGATGAGGGGGGAAGGGCATTCCAGGTGGAGGGAACTAGCTAGTGCAGAGGCCCTAGGGTTGGCCTGTTAGCCGCCTAATCAAAGAAGGCCAGTGGGGCTGGGAATGGGCCAGGGAAGGGGTGAGAGATGAGGTCAGAGGGGCCGGATCCAGCATGATTCTAAGGCAGCTGGGAAAGCAGTAGGGGGGTTAACACCAAGCAACCTGACCTGATTTGCCTTTTAAGAGGCTCACTCTAGCCTGCCTGCGAAGGGATGGGGGAGGTGCATAGAGAGGTCCAGATTCAGCACCTCATTCCGCACCCATTTGCCCCTCTCCCCAGGTAGACGTTCAGGAGGGGGTGGTAGGGAGAGGATGAGTGGAGGAACAGAGCTTTGAGGGTGAAGTCCCAGAAGAGCTCAGGGTTCCCAGGACTTGGCCCAGGTGAGCCACTGTTCTCCATGGGCCCCGCCCAGCCCAGATGAATCCGGGTTTGGAGAGGGTTTCAGCTCACACCTGGGAAGCCGCAAGCCTGTCTTACCCCAGGAAGCCAGATTAAACAGCTCCCTGAAGGCTGTGCACAGAGCTGCTTCTGGGAGAGGTGATAAGAGGATGGGTAGACTAGGGAAGTGGTGGGGATGGGTAACGCTGCATTCGTGGGAACTCCCTTCCCATTTGTGCATGGCCCCAGATGGTTCCTGTGCCTGCCTCTCAGTCCTGTGTCTCTCCGGGGCCGGCAGCTTCAGCTGAACTTTCCAAGAGAAAAATGAAGCCTGCATCTACATAGGGTTTGTTTGCAGCGTCTACAGACTGTAGGACCAAGAGTCCCCCAGCCAGGACCCACGTAAGCGTCCCTAACATCCCCCCCTGGTGCAGCAAAGACAGACCACTAGAGATGATTCTACCAGGTGACCTGACGGAGACTCTCTGCTCGCCGCACCGCCACGTGGCTGCACAGGCTTGTGCACAATGAAATAGGACGGCAGGAGGTTGAAAGGGTCCTGAAAGCAAGAGGGACTGGCTAAACCAAAGCTCCCTCCCTAAGGGCCGATGTCCCTCAGGGTCCGGCAAAAGGTGCCAAGATCCCTAGAACATTCTCAGTCCAACAGACCTTGTACCCCAAGCCATGAGCTCAGAAATGTCATGTGTCTTGGTTTCTAGCTTCCCAGTCATGACAAGCTCAGCTTTGTCATGAAAACAATAAAACCGAATCATGGCTCTTTAGCCCAGTGACTCTCTAGATGTCCAGGAAAAGTAGTCAGGGGTCTTTTCAATAATACAGATACACTCCCAACTCTCCAATTTTTTTTTTTTTCCTTCAGAATCTCCCAGTTTGTGTCCATTTAAAAGCACACAAATGTTTTTAAGGGCCAGGTGGAGTGAGAGCCAGTATACGGACACATAATAGACAAACTATTTCAAAACACAGGGTCTGTGACCCTGGGAACTGATAATAAGAGCACACTGGTGGTAAGCAGCCTGTCTCCCCACTGAGAAGGGGGTACAGAGCCCAGGGCAGATACCATTTGATGTTTGCAGGGTGAATGCACGACCCTTCAGCACATGACCAATTGAATCTGAGCCCCTCATTTTGAAGATGAGGCAGCTGAGCCCCAGGAGGGAAATGACTTGCCCAAGGTCACTTTCGTTCCTTGGTTTACTGAACACACAAACATAATTAGGTAAGTATATATACATAAAAGCATGTATACGCATAATCATATGCACAAGCATATCTATAAAACACATGTAGATGCATTATGGTGAGTACCCCAAAGAGATGAGTAGAATATATCATCAAGGGAGCATCCTGAAGCTCTGGGCTGGGCTTCCTGGAGGACGTGATGTCTGAGTTGAATCTTTTTTGTTTTTAAGTAATCTCTACTCCCAACATGGGGCTCAAACTCACGATCCCAAGACCAAGAGTCGAATGCTGTACTGACTGAGCCAGCCGGGCGCCCCCTGAGTTGAATCTTGAAGAGTGAGTAGGAGTTTGTCAGATTCTGGAGGGGGGAGGAGGGCTTTGGGATAGTCCAAATGGAGGGAACCACACAAGCCAAGACCCCAAAGGTAGGTGACAGTGATCTGGGTGGGGGGTGTCGGAGTGAGGTGAGGCAATGGAGTGGGGGTGCGGAGGGCTCTGTGAGCTGCAGGGACAAGCATGTGTGGCCTCTCCCTGGGGCCAGTAGTTACCAGCAATACTAACCACCACCACCACCTACTGCTTACCCAGCACCCAGTATGAGCCAGGGACTCCAGGCCGGCCCTCATGTGATGATCATAACAACCCGATAAGACGGTCATTAGTCTTTCTAGGATCCTATGTTGATTCTCTTGGCTTGCTTGTTTGTCTCCACAAAGCTCAGGTGACCATGGGAACTTATGGGTGATGTTCAGAAGCGTGTGGACATGAAAGGACTCTGGTACAGACAGCCAGGGGAAGGTTGCCCAATGGCTGAATGTGTCTGCAGGCCAGCACAGTGATGGTGGCTGACCGGGACTGGGGCCGGATTCTGGGGTTTCTTCTCTGCCCACTCTTGGGGGACCCTGTAAGAGGGGAGTCACCATGTAGGGCTGAAAGGCCTCCATGCCTAAGAAATCAGGGCCCATGGAAAAGCGGCCATAATTGTTTTTTTATTAAAAGATTATATATTTATTTGAGAGAGAGCATGGGGAGGGAGGGGCAGCGGGAGAGGGAGAAGCAGACTTCTGGCAGATTGAGCCCCTTTGGTTCCTAGGGTGGAAGGCCCCATTCGGGACCAATTGGGAGCTGTCTGCATCTGCACCACTCCCTTCCCAGCTAGAGCCACTGAATTTCCCTCCTCCCCCTTCAGCTGCTGACATCCCCTCATACCATTGCCCTGAGGAGCAAGGTAGGAAGGAGGCTCAACCACAAGGGAAACTGAGTCAGGGAGCTCTTTGCAGGACTACCTCTTACCTTAACACACTTAAAAACATTATTCTTGGGGCACCTGGGTGGCGCAGTCAGTTAAGGGGCTGCCTTTGGCTCAGGACATAGTCCCGGAGTCCCAGGATTGAGCCCTGCATCAGGCTCCTTACTCAGCAGGGAGCCTGCTTCTCCCTCTCCCTCTGCACCCCTGCTCATGCTCTCTCTCTCTCTCTCTCAAATAAATAAATAAAATGTTTAAAAAACACACATTATTCTTATTAGGAACTATTTTAGGGGTACCTCACTGGCTCAGTCGGTTTGAGCTCCATGTTGGGTGTAGAGATTACTTAAAAATAAAATCTTGAAAAAAATAAATGAGAATTTTTAAAAATAAAATCTTAAAAATAAAGTTAAAAAAAGGAACTGTTTTATATTACAACAAACAGGGACACAGCAGGTGCCTGGCAGGCACTGCCCAGCGTAGGAAGTCACTGCCGCTTTTGAAGGCCCCTGGGGCTCCTTTTGGTCACATGCCCCAGCCCACCTGATCCCATGATTCTGAATATTGCATTAATTATTCCATCAGCATACTATATTTCCCCCTTATAATAGACCGCTTGATGTTCATGCTTTTGAACCTTATTTAAACTGTATTGTGCTTCCTGTGTTCTTTGGCAACATGCTTCTCCCTCATTATTTCCCTGATACATGGAAGCTATAGTTCGCTCACTTGCTTGGCTGTGTAGCAAGGTTGACATCTTGGACTTTATGTCTTTGGCGTGGGGACAGAGAAGGACTGTCTTGTGCATCGTAGGATGTTTACCAGCATCCCTGGCCTCTATCCATTGGATGGAAGTAGCACCCCCACCCCTAGTCGCAAGAGTTGAAATTATCTCCAGACCTTGCCAAATGGCTCCCAGGGGCAAGATCACCCCCAGTTGAGAATCTCTTCTAATATCCATTGCATGTATATGTCACTTTTACTTTCCTCTTGAAGGACATTGGTTTCTCATGTTTTGCAGTAAACAGCAATGTCACCATAGACATTCTGGTACAGTCCTGATGTACATGAGCCTGAACTTTGAATCTAGACCAAGACACAGAGTGGCTGGGTCATAGGGCTCACATGGCTTCAGGTCGACTGGATGAGGCCAAACCGCTTCCCAAAGAGGTGGTGCTAACTCACAATCCAGCCAGCAGGGTATAGAATGCTGTCACTCTGGTGGGTGAACCTCCATGTGCTTTCCACACCCACTCTGCCTCCCTCAGGCTGTCAGAGCACAAGAGAAGCCCAGGCCAAATTTCATACTGGAGGTGCCCACTCTATTAGGAAACAAAACAAACAAAAAACAGAAGAGGAAACAGTGGAGCAGGTTTAAACACTTGTAACTTGAAATGTTTATATTTATGGAACTGAAGCAGGTACAATGCAACACTGTGGGATAATTAGAGGACTTACTGCTGGTGATAAGTTCCAGGTTCCAGACACTGTGTCTCTGAGCCTGGCTGTGTATCCCTATCACCTCCGTTCTGGGCAAGGTGAAATGTCCCCACCTGTGCTGGGTGGTTTCTGCCTGCCTCTCCCAACTCCCCAACTATACGTTCCTTGAGGACAAACCTGGCTCTTCTCTGAGACCCTCAGGGCATGGCCCCGTTGGTGGTGTCTGGGTGTCTGCAGGTACGCCATCTGTGTCAGAGACCTCTGGGCCACACCTGCCCGGCCCCCGCATCCCCCCAAGTGCCCTGCATGCCAGGCATGGGTGCTGCCTTCACCCCGGGTCTACAAGCAGCAATGCTCCCTGCTGCAAAGATCAAAGACCAATCTTCTCCGGTGCCTGAATATTTCATGGGCTGAGTATGGAATAAAAATCGGCAAAGACCTTAATTGTCAATGCGGCTTCTGTCCTGCAGGCCCAGCCTCCCAGCCCCCTCCAGGTTGCCTCCCGCTCTGATACAATCCCAGCAATAACAGTAATTTCCCCCACCCCCAGCTCCAGTTGAGCCCACCGCTGGGCAGAAAGAAGATGGGACAGAAGTCCTTCTAACAACCATGCCGTTGGGACCACCATTTTGATCACCACTCTTATCAGGGCCCTCTCAGCATAGAGCCTGGGAACTCAGTGAGTGAGTGTTCGTCGAATGAGTGAATGATGATGGGGGGCGGGGGAAGCTGGGTTAAGTAGAAAAACCCGGACTCGGAGTCTGGTCTCTGGTCTGATACTTGCTGGCAGGTAGCCCTGGGCAAGTCACACCCCTCTCTGAGCCTCTGGATCTCACCTGGAGATGGAATCATTTCAAAATGCACAAGAAAAGGCCGGCTGGAACCCTAAGGCACACAGTGAGGCAGATGGGATGCTGCTTTGCTGGGGAAATTGCTGACAGGCCTGGGAATACCCCAGAGTCCACATGGAATGAACATCTTGAGACTCTGAAAAACTAACAGAAGAGCTGCTCCCTCTCTCAAGAAAGGCTCAGCCCGGCTCAGACCCAACACCGGACACAGCTTTGCAGTGAAGAATTGCCATCTTAGCCCATCCTGCGTGTCCAGAGCCCCTGCAAGCAAGTCAGGGTCCTAATGAGGCAGCTGGTCAGGTTCTACAAACAAGGCCAGTGGGTCAGCCCAGTGGTTCTTGGTCCTGGGTACTTGTTAATCACATAAAAACTGGTAAAATGCAGATGCTCAGACCCTACCTCACACCAGTTCAATCAGAATATCTGGAAGGTAAGCCTGGTGGGCAGGGCTGTGAAGCACTGGGTTAGATCAAGGTCTTGTTCACTGGCATCAAGCTGCACCAGAAGAAGACATCCCCATTTCTGGGGGGAGGGGCATACCCTCCCCAAGTATCTGGATTTAGAGATAGTTCTCTAAGATTATCCAGATTCCCCCACATAATCCTCAAATGTGCTGCCTATGATAGGAAAGGGGGCTAGGGATCCTGGAGTCTGTGGTGTTCACTTAACACCCCTACTCTTTGTCCCATATCTAAGGGGAGAAAATGGAGGGAAGGAAAGTGTTAAAGATATAATAGCAAACAGTTATCTGGAACTGCCGGATAGAAAAGTCCAGCATAGAATTGGGGGTAAAAAAATGGCCATACTGGACAATCCTTGTGAAATTTCAGAACACCAAGATTGAGGAGATCCTAAGAGCATCCAGAAAGAGAGAGAGAGAGAGGAGGCCACATACAAAAGATAGGATGCATAAGAACACTGACATTCTCAAGGCAACTCCAGGAGCTAGAAGACCATGGAGCAATGCCTTCAGTGTTCAGAAGGGAAATACTCCAGTACCTAAGCCATCAAGTGTGGGGGTAGGATAAGAAATTTTCAGATTAAAAAAGAAGAGAAAAGGGGTGCTTGGGTGGCTCATTTGGTTAGGTGTATGCCTTCAGCGCAGGTCACGATCCCAGGTCCTGGGATTGAGCCCCATGTCAGGTTCCCAGCTCAGCGGGGAGTCTGCTTCTCCCTCTCCCTCTGCCTTGCTCATGCTCTCTCTCTCGCTCCCTCACTCTCAAATAAATAAAATCTTTAAAAAAGAGAAAAGACAAAATTTCCCAGACAACCTTTCTCTAAAATTAGGACTGAAACCAAGAAATAAGAAGACTCGAAGACTTGAAATGCAGGAAACAGGTAATCCCCAAAGCAATGGTGCAGGAGAAGTCGGAGGGTGAGGGTGTGGGAGCCAGGAGCAATCAATGCAGAGTGGGACAGGGAGAGAGGACTCCAGGAGGAGCTGGCCAAGCAAAGGAGCACAACTCATGGGTTCCCCCCAGGAGCTTGGCTTTCTTACAAGGAATATTAGAGCTCTGTCTGCCAGAGTTTGGTGGTTGTATTAGTGATAAGCACAAAAGCAAACCAAGCAAGTCAAACAAGGAGGCAATTATTAATCCCCAGGGAAACCCAAAAGTCCAACAAGGAAGGAAATTTAGTCATAGGACATATGGTGGCTCCATTGGCCATAATGTTTATACACATGGTATATTACAAAGACAATATTGGTTAATCAAAAACTGTGATATCGCTGTCCTGGGAGGACAGGGGAGGGGACAGCAAGTGCCTACATTGTCTAAACCCTCCTGGTCCGTAAGAGACAGGCTGCGCTAACACCTGTACCGGAGAGCCAGTGAAGGGCAATGTGTGTTGTTTGCAAATATGCAGATAAGTCACGGAAGAATCTAGTTGCCTCTGGAAAGCACAAATCAGGGGTGGAGACAGGAGGCAGGGGACTAGGTTTTCTCAGTTTTTTCCTTTAAAGCCTTATAATTTTATTTGATTTTTGAAACTCTGTGCGTATGTTTTTAAATTAATAAAATATTTAAAAAGCCCAGCATTGGACTTCTCATTAGAAACTCTGAAAGCTAGAAGACCCCAGAGCAATCAGTTGCCTTAAAAGTCTGACGGAAAAGGATTTTCTGCCTGGATTCTATGCCCACGGAGAGAATCAGCCAAGTATGAGACTGGAATATAAACTTTTTTGGAAATGCAAGGTCGCAAAAAAATAATAAATAAATAAATAAATAAATAAATAACTGCTGTGCATCTCCCAAGAAGCTTTGGTAGCACATGCCCTCATAAGGCCATGAGAACAGAACCTGGAACAGGACAGCTTCCCCAGGAGTGGGGGGGGGGGGACGGTGCTTCCCAAGTCTGGCTGGGCTCCAGCCTCCAGCTCTCAGAGGCCCCAGAGCAGAGAAAGGAGCCCTCAGCCTGGATGGGCCCCTGGTGAAGACCAGATAAAATAGCCACATGCCTGAGCTTTTGACACCACTGTCTCTAGGAGCAGGGTGAATCAGCTGGAAAAATTAAATACCTTGCAAGGTTTTTTTGTTTTTTGTTTTTTTAATGCATTAACTCCAGGGCACACACAAACAAAACTATAAGAAAAGGAACTGTCCGGCGCCTGGTGGCTCAGTTGGTTCAGCGACTGCCTTCGGCTCAGGTCATGATCCTGGAGTCCCGGGATCGAGTCCCGCATCGGGCTCCCTGCTCAGCGGGGAGTCTGCTTCTCCCTCTGACCTTCCCCCCTCTCATGTGCTCTCTCTCTCTCTCTCTATCTCATTCTCTCTCTCAAATAAATAAATAAAATCTTTAAAAAAAAAAAAAGAAAGAAAGAAAAGGAACTGTCATTGACCACTAGGTGACTTTTCCTGGAGTAATATTTGCTAATCCTAATAAAACCCTTGACCTGCAGTTAAGGAAGAAGTGGACAGAGCCCTCCGGGGGATTCGAGGGAGGGGAGGAGAATGGAATGGCTGAAGACAGCTAAGCCTCATTTGTCCTGACCAGAAGGCGACAGAAACGTCTAGAATTGAAAAATCAAGAAGCAGCAACGGAAACGTCTTACTGAGAAACGTCAGGCCAAAACCAGAAGGAACAAGTCCGCGTGGAAACTGTTGTTCCTGGGAGAAAGAAAGGAGAGGAAGGGGGAGCGCCTAGGCCACTGGGCTGGTTGATCTCCGCGCTCTTGGCTTCAACTCAGGTCGTGACCTCAGGGCTGGGGGATCGAGCCCCCAGGGGTCGGGCTCCTCGCTGGGGGTGGGGCTCCCTTAGGAGTCTCTCTCCTTCTCCCTCCACTCCTCCCCCTGCTCATGCTCTCTCTCTCTCTCAAATAAATAAATACATAAATAAATCCTTTTTTAAAAAGATTTTATTTATTCATTTGACACAGAGAGACACAGCGAGAGCAGGAACACAAGCAGGGGGAGTGGGAGACGGAGAAGCAGGCTTCCCGTGGAGCAGGGAGCCCGATGTGGGGCTCGACCCCAGGACCCTGGGATCATGACCTGAGCCGAAGGCAGACGCTCAACGACTGAGCCACCCAGGCGCCCCAACAAATAAATAAATCTTAAAAAAAAAAGGAACCTTAAAAAAAAAAAAAAGAAAGAAAGGGGAGGAAGGGCTGGGGAGACGTTTCATTTCCTTTTGAACATTTTGGTGTTATCCAATTTATTTTTTAACCTAAGTGCATGCATTATTTTGTTTACAATATAAAGATTCTCTAAATAATCATAAAAATGTGCCTCCAGACAGTGGCACGTGAACCAAGGGAGGGGGAGAGGCAGGAGGGCTCCCTGATGGGAGGCCCCAGACCTGACCCTCCTCAGCGGCCCCCAGGCCACAGGGCCTCACCTGCTGGAGGGCCCCTGCCCAGCCCCACGTGACCCAGGCTCTGTCCAGTCACAAAGCATTCTCTGGGCCGTTTTCTCCTCCTGTTAGGCAGGCAGGAGTCATCATGCCCATTTGACCCACAGAAGCTGAGGTTCAGGCGGGTCCATGGTAGGTCGACCTCCCATGGCAGGTGCACCCTCCTATGGAGGCAGTGCAGAACCTGCCCAAGAGCCCAGGGAGAGGCGGCACACAAGGAATTTCAGAGGCGGAATCACCTCTCCTGGTCCAGGGGTTCTCAGCCAGAGGGAGAGTCGTAGAGACCCCTAACGAAACACTCCCACAGCTCCGGGGCATTGGATGTCCTCGGACCAGGCCGTGTGGCCCGGATGGAGTGTGCAGATGTGAATTCCTCGGCAGTCATAGGACAGGGAGAGAGGGAGACTGGGCCCCAGGAAAGGGAGGGAGGAGGGGGAGAGGGAGACACAGGCTGTGTGAGGGGTGACAGAAGCTCACAGAGCCGAGCCCCCACGGGGGCCATCACTAACCCTGTCACCACCCCAGGGGCAGGCCATGGAGCTAGGCCCGTGTCACAGAGGCAACCACCACGGCTCACAGGACTGGGGGTTTTCATACTACCTGGTGATAAGAACCATGTGGGACGCTTGTCAGCCAGATTCCTTTTCTGGAGATTCTGACGCACCACCTCTGGGTGAATCCTGGGATGGGTCTCTTTAAGGAGTGCCGGGGTGGGGGAGGGGTGGGGCGGGGCGGGGCTTCAGGAATCACAGGGGGGCTGACTCAGGGCCTCCAAGAACCCCTGCCCCACTCACCCTATTTCATAACCCTGTGATATTTAGCCAGCTGAGGCGCTTGGCGGCTCCCCCACCACTGGACACGGGGTTATTTCCGGGGCTGGACCATTATAAATAACTCCTGTGTGGGACATGTTTGTGCACAGCGTGGTTTTCCTGTTGGATTGTTTCCCTGGGATAAGTTCCCAGAAGTGGGATTCCTGAGTGGAAGCATGGCCGTTTTCCCGCTCCTAAGCCCCAAAGCTAACCTAGGCCGGCCCCAGGATGGGGATCCGGCCTTTCAATGCTTCCAAGGAGGGGCCGCCAGCGAGTCCCACCTGGCACTTCCAGAGGAGAACGACAGATCTGACGCTCTCCTGGAAGAGTTCATTACCCCTCCGCGCCCGAGGTCATGGCCCTCAGAGCGGGAGGGCCCAGGTGACTCGGTCTTTCTGGGGCAGCCCAGGCCACTCCAGCAGCCGGGGTGGTTCTCCCTGTGGAGGTCACAGGAAGGGAAGAAAGGCTACCTCGCTCCCTGGGGAAGCAGGTCTGTCAGCAGCGCTGAGAAAGGCCAGAAAGGAGGTCTGGAGATGGTCACCACTGGGGAGAGGGGTCCCCAGAGTCTCCGCTCTCCTGAGGGAGCAGCAGATGAAGGTGGGGTAGGGAGAGCTGTGGAACAGTCCTGGGGTGGGGGGGGCACTAGCCTCCTGGCTCCCCACAGGAGGGCTGGGGTTCCAGCCTTTGCAAGCTCTGGGCAATTGCCCCAGCACAGAGGGTCACTCCTCCCTGCAGAAAACCAGTGAGCCAGGCCTCTGGGCAGGGCCTGAGGTGGGGGTCACTCCTCCAGGGCCCATCTATGGAAGACTGGCCCTTCTACTGGGAGCACCCTCTAACGGGACCAGGGGAGTCAGCCCTGTGAGGTCAGCCTCTCAGTGTCCAGGGGTCACTCTGTGCTTCCCCCACAAGATTGTGAATGCTTAAAGGCAGGACCCGTGTCTGCTGTGTTGTAGACTCAAGGTAGTGAGCTCTCCATCTCTGGAGGTAAAACAACTAAGGCAGCGTGGACATGTCTCAGAGGCAGGGAGGACTTGCTGGCTGGGCGGGGAGTTCTGTGGGCTGAGTGCCCACCCTATGCCACCATTTGGCGAATACTTATGCCCACCTTACTGCTGAGCAAACAGGCACAGGAGCTAAAAAGGCCTGGAGATCTAAAGACAGCTGACTCTTCATGAATCATCAACTATTTATTGAGTGCCTGCTGTGTGCCAGGCCTCCTGAATCTCCCCTTGACCGGTCTGCCTAGCCACCATCCACAGCTCACCACAGGCAAAAGTGGCTGCCCTCTGTCCACTCCCACAGGAAGGGAGTTACGCCCCGCTGCCGCACCCCGAAGCTGCTGCTCGCCTGGCTGAGGCGCTGCCTGGTCTCTGGGCAGCTCGAATGAACGACTTCCTGGCTGGGACTGGGGGCTTGTATGTGGGCGAGGCCAGCCCCGGCTATGGTGAGCAGCAGGAGCGCCTCGCCGGCACTGCTGGGCTGAGCCCCTGCTGGTGCCACAGCGCTGGCCACCTCCTCGCAGGACTCTCCCAAGGCCGGGACACCCAGTGGTGCAGAGCACTGGGTGCCACTGACCACAGAGCTTATTTAAAGAGATTTTATTTATTTATTTGAGAGAGACAGCGAGAGAATGAGCAAGAGAGCACAAGCAGGGGGAGCGGCAGAGGGAGACAGAGAATCAGACTCCCAGCTGAGCAGGGAGCCTGACGTGGGGCTCCATCCCAGGATCCTGGGATCAAGACCCGAGCCAAAGGCAGACACTTAACCGACTGAGCCAACCAGGTGCCCCGTGACTGCAGAATTTTTAAAGAAGACCTTCAGTGCACAGGGCCAGGAAACATCCCAGCCTTGGGAGATGCACTTTTTAAAGACAACTGGGGACAGAAAGAAGTCTGGCCAAGAACTTGTCAGTCTGTGCAATTGACCTTTTGCACCCAAATGCAGGTTATTCTGGTTTTCCCTATTCAGCTCCATTGTGTCGGTTTCAGTCCCTTGTTCCATCTGCTGAGGTTCCTGGAAATGCCATGTTTTCACGAGCTGTGGCCATTGGCACATCCGCACAGCAAGCCTCCCACAGCCCCATCCAGATGCTTGATTGAAACAGGCAGGGCCGAAGCCTGAGACCTTCGGCCCACCCTTAGAGACTCTCTTATTTCAGCTTGCACTGATTTACAAAGTATCATCTCTGGGCTGTTCTGTCCAGGGAGTTGACCTCCTCCTAACTGCCCCGCTCTCCAGCCCACATTTTCCACTCTGCCGAAAGGACAACATAAAGAGCTTGTTCCCCAGATACACTATTATCTGTCTCACCTCCACACCTTCGCCCACAGTGCTCGCTTTGTCCGGGACCTCCCGTCCCTCTCCCTCACCTGGCTGACTCCCACACCAGGACAAAGCTTTGTCAAGTTCTTCTCCATGGCCCCCTGGCAGCCCATCAGGCTCCTGCAGGCCCCCAGGCTCTCCGACTGTGGTACTGCAGTGCCGTGCGGGCGCCATCTGCCTACCTGCCCTGCCCCTCTCTACGCCCTGGGATCCCGGGGTCTCCTGAGTCCACCCAGGCCCCTACAGAGACGGCACTGTGCTCGGGGTGGGGGACCAGCCAGGCTTGGGCAAATCACCCTTGGTTTCTTTATTTGTCACAGGATCCTCGCCACGTGAAGGCTCGTGGGAAGGACCCCCGACCACGTATATGAAGTGCTCAGCACACAACCTCAATGTCAACTGGCCGAATGAATGGCTGAGAGTGGCTGGAGTAGAGGAGGAGGCAGAGAGACAGGCCAATGTCCTCTGGGAACCTCCAGGAGGGCACAGCAATTCTGACAGGGGGCTAGGAGGGCTTCGCTGTCAGGGAGAATTGTGGCTAAGCCTGAAAAGGGGCTACCCTGTTCTATAGGCCGCGGAGTTGGGGAAGAAGATCCAAGGAGGAGATCCTTGGGGGTGTGGTGTTTCCTACAGACCCACCACGCTGGCTTTTATCATTTAATGACGTGTGTGTGTGTGTGTGTGTGTGTGTGTGTGTGTGTGTGTGTGTG
Source organism: Callorhinus ursinus (assembly GCF_003265705.2). Lineage (NCBI taxonomy): Eukaryota > Metazoa > Chordata > Mammalia > Carnivora > Otariidae > Callorhinus > Callorhinus ursinus. Next base: position 68,286,310 of record NW_027397070.1, read on the forward strand.
TGTCTGATTTCAGAGGGATATAAGGGTGTTGGAGCACCTTACTGCCTTTCTTTGAGTGTCTGTTTCCCTTTAAGCCTCGCTCTGAGAACCGTAATCCCTTAAGGTCGGAGTGAAGAGAAGTCCTCCATTAGCTCAAGATTATGACATGAGCTCAGCCCAGGAGAATTTGGGTGATTTGGGGGAAGTGGTGCTTCTGAGATTGAGGGGAGGAGGGGCAGAGGACCCCACATGCCTCCCTGGGCCCGCTGCTCTTGGGATCTGAGGAGCAGGGAGCGCTTTTCCCAGCTGCCGCCTGGCCAGACACACTGCCCCAAATCCCACCAGCACTCCCGCCCCTTCTTAGGACAGGCACTTCTGTGAAAATGTAAATATTTTGTCTGGGAGTGGGAGCACTTTGCTTGACCACTGAGGGAAAGAAAGATGGAAACTGATTCATCGTGTGCCCACTGCAGGAGTGGGCACGCCACATCGTGGTCGGATCCACGGGGCAACCTGGTGAGGGCGGTTACCCACCCCTGCAGGTGGGAGAATGGGACCCCGAGGGGGGCAGAGCCAGAGTTCAGGCTCTCGGCCTCCTGTCAGCCAGACACTCCTCCGCCTTCTTGGCATGCGGCTCCCTGCAGGAGGAGATGAGACGGTGCCAGGGTTGTGGGGGTGCCCAGCCCTGGGCTCCTGGGTGGCTGTGTGCCTGAACAAACCTTCACCTCCTGGATTTCTCCCCACCTGGGGATGGCGTAGCCAGAGCACCTACACTGCGCCCCAGCCCCAGGGCTGTTGTGAGGACAGAGGAGATATGCAGAGTTGGTGACGCCATGTCTGGGCTGGGGCTCCGTAAAGGGCAGTCTGCATATTCTTATCAACGCACACAGGTTGAGGAATGTACAGCCCCAGCTCCCAACCCGGGGATACCCCTGCCCCTTCTCCGACTCGGGCAGCAGCAGGAGTGGGGGCCAGCTCCTTGTCCCCTGTGTGCCCATCATGGGATCTGTGGAGAGAAGGCGGGTGGTGGGTGGGACCTACTGGCCTGTAGTGGGAGTTTGTTCATGGGGTGGGTGGCTTCTGGAAGCTCCCTGCCCCCGTATAGCCACCCATGATCGTGTGTGCGAGCACTCTCTGTATCCCATTCTCTTTCTCTGGGAGCCTAATTCAGGAACTACACAGGGGAAGCCAAGTTCAGAATCCTTACTTGAACCCTGACCTTGGTGCCCCTTGGGGTGTGTCTGACACCCCAAGGCCAAGAAGGCCAGAAGCAAGGCACTGGCCCTCCTGTGTGCCTCGGGCACCCTATCTCTAACGGGGGCAGCCCGTCGAATTCCCATCTTCTTGAAGGAGAGGAATCTGGAGAAATAACTAGTCCTGCCCTAATATAAATTGCAAGGTGCCTTGAGGATAAAGTATGTAAGCCACCGGCCTGAGGGCTGTCATCTCAGGACCCAAAGTTGCTCATCCGGTGATGACAGCAGGGGGGAAGCTGTGGGAACTCTGAGACTGCAGTTTCCCTGGGGTCCTGGGGGGCTCACTCTAAAAGCACAAGGCGGTGGTGCAGGGCCTCCCTTGCTGTGGCTACAGCTCAGGCTCTGTCCCTGACAGGCTGGCCAGGAGCCCCAGGTGGCCCGCAGAACCTGACACCTTCATCAGGTTCTTCATCATCACCTGGCAACTTCATCCCACTTTGCAGAGGACGGACTGAGGCGCAGGGAGGCCCAATCACAGGATCCTGCAGCCAAAGGTGTGCCACGTCTGCCTGACACAGAGTCTGGTCTCCTGACCACGACGCCAAACTCCACAGACCACGCCTCTGTGGTTACTACCATCATCACAATAGAATGTTAATAATAGTCATAATTAGTATTATTACTGAGGGCAGTGCCCCAGGCAGGCAAATCTGAGTGACTGCCTCACTGGGGTTGAGTCCGTGGCCAATGCCCAGCATTGGGCGGCGTCCCGTCCCAGCCAGCCCCAGGACGATGCTGAAGATCAGAGGCCCCGTCAGGCAGCCTGGGTCACGGCATGGGGTTCTCCCCCCACTTCATCGGATCCTGGACTCAGGCAGCCACTCCTACCCATCTGCCCCTGGATGCATCTGGTGACGGACCCGGGGGAGATTCGTGAGTGGGAAGACTGAAAAGTCAAGCAGAGGCAATCACTGTTTTTATAAAACACAGATCCCGGGGCACCTGGGTGGCTCAGTCGGTTGAGTGTCTGCTTTCGGCTCAGGTCATAGTGCCGGGGTACTGGGATCGAGCCCCATGTCAGGCTCCCATGTCAGCGGGAGTCTGCTTCTCTCCCTGCCTCTCCCCCACCCACCCCAGCTCGTGCTCTCTCTCTCGCTCTCTCTCACTCATTCTCTCTTAAATAAATAAATAAATACAATCATTAAAAAAATATATATATTATATATATATATGTATATATAAAGCACAGCTCCCTGCCTCCACACAAGCCTAGCACCCCTGCTCCAAAAGGCGGTGCATCCTGCTGGTTAAGAGCATGGACCAGGGCCCAGTTGGCCTGGCCTCCAATCCTGGGGCTTCTGCTCGCTCCCTGTGAGACCCTGGACAAGTGATCCACTTTGCTCCCTCTCGCCATCTGCACAACGGTGCACACCCCAAGGCCACTGGGAGGACTGAGTGAGCTCGCACTGTGCCTGCCCCACCCTGGCTGGTGCCCGGTAAGTGTCTGCGTCTGGAGCCCTTCAGGTGGGTACCCCTGGAGCAGCTGTCTGGCCTGTTGCTGGAGGGAAAGGGCGCTCCCTGTTTATAGATCCACTTCGCGGCTGAGTTTGACTCTGGAATGGCTGGCTGGCTTCAGGCGTGTTGAATGTGTGCCTGGTGTGGCTGCGACAGTCCCAGGTCCCCAGCAGGTGTTGGCTCTGGGTAGGTGAAGCCAGGGGGCTTGCTGGCCATGGGGATCTAGGCTCAGGCTTTTGCAATCCCCGGAGGCCATAGTAGAGCCTGAGAAACAGGTTCCCAGCTTCCCTGCTCCAGTCAGCGTTCCAGCTTGATCTTGTTGGGGTCTATCCTGCCGCCTGGGACTAAGGGAAAGAGACGCAAGCAGCGCACGACCCAATTCGGGCCTCTGGGACACGGCCTGCCCACCTGCCTCAGCTCTGGGCTTGGAGGCTGAGTCTGCAGCCTCAAGATGGGGGCATCTAGTGCCTGCAGCAGCCCAGAGCTCCTAACAGCCTGCGGGCTGCCCCAGAGGGATGGCTCTGCAGGCATGGGGCTGGGAGGCGCAGGGGTGCCCCGGACAGAGGCACCAGCACGAGCAGGTGCAGGAGAGGTAGACTTGCAGGGAGCCTTCGGAAACAGGCAAACGGACTGAGCCGAGGCCGTGAGGTCCCCCAGGGAGTGTTGCTACGTCTGGGGCCTGGTGTCCAGGTGTCTCAGAGGGGATGGGACAGGGCGGGGCGGCGGCTCTGGCTGTGTGTGTAAGACCACCTCTTCCTCTTTGCCTCCTCCAAATGAAAGCAACAACAAAAACGATGGCTTGAAAACTTCTCTTCTTTTCCGGAGGAGTGAGGTCACAGGTGACCCCAGTTCCTCGTCCCCATACTCCTGGACGAGGAAGATGGCAGGAGGATGGAGGAGGGTAAGGCAATGCTTCTGGGAATTCAAGATGCCATGTCGCAGCCCAGGAGCCTCCCTCCCTCCGAGGAATCTCCTATGCTGTCCCGGTCACCTCTGGAGGTGGTATGGCCACCCGCAGGACCAGGTAGCTGCTCCAAGGAGCCCCCTGGTGGCCCAAGCAGTTGCTGCGGCCCCATGGGCCAGGGCGCGCTCGTTCCTGGACATCCCCTGAGGTAGACCTCTCCCAGCACCCAGACCTTGTGCCAGACACTTTGCTGGGTGCCGCCAGGGAAACATCATCTTCCAACAGCCCTGTGAGATGGGTGTTACCCCACGTTATAGATGTGGACCCCTGGAGGGGACTGTCCTGGATCAGCAGGCTGCTGCTGAAAATGCATTGTCAGTGAAAAAAGCAGGAGGCTGCCCATGAACAACCATGACGTGGAAGTGTGTTTATTCTTTTTTTTAAGATTTTATTTATTTACTTGAGAAAGAGAGCATGAGAGGGAGAGAGCACAAGCAGGGGGAGTGGCAGAGGGAGAAGCAGGCTTCTCGCAGAGCAGGGAGCCCTCAGTTACAGCAGCACGGACAGGAGACTGCTCAGCAACTACTTGCATGCCTCCAGTGATGGGGCGCTTACCCCTTAATTGGCCAACTCCCCATCTGGAGAGACCCTCTCTCTATGGGCTGAAACATATCTCCCTGGTCAAAACTCCCTCTTCTGGAATGACCTGCTGGGTATCTATAAGATGTCTGGTATTAGCTGAACACTCCCTGGCTACCAGGGGCCAGGCCCTCAACAACCTCAGAGCACAGTTTCTGGAATTTTAGGAATGGACAGGACTCTGAAGCCAAAGCAGGACTCACCCTCCACACATGGGGCAGGCCGCTGTTGGTAACGATGGAGGGGAAGCCTTGTTGCCCAAAGCCCCCGTCCCCTCATTTTGTGGTGTCACATCACCTGGCGCTGCAGGGTTGGGAGGGATGAGCCAGATCGGAGACCAGCCAGGGGCTCTCTGAAGCTGGAATTAGGATGCGAACTGCATTTGGGCATCCCCATGTAGTGCTGTGGAAGGGTTCTGCACAGAGGCGTGACAATTTGATGAGACTTGACAAGTGTCGTAGAATAGGTTTCCCTATCCCACTTACCGTATCTGGGGTCATCAGGTGAGGGGCGCTGTCTCCATGGACTCAGGGACCTGCCTTCATTTTAGGGGCTCCCCCTGTCCTTGTGGGAGACAGAGAGAAGGCAGAGGAAAACAGGCAGCCTCAGCTTTCCTGTTTCTAAAATAATAGCCCAGGGGCAACTGGGGGGCGCAGTCCGTTAAGTGTCCAACTCTTGGTTTTGGCTCAGGTCGTGATCTCAGGGTGGTGATCTCAGGGTGGTGAGATCGAGCCCCACGTTGGCCTCTGCGTTCAGTGTGGAGTCTGCTCAAAACTGTCTCTGCTCCTCCCCCCATGCTCGCTCACTGTCTCTCTCAAATAAATAAATGAACCTTAAAAAAAAAAGTGTAAAATGATAGCCCATTTTCCTGCTCTGATGTCCACGGATTTTCCCTGGAACTTTGGTTTTGAAACAAGTGTTCTGATATTTTTTGGTTGGAATCCCCCCCGCCGCCCCCCCACCGCATGCCCAGGACAGGATTGAGCAGCCCATGCATGGTGTGTGAGAAGAGCACTGGGCACAAAGTTAGGGCGAGGCTGTAGCTCCCACGTCTGGGACTCTGGCAGGAGAAGAGCAAAGCAGCTGGGGATGAGGAAGGGGAGGCTGCACTGGGCTTCCCAGGAGGCAGGAGCTCTCACAGTGGGCTCCAGAAAAATCTCCCAGCCCCAGGCCCGTTGGGGCCGCATGCACAGGGTGTGCAACTGGGTCTTCCCTGGGACTTCTGAGCAGGAGCGAGGGTGGGGCTCTGTCAGGGGCGGAGTGTGGAGGACCCTCTACCCTCAAGATGCCAGGAGCCGGCAGCACCAGCCAGCCCCCTCTGGGGCCCCTCCCATGGCATCTTCCACCTGACTTTTCTCTGCCCCTGCCAGGCCAGGGTGCCATTCCTTTTTACAGAGAGGAAACACAACTCTGAGAGTTCTGACTTTGATGTGTATTAAGGCAATGGGGAAGGATAGTGTTAATAGGTGTGCTGGGAATCAGATGTCTTACTTGAACAAATAAAAGAAACAGGCTTTGGCTGCAGGACTTTTCAGAGCCTTTAGCATGCAGAGGTACGTCTTGAATCTCTAGGAGGGGCTTGGAATGGGATATTTCCAAACTTACCTAGCCGTGTACCCTATGCAGCCCCAGCCCCTGATAAGAACACCCAGAACCCATGGTCTGCAGAACAGAGCATGGGAAATGTCAGAGGAGAACACTGGAAATCTGAATTCCCCAGAAGAGCTGGGCTGTCCGGTGGTGGTGCGGATGTGGACACTGAGGTTCAGGGTGGGTTAAGCCAGAAAGAGAGTACAGATTTAAGCTCAGGGCTATCTGGTGTCCAGGCCACTTTCCTGGGGGGAGCCAAGGTCCTGGAGAATCAGCAGACAGTGCCCATTCCAGAAGAAGACCAGAGAGTGCCGGTGCCAAGACCTGCCACGTGTTCACAATTAAACCAGATGCTTTGTCAAAGCCACAGGGGGCAGTGAACAAGCAGCGGATGAGCAGTACAACAGAGTGCTGGAGCCATGAGGCCCCACAGCTGGTGGCGAGGGGGAAGACCCGGCAGGCCCAAGTGACAGCCTGCTGCTGACTCCACCTGGGCTTTCACCTTCGGGGGGCCTCAGGGGAGGTGTCCTCCACTGAGCCCTGGGTTCAGATTCTGACCCCTCCACTTCCTGACCCCACTACGATTCCTTGTTGTCAGTAAGCTGTGCCTCAGTTTCCCCATCTGCACGTGGTGAAGAAAACAGGGCAACGAAGGCTGGCGTGGGCAGGGCAGGGAGGGAGATGGTGGGGCCGCAGCACATCAGCAAAGGTGCCCCTGAGTTCATGTGGGACCCCCGGAGACTCAGAAGAACAGGGGAGGCCCGGGGGGGTGTCCTGCCAGCCCAGGGGTGGGGGTGGGGCAGCATCTGGGGGGAGGACGTCCCCATTCCCGTGGCCCCAGCTGGGACCTGAGGGCTGACCTGTGTGCCCGGCAGCTGCCGCGTGCCGTGGTGCGGGTGCGAGGATGGTGGGAGGTGGCACGGGCAGAGCCCCCGGCAAGCCGCAGTCTGCGCTAAACACTAGTTCTGTCTTCTGCTTTTATTTTTTCTTTTTCCAGGTTTAAACTTAAAAATAGAGGTTCCAAGAGACCAGCAGATTGGCAAGCAGGCCGGTCTTCAGGGACGGTCTGAGCTGCCTTTTGGGGATCTGTGTCCTCTGCAGAAGGTGGAAGGTACATACAGCGGCATTGTAGACAGCAGCTAGGGAGAATGCCCTGATGAGTGTGGACGGATCCCAAACACGGGATTGAGGGGAAGGAAGCAAGTCACAAAGGGAAAAGTGCAGCAAGAGATCATTTATACAAAGTTTAAGAACATAGCAGGGGACCTTCAGCAGAACCTTCCCTTGCGGGCAGAGGGACAGGCCGTGAGGCTGGTGTGAGGCCACGGGGCCTGGGTCTGTAATCGCTCCCACTTACTGAGCACATACTCCATGCCAGGCTCTCTTCTTACAGCCTCTCCCATCATCCCCATTTAACAGATGAATAAACCGAGTCACAGAGAGGGTAAGTAGCCTGTCCAAGGTCGCCCAGTTAGCAGGTCGCTGAGCCAGGGCTCAAGCCCAGGGCTCTTGGTTACTAAGGCCGTGTGGATGGCCTCTCGCCTGTGTCTCACAGTTCCTCATGTCTTAAAGTGATTGAAGACCTCTGGAGCAAATGCGGTCAAATATTCACTTTGGCAAAGTCCAGTGGTGTGTTCTTGGGTTTTCTTTCTTCTCTTCTTTATAATTTTCTGTAGGTGTGAAATGTTTACAAAAGCCCTTGGGCTCTGGCCTGAGGCCTCTGCTGGCCCCAGGCCTTGTCCAGCGATAGTCCACATCACACAGGCTAGTCCGTCCTGCTGCCAGGGTGGCAATGACCAATTCATTTCCAGGATTCACGAGATGACTCCTAGCGTATGCTTTTGCTGTAGCTGATGGACACAGGAGGCCTGGGACCTGGGAGAAAGGACCATCTCCAACACTTGGGCTTGAGACCGGGAGGGCAGGTAGCCCAGTGGGCAAACAGGCTGCCCATGGCCTTCCCGTCATTCTGGAGAAGGAACTAATGACCATGTAATTTACGGATGTCTGGTCTCCAGGAGCCAACGGCATGGCTGCCCCGACTGACCCAGTCTGGGCAGAAGTGGGGGTCCTGCTGGCCTGTGTGTCCTGGTTTGGGCAGCCGACGGTGCCCACTGGGCTTCTGGAAAAGCTCCTGGACCCTCATGCAACCCTCAGGATCAAAGGGCTGGGACTCAGAGTGGCTATAGCCGTGGCTTGGTCTCACTCAAGAGGTAGGGAAACCGGGGCTGAAAGTGGAGGCTGGTCTTGCATGGGGTCACTGGGGGAGTCCACAGCAGAACCTTCATGCCAGGCTCAGCCTGCATGGACAGCAAGGGGCCCTGAATCATCTGTTGACCACATAAAGCCTATATCTGGGGAAGAAAATCCAGAGGTTTTTCTCATCCACGGGGCTGGCTTCCGTGGCTGTTTCCATGGGGTTTGTGGTGGGGGGGGACCTTGAAGACACACAGGCTCAAAAGACCAGCTTTGTCCCTGCTCCCAGGCAGTGTCCGCTCCCTGTGTTCCCATAAACATCCTTGACTCCCAGGAGGCATTTGGTGAAATTGCCCAGTCTATTTTTTTTTAAGATTTTATTTATTCATTTGAGACAAAGAGATCGAGAGAGAGAGAGAGAGAGAGAGAGAGAGCACGAGCAGGGAGAGAGGCAGAGGGAGAGGGAGAAGCAGGCTCCCCACTGAGCCAGGAGCCCGATGTGGGGCCCCATCCCAGGACCCTGGGACCATGACCTGGGCCGAAGGCAGACGCTCAACCATCTGAGCCACCCAGGCGCCCCATTGTCCAGCCTATCTGACCCAAGCCTGTGGCAGGAGCTCAAGCCTCATGGAAACAGCAAAGTCTGAGCATTCATTCATGCATTCGCTCCCTTACTCATTCCTTCATCCCAATCATGTGCTGATTAGTTCATACATATAATGGAATGCCCAGCACATGTCAGATGCTGTTCCCTGGGGGTTCAACAGCCAGGACCCCTGCCCTCAGGGAGGTGAGTCTGGTAGGCACTAGAGGATCCAGTTCTTTTTATTTTTTTTAAGATTTTATTTATTTATTTGAGAGAGCGAGCATGAGGGGTGGTGGGGGAGGGCCGAGAGAGAGGGAGAAACAGACTCTCTGCTGAGCGTGGAGTCTGACTTGGACTCGATCCCAGGACCTTGAGACAGACGGTTAGCCGACTGAGCCACCCAGGTGTCCCTAGAGGACCCAGTTTTGTTTTTTTTTTTTTTTAAGATTTTATTTATTTGAGGGAGAGAGAGAGAGTGAGAGAGAGAATAAGCAGGGAGAGCAGCAGAGGGAGAGGGAGAAGCAGGCTTCCCGCCGAGCAGGGAGCTGATGCAGGGCTCGATCCCAGGACGCCAGGATCATGACCTGAGCCGAAGGCAGACGCCTAACGACTGAGCCACCCAGGCATCCCTAGGACCCAGTTCTAATACTGATGTTTACTTTGTCGGAAACTAACATAGCTACTTGGGTTTCTTTTGATTAATAATGGTGTGTAGTATCTTTCTCCACCCCTTTATTTGCAACCTTTCTGAATCTCTACATTTAAATGGGCTTTCTTGTACATAACCTATAGCTGGGCCTCATTTTTTTGTTTGTTTAGATTTATTTATTATTTATTTTGAGAGAGAGAAAGAGAGACAGAGCAGGAGTGGGAGGAGTGGCAAAGGGGACAGAGAGGGAGAGGGAATCCTCAGCAGACTCCCTGCTGAATGGGAAGCCTGACTCAGGGCTTGATCTGAAGACCCTGAAATCATGACCCGAGCTGCAGTCAGACACTTAATGAGTGAGCCACCCAGGGGTGCCTGGACCTCGTTTTTTATCCACTCTGACAATCTATGAACTTAAATCGGTTTATTTCAATCATTCACATTTAAAGTGATTAATATCTTAAAACTTAGGATCTGCTGTTCATAACTGTTCTTTATTGATTATACACGTTCTTGGTTTTCCCCTTTTTATCTGCCTTCTCCGATTTCTATTGAGCATCTACCACTATCATTTCATTTTACTTCCTTTCAAAGCATATCAGTTATACTTCTTTTTAAAAAATGACCTTAGTGGGTGTTATAGAGTATGCAATATACGTTTTATTTATGACCTTATTTTAGAACAATTTTAGGTTTACAGAAAAATTCCAGCAGATAGTACAGAGGAAATATACATTTTTATTTTTATTTTATTTTATTTTTTTAAAGATTTTATTTATTTATTTGAGAGAGAGAGAGAGAGAGAGAAACAGCATGAGAGGGGAGAAGGTCAGAGGGAGAAGCAGGCTCCCCGCTGAGCCGGGAGCCCGATGTGGGACTCGATCCCGGGACTCCGGGATCATGACCTGAGCCGAAGGCAGTCGCCTAACCAACTGAGCCACCCAGGCGCCCGGAAATATACATTTTTAATGAATGCAAGTCCACCTTCAATGAATACTGTTCTGTTCCCTGTGTGGCGCAGGTACCTTATAACGGGGTATTCCCACTTCCTCCCTCCCACCCAGCGGCCCCGCTCTTATGCATTCACCCATCCATATGCTCTCATTATCCGATACATTGAGTTTCTGATCTTTATCATTTTCCTTCTCCATGAAGAACTTCTTTTAACATTTTTTTGTAGGGCAGGTCTGCTGCTGCTGAATTCCCTCAGCTTTTGTTTTTCTGAAAAAGTATTTCTCTTTCACATTGAAGGATGGTTTTGCTGAGTCTTGAATTCTAGGTGGATTTTTTTTTTTTTCTTTTTTCTGCTGCTTCTGTAAACCCTCCACTCTGGGCACTTCTTGCTTGCATGAGCGATGTGCTGTGGTTCTTCTTTGTTCCTCTGCAGCCAAGGTGGTTTTTTTCTCCCCCCTTCTGGCTTCTTTCAAGCTTTTCTTGTCATCGGTTCTGAATATGATACACCTAGGTGTCGATTTGTTTGGTGTTCATCCTGCGTTATATTTTCTTGGATTCCCAGATCAACTGTTTGTTATTTGTCATTAACTTTAGAAAATTTTCAGCCTGGGGCGCCTGGGTGGCTCAGTCGTTAAGTGTCTGCCTTCAGCTCGGGTCATGGTACCAGGGTCCTGGGATCGAGCCCTGCATCAGCTCCCTGCTCGGCGGGAAGCCTGCTTCTCCCTCTCCCACTCCCCCTGCTTGGGTTCCCTCTCTCGCTGTCTCTCTCTCTGTCAAATAAATAAATAAAATGTTTAAAAAATAAAAGAAAGAAAATTTTCAGCCCTTGCTACTTCAAATTTTTCTTCTGCTACATTGTCTCTTTCTTCACTTCCTGGTTTTCCAATCGCACCTGTGTTGGCCGTTTTGAAATGGTCCCATAGATCTTGGATGTTCTGTTCTGTTTGCTTTTTTAACATTTTTTTTCTTCTTTGTATGTTAGGCTGGGAAGTCCCTACTGACGTATCTTCAAGCACACTGATTCTTCCCTTGGCAGGGTCCGGTCTCCTGATGAGCTCGTCAAAGGCGTTCTTCATTTCTGTTTCAGTGTTTTTGATTCCTACCATTTCTTTTCAATTTTTTTCATAAAGTTTTCATCTCTCCGCTTACATTTCCCATCTGTTCCTGCATGCTGTCAACGTTTTCCATTAGAGCCACAACATTAACCATACTTATTTTAAATTCTCTGATGATTCCAGAATCGGTGTCTTACCTGAGCCTGGTTCTGAATGCTTTTTCTCTTCAGATTGTGTCTTCTCTTGTCACTTATCACACTGTGTCATTTTTTCTTGAAAGCCAGACATGTTGCACTGGGTAACAGGCACTGAGGCAAATGGGTTTTTAGTGTGAGGATTTATGTTGATCTGGCTGGGATTGCACTTCGGGCTTATGTTTGCCGTACCCATACCCGTAGGAGCTCTGGGCTTCAAATTCCTCTGCTGGCCCCTGTTGTCTTTGAGATTCCCTGAGATCCTGAGATCCTAAGACCCCCTTAGATCGAGCGTGTGACCACTGTTATTACACGGGAGGCCTGTACGGTGGCCGTACGGAGTCAGGGAGGAGAAATGTTCTATAATCTTACCTCCTTGGGCTGTGACATTCACTAGTGTTTCTTAGTAAGCCTCGAAGTTTAGAGGGGGTTGGAGTTGGGGAAATGCCACCCCCCACGGTGGGTAAGGCTCTGGTACAGCTTTTTTCCCCCCCGGAGAGCAGGCCTTTGATATGGAGAATGCTGTGGATGTAGTTCACAGGGGTAACTTGTCCTCTGGGGAGATGTCTGGAGGTCAAATCACTAACCTGTGGCCTCCTCCTTTTGACTCTGGTCCTCTCCCCAGGAGCTTCTCAGCCTGGCACTAGTCCACACGCAGCCCCCAGCAGTTCCCCAAAATGATCATTTAAGCCATCCTAGCAGTTTATAGCTTCAAGGACTTCTGCTCCAGGTGAGCAGATCTCAGATGAGACTCTGCATTTCCTTGTCTCTCCAGGTCCGGGGAAGGCACTTGGCCCTGAGACCTCTGTTCTCTGATGGGTCTGAGAAAATCATCAATTTTCAGTTTGTTCAGCTTTTTTCTTGGCAGGCCAGAGCCACAACTTGCAGGCTCCTCATGTGTCAGAGCAGAAACAGAGGGACTTGGGTTCTCGGCCACAAGCTTGCGGTGGGAGGCTGGGTGAGCTCTCCACTCTCTTGGGGTCTGTGCTCCCTCTTCTGTATAGCCGGACCCATAACCCAGGAGGGTGATATAGGGGCAGAAGCAGGGGCAGGGGCTGCAGGATGGAGAGCGGGATGCCCACCCAGGAGGTATGCAGGAGTGTTCCCCGAGGCCCAGCAGGCCCAGGCTGTAGGGCGATCTGCTGGCCCAGGAGGGGAGAAAGGGAAGAAGCCTGGGATGGGGAGCTGCCCCACTCTCCCTCCCCAACCCAGGCCTAGGTTTCACTTCTCCTTATGAGTCCCGGGCAGCACCGCCTGCCCCTTACCCTGTCGCATCCCCATTTTTAAGTGTTTCCGTGAGAATTCCCAGCCACTGGCTCCCTCGCGTCCCTCCCTGGCCCAGCCAGAGGCGGGACTGGAACCCCGGAGTCTCCGCACCTCCTGGACGAAATAGCGTGGGGGGGGGGGAGGAAGGATCCGGGAAACCCAGTCGGCACCTGGAGCCCCAGGAGGCCAGGCCACCGCTATTGTATTAAGAAAGGTTCCCGGTCCAGAAGGGAGGGGCCGCTGGAACAGCGGGAACAGAGCTGGCGCCGGGCGTGGAGTTCCGCGCCGCGCCCCTCCTCCTTAAGCCCCGCCGGGGCGTCCCCCGGCCAGGGGTGGCCTCCCCGCAG
>NW_027397070.1:68299776-68319462 GCF_003265705.2 Callorhinus ursinus
GGCTCCCGGGGCGCGCGGGGCCGGGATGCCCGCCCCCCGCCTCCTCCTGCGCCGACCGGGCCGGGCCGGGGCGGAGCGGGACGCCGGCGGCGGCATGGCGGGCGGGCGGGCCGGGCCCGGGGCGCTGCTGGCCCTGCTGGCGCTGCGGGCGCTCGGGGCGGCGGCGCACCCGCAGTGCCTGGACTTCAGGCCGCCCTTCCGGCCGCCGCAGCCGCTGCGCTTCTGCGCGCAGTACTCGGCCTTCGGCTGCTGCACCCCGGAGCAGGACGAGGCGCTGGCCCGCCGCTTCGGAGCCCTGGCGGCGCGCGTGGACGCCGCGGAGTGGGCCGCGTGCGCCGGCTACGCGCTCGACCTGCTGTGCCAGGTGAGCGGGAGCGCGTCGGGGCCTCGGTGGCCCGGCGGGAGGGCGGCGGGGGCAGCCCCGCCGGGTGGCGATCGAGGGCGGGCGGCGGGCTTGGGACCCTGAGGCCCCGGGCGGGGTTCTCGGCGCGGGGCGGGGAGCCGGGCTTTGCCATTCATTAAGTTTCGTGACTTGGGCCTTCTCTGAGCCTCAGTTTCCCCTTGGGAACAAGAGGGGCGGACACACCGATGTCATCAGTCCCTTGGAGTTTGGGGGCCCCTGTGTCCCGGGACCTCCTAAAGTCAGCCCCGCAGTGTCCTGGCCTCGAGGAGCCCCGCCCTTATGGGGGTACCAGGATGGGAAGCCTTTGTCCCGCTCAGTGCTGCCCGTGCTGCCCCCAGGGGAGGTGGGAGCAGCCTGGACCTGCCAGGAGCAGGGAGCGTGGTTGATGCGCTGGACTTGGGTTTGCCGAGGGGTGTGGGGGACACTGCTCCCAATGAGGGCCCCTCCCCTGCCCTGAGGACACAGTCTCCGAGCTCCTGCCCCCTTCCTGGACCTAACTGCAGGGTGCTCACACCCTGGGTGAGCCGGGCCTGCCATGCCCCTACCGAGGTTCCTGCTGTGCCCTCTCTCTGGGGGCACCCCCACCAGGCAGAGGGGCTCTCGTCCTTTCAGACCACCTGAGTGACATCCCTTTGGTGTAACCTCTCTGTCCCATCTCCCCTCTGAGGACAGAGCCCCTACTTCTGCCGGCTCCGGATTGTGCCCTAGCTGTTTCTTTTTCTCCTGCATGGGTCTGATTCCCAAGTGACTGACCAGAATCCCTGGGGAAATGGAGTCAAGGCCAGGAAGCCCTTAGGCTGGCCCTGGCCCACCACGCAGGCAGTGAGAAGCCTGGGTGGAAGGGTCCTGCTGGCCAGCGTAGCTTCAACCCTTCAACCAGCCAGGGCAGGGGCAGGAGGGCTGGCTTGGAGTCAGACTTGCTGGGTTAATCCTGGCCCTGCCACTTCCTGGCTGTGTGACCCTGGGCAGGTCACCACTGTACATCATTGTGTCATCTTTAAAATGGGGGCACTCTTAGCCGTCCCTCGGAGTTGCCACACAGACGAAAGGGCACATACTTAGGGCTCAGTGGTTGATTCTGGTTAGATTTCTCTAGTGCCTCTTTGGCCCCCATTGGCTTCTCGGCCCTAGGCAGGGACGGAGTGGGGCCCAGAGGCCGATTCAGGGAAAGCCCAGAGAGGCAGAGATTGCTCAGTGGTCACACAGCTCGGTTATGGCCATGGTGGGCACGTGGACCACACTTGGTGCCAGTGTGGGTGGGCCATCTGGGTCAGAAATAAGAGGCGCTAGGAGTGGATGAGGAAGGGGGCCCTGAGGAGCGCCAGAAAGCAAAGGTCGGGGGGGGGCGGTAAGTTCTGCTCAGCCCCAGTGCTGTGCATCTCAGGGGAGCCAGAGTGGTATGGTCAAGCATCTGCCTCCTTCACTAGCCTGGGGGTTCCTTGGAACCCAGCCCCTCCCACCCCTGGTCACATAGCTGGGTTCATGTAGCCACTCCACATTTGTTAATTGAACACCTACTATGTGCCAGGCTCAGCAGAGCAAATCAGGTGGGTGGGTCCTCAGAAGAGGAAGGGAAGGGTCAGTCCTGCTACCTTGGGAATCTTCCCAGCATGGCTTGGCCTTGAGCAACCAGGGGTGGAATGGCCACTAGCATTTTACCCCAGGCGTCTCTGAGAGTGACCTCATGTCTGGAGTGAACTTGGAGAGGAGTGGAGATTGGATCACACTTTCTCTGGCAGGGCCTCAAGGGAGGGCAGGAGAGTGCTGGAGGGAGGACCATGCTGTCTGTGAGCCAAGGCCGTGTCTGGATTCAGCACCTCCTGATTTCCACCCCAGGAGGTGGCCACGGTGCCTTATTTACAAGGTTCAGTCAATGACAGCCTTCAAGCATTTGCATCTGCTGTAGGGAGACTGGCTCCAGACAGGAGAGAGACCATGAAAACATGCTCACTCCCACAGTCCCCTCCAGAACCTGCCCCCATCTGGCACCCGCAACTCCTCCGGATGCCCAGATGGCTCCTTAGCTGGAGGGCAACTGTCCCTCCTGGTCCCTTCAGACTCTTTCCGAGGGCTTCGCCCTCATCCAATGGATGCCTGTGTCATCAAGAGGAGAAAAGGCAGCTTGTGACACATGGTACCCGGGTTCCTAGCATCCATACCACAACCTTCCAAGTTAACTGAGCTTGCCTCTCTGCATAACCTGAAGGCATCAAAGTCTGGTTTCTGATGGAAATCTACGTGGAACATGCTCTGCAGGTGCATGTACAGGACAGACGTTTCCCCAGAGCCTGTTAGGAGCTGGCCCTGTGCTGGGGCCTGGGCCCAGAGGCAGTTGGCAAGTCACAAGCCCAGCCTCAAAAGTCCCCTTGTTCAAGTCAGGAGACAGACACACAATGCACAAAAGGCTTCCCAAGGGTGACTGAACACCATGGGGCATGGGGACAAAGGCTGCACTTTCCCTGGAAAAGTCAGGGAAGGCTTCCTGGAAGAGGAAACATTGCATTGCATCTTGATAGTTCATACTGTTTGAGCATTTACTGAACAACACATGCATCATCTCATTTATTCCTCCCAACAACTATGAGGTTGGAATTCCTTCCCCCTTTTACAGATGAAGACACAGGCACAGAGAGGTTAAGGAACTTGCCCAAGGTCACGCAGGGAACAGTAAACTCAGTCTCCAGGGCACTCTAACTCCAAAGCCCTTCCCTTAATGACTTTGTCATATTGCCTGTTTTCAGGGCCCTGGGAGGATGGAGGAGTCAGAGAAGACTTCTCAGTTAGGCCTGGAGTCATGAATAGGAGTTTGGCGGATGTGGAAATGGGAGAGGAGGGAATACCCTCCCAAGAGAACACTGCGTACAAAGAGTCAGGCTTCCTAAGGAATAGGTGCTAGACATTAGAGACCTCCGGGACTCAGGCCCATGAGTCATGGATGTCAGCAACTCCACAGTGGCCATTTCAGGGCAGCAAGCTGTTTGCTCCCACGCTGGATGGCCCAGGCGGCTGAGCAGTGTGATACTAGATCGGTTTTTCTTGGCTTTTCTCCTGCCTCCTCCGCGGACTGCTGTGGGGCCAGTTGCTGAGCATCCTTGCCAGCAGCTATCATTACACCCCCCTGCCCCGTCCTGCTTTTGGGTTACTCAGGTCTGAGCACCAGGTTTGCACTGTGTGTAAGTAAGGGTGCCTAGGCCACGAGTAAGGGCTTGCCAGGCCCAGCGCTGGAAGCATGGATGCTCAAATTCCAGCCTGGCTCCCTGGCGGCCCTCTGGGCTCCCTCTCTAGCTCTGGGCTGGGCTTTGATGAGTGGAGGGCACTGAGACTGGCTTCCAGAAGTCTCTTCTGCTTCCCATTGTGTCTCTGGAGCTGAGGATGGTGTCTGGCTCACAGTCCGTGTCCAGTAAACACTTGCCGAATGAAACACTGCTGACTAATCTGGGAAGAGCCCCAGTCAGCACATCGTGAGGGCTGAGCCTGAGCCCTGGTGTGACCACTTCTTGGCACATGGCCTTCCTAGAGCCTCAGTTCCTCATCATGTAACGGGAGTCACAGTGACCCTACCTTGCAAAAATTAAGTGAGGCATGTGTGCACCCAGACCCTCCTGGCCCATCCACAGCTGCTGGCTGGACGCATAGGAGGCTCCCGGGGAACCGTGGGAGAGATGGTGCTGCACAGAGGCCTCATCGGCAAAGGGGGACATGTGAAACGTGGTCTCTTCGTCTGGGCCCGGGACAGTGACTGACCAGAGATGAACCACACATCGCTAAGTGGCCCTCAGCCTCACAGTAGCACTAAGGAGGACAGGCCGTGGTGTGACCACAGTTGTTTACAGGGTGGAAGTCGCCCCTGGCCCAGAGCCTGAACGCACACGCAAGAGGGCAGTCTGCCACCTTCTGCCCCTCGAGGCCTCCTGCTGGAACCCAGCCTGGCCCTGCCAGTGAGGAGGCGAGTGTGTGGCTGCGAGGGCCTCCCCTAGTGCGGGACGAGCATCCCCCGAGGCCTCTCGGGGTCCAGAGCTGAGTCAGTCCAGACCTTGGCCTGCTGAGCTCATGGCAGGGCAGGGGGGCTAGAGGGTGCCAGGCACAGACATAAATAATGACCTCAGCTCAGGTCAGAGGCTCTAACCGAGGGAGGTGCTTATAGAGCCTGCAGAGCTGAGGCCCCTACTCTGGGCAGGGGTGGGGCACACTTAACTAGGCTTTGGAGGTGGTATTAGGAGCCAGCCAGTAGACTGGGCAAATGCCCCGGCTTTTCCCTTTCTCCCACCCTCCAACCCCACTAAGTTCAGTCTGTCCCGTGACCTTCATTAGGGGCTCCCTTCTCAGCTTCTTCTTCCCCGTCTGTACAATGGGACTAAGAATATACCTCCTGGCGGCAGTCAGTTGCCTTGGGGGGAAAATGTAGATTCACTGGAGCACCCAGCAAGGCCCTGGCCCATGATCTGCCCAAGTGCCCAGGGTTGTTATTATTGTTAGTACTGTTTCTCCAGGCTGGCCATGGTTATTATTCAAGGACAGATAGAGCACTGTGTTTGAGGGAAGGGCATGCTTATGAGGGGAACAATGTGTGCTGAGGCTCAGAGGTGAAACTGGCCGGGAGGGTCAGGAAACAGAAGGTGGGCCCGAGGTGGGAGCGGACGGCAGAGCTGTGGGCAGAGCTGGATCAGCGGGTGCTGGTACCTGTGTTAGCTCTCAGGCTGGAGGGGGGAGTGATTGGGGGATCCTCTCAGTTCTGGGGGGGTGGGTGCAGGAGGCTAGAAGCTGGGGAGAGGTCTGGTCAGGTTTGTCACCTCTACCTGGGTTCCCAGAAAGCAGAACCTGGGGCAAAGTTCGTGGGTCATTTCCTTCTTGGGGTGAGAGGACCCAGAAACACGAGTGATGGGGTCCAGGGAAAGCCGAGCCAAGGAGGCAGCTCTGGGCTGGCGACTGCTCAGAGCAACGCATGCTTGAACTGGTGGGAGCGTGGCTCCAAGAAGCCATCCCACCTGCAGATCAGGACCGTCTGCTGGGTGGGGAGGAGAGCAGAACACTTTATCCAACAGCTCCCTCCTCTCAGGGCTCAAAGTTTTGCCCCAGGAGACGTGAACCTCTCTGCATTCCAGATCGTGCCCATATGGGTACCGGGTGGCGTCCCCAGTGTCTCATCAGAGGGGGAGCCCTCGGTGGGAGGCTGGGGAGACCGAGGGCGGCTGTTCCATCTTCCCCAGAGCAGAGGACAGCCCAGGACCCTGCCTGAGGTGCCTGAGCAATGGAGGAAGAGGGGTCTGGGGCCAGGGGGACATGTGGGCATGGGTGTTACCACCTTGCCCGTGTACATGAGCCAGCCTCCATGGTACAGGGGAGAGCGGAGTCGACCCCAGACCAAACCCCGACTCCTCCATGCTGACCCAATGGCACTGAATGACATTGGCCTGTGCCTCGGTCTCCCCATCTGTAACACTCTCCCCTTCATGGGCCCTTGTGAAGATTGAGTAACAGAGATAGGAGCACCATTCACCGTTAAGGGCAGGTCGGGTAAGTTAGTATCCAGCACATTCCCTAAGCATTCACTCTGGGCCTGCGATGTGCTAGACACTGTCTTAGGTTCTGGGACACACAGTGACCAGACAGGCCAAACTCCTGCCCTCGTGGGATTTAGGTTCCAAGGAAGACAGACAGTAAACACGCAAACATGTTAATTTTTATTATGATACCGGGTCATGGTAAGCTTTTGGGTTTGGGGTTTCTTGGGGGGGGGTTGTTGTTGTTTTCAAGCAGAGTCAGAGGCTAGGAGGTAGCGGGGGTGATGGATGTGTGGTCTCCGAGGTGGTGTCCCTTGTGTGGGGAGCTAGGTAAAGCGAAGGAGTAAGTCACGCAGATATAGGGCAGACATAGGGCATCGTATATAAAACTGCCTCCAACCTTTTCTGGCACACAGTAGGTGCTCCAGGGCAGTTGCTGCCGCCAGTATTAATAGTAATAGTTGTGGTTATTTGTGCTAATAGGAACATTAAGGCAAGAGGAAGAGGTGAGGAGATAGGAAGCTGAGGGTTGCTGCCCGCAGTGAGACTTCCCGTGTTGCTGGACAGATGGCGTTGCCCCCATTTTATTTTATTTATTTATTTATTTATTTATTTATTTATTTTTAAAGATTTTATTTATTTATTTGACAGAGAGAGAGATAGCGAGAGCAGGAACACAAGCAGGGGGAGTGGGAGAGGGAGAAGCAGGCTCCCCGCAGAGCAGGGAGCACGATGTGGGGCTCGATCCCAGGACCCTGGGATCATGACCTGAGCCGAAGGCAGACGCTTAACGACTGAGCCACCCAGGCGCCCACGTTGCCCCCATTTTATAGACCAGCAGCCTGAGGCTCTAGGAGGTGGGTACCCAGCCAGTGGTCACACAGCTGGTGTGCACCTGCACACAGCATCCCTGGGCCGGCCCTGTCTCTGCAGGAATGCTCGCCGTACGCGGCCCACCTCTACGACGCCGAGGACCCGTCCACGCCCCTGCGGACCGTGCCCGGGCTCTGCGAGGACTACTGTCTGGACATGTGGCAGACGTGTCGGGGCCTGTTCCGCCACCTGTCACCGGACCGAGAACTCTGGGCCCTGGAGGGCAACCAGGCCAAGTTCTGCCGCTACCTGTCGCTGGACGACACGGACTACTGCTTCCCCCACCTGCTGGTCAATGAGAACCTCAACTCCAATCTGGGCCGCGTGGTGGCCGACGCCAAGGGCTGCCTGCAGCTGTGCCTGGAAGAGGTGGCCAACAGGCTGCGCAACCCCGTGGCCATGGTGCACGCCCGGGATGGCACCCACCGCTTCTTCGTGGCCGAGCAGGTGGGGCTGGTGTGGGCCTACCTGCCGGACCGCTCCCGGCTGGAGAAGCCCTTCCTGAACATCAGCCGGGCCGTGCTCACCTCACCCTGGGAGGGTGACGAGCGGGGCTTCCTGGGCATAGCCTTCCACCCCAGCTTCCGGCACAACGGCAAGCTCTACGTCTACTACTCAGTGGGGTTTGGCTTCGACGAGTGGATCCGCATCAGCGAGTTCCAGGTCTCCGCAGATGACATGAACACCGTGGACCACAGCTCTGAGAGGTGCTTTCCCCCAGGGGGGGTGACAGGGGGGTGGGCAGGGCTGATATTTGGCTGGCCGGCACCAGTTCGCACCAGTGGGACCGGACCAATCTATGGGGTGTGCCTGCACCCGTCTTAAATCCTTGATCACCTCCAGTGAGGGGGCTAAGCCGTGTTGTGGGCTCAGGGGAAGAACAGTCGCAAAACAGCATCCCAGGATCATGTCTAGACTCCTGGATCAGCCACTGTAAGTGGTTCATTCCGTTCGATTCTCCTCACGCCCAGTGGGGGTAGTAGTATACTCCCCATTTCCCAGGTGAGGAAATGGCTTGGAGAGGTAAAATGACCTGCCAGGCCACGCAGCTGGGAAACATCAGAGCTGGAATCCCCGGGTGTGTCTGTCTTCTGAGCCCCACATTCCGCTTCTCCTCCCCTGGACCCTCTGCCCCCCTGCCCCCAGCAGGCTTATCCACTCCTCTCAACACGGGCCTCCTCTCTGCGTGTTATCTGCGCCCCCCACTGTTCTCAAAACCGCTTTGACCTAACCTGGCAGGAAGGGCGTATGCGTCAGTCTGGGTCCAACAGGAAAATAAACCCTGTGCCAGGTAGATAGGTCAACAGGCAGGACTGGATACTGGGAATTAGCTACTCAGGCCTTAGAAATGAAAGAGCATCTTGGGGAGGAAGTAAGGTAACCCTGAATTTCCCAACGGGAGGAAGCTGCCTCCACCTTTTAGGCTGGAGGGACAAGGTGAGAAGATGGGGTTGCTAGAGCCCCAGAGCTGGGGCCACTCAGTGGCCGCTGGAACCACAGTGGGCCTGGGCAGGGGACCTGGGGCCATGGAGGAGGGGCAAGACATCTATGGCCAAGACATTGGCCAAGCAGAGAGAGAGAGAGATGGGGAGAAATACCCTGTCTTCTCCCTTCCTCCCACCTTCCAGTCTCCTGCCAGTGCCTTCCATTGGCTGACCCTAGCTGGAGGCCAGCCAGCAAAGGAGCATGGGAAGTGTAGTTTGCAGGATCTGAGTCTCTGAAGTAGAGAGCAGGTAGGGGCCGAACCGGGACTAACCTGAGGCAAATAAGCAAACAATGGCACATTGGGCATTTAACAAAACTGTAAAATCTTGACATTGAAAGTATAAAAAGGAGAAGGAATCAAATAGGCTGGTTAACATGAGGGCTAATACAGGTCTTGTCATACAGCATTAATTTTGACTCTGAGCATCCTGGCAGCCAGAGCAAAAGGAGTAAACTTAATTCTCATTATCTGACACGTGGCTGTACAACCCGTTCTCCAAGAAACACCAAGTTTATCACACGGCTCTCACAGAGGAGAAGCAAAGGGACCGAATGGATGTGCTTCACTCGTGACTTTTAAAAAGTGATTCCTGATAAAAACTGAAGGTGGGACACACAGTATACAGAGGAGCCTATTTCAGAGTGGGTGTTCAGTGAGGGTCCTCTGGGGACCTGTCAAGTACAAGCCTGGAACTTGACTCCCACGGGAAGAGTTAGGGGCTCCGGGAGGGGCCAGGACCGAGTGGTCATCCTTGCCTGAGTCAGCGGTCAGTCCCTGTTCCCAGGGCTGAGATCCCCATGGTAGGTGGACACCTCGCAATCTGAGCTGTCCTCTCCAGGGAAGACTTGGAGTTTGGGGGTCTGTTTCACCCCCCAAGTCTTGTGTGTTAGCCTCAACGGAAAGGCTTCCAGTCTTGGTCCTAGAGCCCTCAAGTCCTGGGTTCAATTTACTTGACCTTTCTGTGCCTTGGTTTTTCTTATCTGTATTAATAAGGGATTAGTAAGTCAATGACCAATCCTGGAAGACCTCACAAACAGGGAGTTGGCTACAAAGGTATTGGGAGGATCTGGAGAAGGGAAAGGGAAAGGTCAAAGTTACCGGAAGATTAGTAATTGCAAGAAGCCAGGGGAACAGAAGGGAAGAGATGTTTGCATTGCTAAGTTTGCTGCTCCTGGTTCCAAGATGTCTGGGTGGAGCCCAAGAGTCCATCTTCGAGAGCCACTGTTCCCATTCCTGCATCGACCACTTCCGGAGACAGCACCAGAAGCCGACGAAGCGTGACTTCTCCCTCGTGCCCTTCCGCTCTCCACTGGCAAGCCCTAACCAGAAGCCAGCTTGGGGGCCGGCCAGGTAGCGGAAGGGCCACGGCAGTAAAGAAGATGGCCGAGGGGCTGAGTGTGTAGCTGAGCACAACCCACACCGTGCAGCGCACCTCCTTAGAAATTAACAGTACACAATGAACGACAGGGGTGTGTAGAAATTGCTCATCTTAAGTGGCTGGTATGTGGGTAGCTACAATTATGAAGAAACCAGTTGTGCCAGTGACTGGGTCAACAGTTTTGCATGATCATAACTGGGGAGATAGTGGTGGGGAGCAGTAGGAAGACCTGAGTTCTAGTCCCAGCTCTGCTACCTGTGGGCTGTGTGACCTCGGGCAAGTTGCTCAACCTCTCTGAGCCTCTGGTTACTCAGCACAATGGAGTGAATTATCCCTGCCCAGCCTACTTGATCCTTATAAAAAATCACTTGCTATTAAATATATGAAAAGTCTTTTCAACTGTGAAATGGCATCCAAGAGAGAGGAGGTTTTATTGCTGTGATCTTGTTTTGTGTTTTTGGCTGAGGTTGGTGTTTGTTTGTTTGTTTGGTGGGGGTGGCTTATCTTCTTTTAGGATAATCCTGGAGATTGAAGAACCAGCCTCGAACCACAACGGGGGCCAGCTGCTGTTTGGGGACGATGGGTACCTCTACATCTTTACTGGTGATGGCGGGATGGCTGGAGACCCCTTTGGAAAGTTTGGAAATGCCCAAAACAAGTATGTTCTGCTTTTGGCTGGCCGGTGGGTTGGTTCACATACTCTTCTGGAGGGGGAGTTCCTTCCTCAGCCATGCAGCACAGGGCAGTAGAAAGGGTTTTGGGCCCCAGCTCAGTCTGCCGCTAGCCAGTGGGGGACCCCCATCAAGTCACTTCCACTCACCAGTTAGAGAGAAGAATATAATCTCCAGGGGGAGGCTTGTCGTGAGGAGTGAAGGTGATCTTGTTTATGGAGGGCCAGGCCCAGAACCCACTTGTCACAAGTGCCTGATAAGGGATATCACAGAGCTGGAAGTCAGTCCAGCCCTGCTTGAACCAGAGGAAGGAAAGGGAGCCTTCCCAGACCAAATGGGGAGCATGAGCTGGCCGGAGCGGGGCTGTATGAGCCTGAGGGTCTTCTGCCCCAAGGGTCACCAGCAATGGCCCAGAAACTGAGGCATAGTCTTGCTGTCATTACTTACTTCTTGGCTTGAGCAGATGGCCTGCCAATATTCTACTACACACACACACACACACACACACACACACACACACACACACACACACAGTCAATGAGGATATCTAGGGCAGCCTCCTCCATTCTCTTAGCTAAAATGACAAAACCTTCCTTAGCCCAGAAAGTAAAAATAGCGAGGATGATGTTGATTACAGTAATTAAAGTGTTCACAATCTGTGATGCACCCGTTCATACGTGACAGTGTAAGAATCACTGCAGCCTTCTCATGTTTGGGATGTGTTTAGCGATGTAGTGGGGAAAACAGAAATTAAGGATTTGTGGGTAATTGGACAGAACTTAAAACATTATTTTGCTGCTATGAGTTTTGCCCACTTCCATCGTGAAGCCGGCTGCGCAGCGTGTGGGCTCAGGGGTGTGATCTGCGGCTTGGTGCCGAGCAGGCTGGAGCGTGTCAGGGGGACTCCTTGGGGCAAGACCTAAAAGACCACAATGGGGGATTAACCGTGGGGCATCTTTGGGTGGGAGCCTCTTACACGGTTAGAGAAGACACTGGTGAGATGTCTGATGGTGAGCTGGAGGCTTGGGTGCGGACGCTAGGCTGGAATGAGGGTACACAGCTGCAGCAAATGTGCACGCAAGCAGCCGGGGTGGGGAGGGGGGTGCTCCCAGCGAGGAGAAGAGCCGGGTGGTAAGGAGGTGCTCTGGAGCACGAGTTCTGAGGTCTCCTCACTCCCGGGGCCCCAGAAGCAGATGTCGCCTGGTACCATGGGAGTGGCCTAGGTTCCAGCCCAGAGCTGCCTGGGGGAGAGGGCAAGTTGTCCCCTCTGCAGGCTGGGTGGCCTCATCTTTGAGGTAGGGGTGGTGGGTGTAGAGTATAGGGCGAAGGGCTTCTGAGGCCTGTCTGGCTCACTCACATGGGGTGGTTCTTTCCCCGATGCCCTTGATGGTGAGAGAGAAAGCAAGAACCTCAGCCTCCCATTTCCTGCTGAGCTCTGCCGTGTTTTCTCTCCCCGCCCCCGAGCCCTACCCTGTACTTCTGTACGGTGCACTTGACTTTGGTTGCAAGCCATTCACTCGCCAAACACTGAATGAGCACCTATTACATGCCGGTCACTGTCCTGGGTGTTGGAAGAAAACAGTACATCTGAGTCATTTTTAGGAGTGTTTTCATTCCCTGGGACAACCCTGTAAGGAGGCAGGAGGGTGAGGGAGCTCCCTAACACGACAGAGAGGAGACAGGCATGGGGAAGTTGGAAAGAGTGTTGTGGCCAAGAGCTTGGGTTTCTGTGGTCCCGCCGTCTGGGCTGGATCCCAGCCTGCTCTTTACTAGCGGTATGACAACAGGGCACATTATGTGACCTTTCTGAGGTCAGCTGCCCCATCTCTAAGGGGGGATCACAGTAGTACTCACCGACCTAAAAGTTTGGTGGTGAGGATTAGATGGGACAATAGAGGGTATGTATGTCCAACCCTTCCCTTCCCGTAGCCTGGCACATAAGAAGGTGCCCAGTAAATGCTGAATGAATGAATGAATGAATGAATGAATGCGGATACCCAGCTGGTAAGCAGCTAGGGAGGACCTGAACCAGGGTCTCTGGCCCCACAGCGCAGGCTGGCCTTGACCTGGCCTGGCACTTGCCGCGGGCCGCCCTGGTGCCCTGGGGCGAGCCCTGGCACTGGGCGAGCCTGAGCCGCGCCCTGTTCCCCCCCCCCCCGCCCCCACCCCGGCCCGCAGGTCGGCGCTGCTGGGCAAGGTGCTGCGCATCGACGTGGACCGCAACGAGCGCGGCCCGCTCTACCGCATCCCGCGCGACAACCCGTTCGTGGGCGACCCCGCCGCGCGGCCCGAAGTCTACGCCCTGGGCGTGCGCAACATGTGGCGCTGCTCGTTCGACCGCGGCGACCTGACGAGCGGCGCGGGCCGCGGGCGCCTCTTCTGCGGAGACGTGGGCCAGAACAAGTTCGAGGAGGTGGACCTGGTGGAGCGCGGCCGCAACTACGGCTGGCGCGCCCGCGAAGGCTTCGAGTGCTACGACCGCAAGCTGTGCGCCAACACCTCCCTCGGTGACCGCCACCCCCGACCCTCTCCGCGCCCCCGGGGGCCCACCACCCCGGATCTGCATCCCCCCCATGGTTGTGCCCAGCGCCTCCCTCTGCCCCCCACGCCCCTGGATCCGTCCCCCACCCCGTGGATCGCCCATCCTGGATCTCCCCACCCACCCCCATACTCGCAAACCCATGCTCCCTCTGCCCTGCTTTACCCAAGCTGTAAGCACCTTCCTCCGTCCGTGACACTCTGGGGCCCCCAACTCGGGCCCTCCCGGTGACCTCACCTCCCCTTGCCCCTCCAGACTCAGACCACCTGCCCAGCTCCTTGCGGGGGAGGGGCTGACCCTCAAGCTCATCCCAGCTTCTCCCCCCTGTGCAGATGACGTGCTGCCGATTTTCGCCTACCCGCACAAACTGGGCAAGTCGGTCACGGGAGGCTATGTGTACCGGGGCTGTGAGTACCCCAACCTGAACGGCCTCTACATTTTCGGTGATTTTATGAGTGGGTAAGTGGCCCCTGCGCTAAAGCGCTGCTGCCCCTGGCTTTCTGTAAAAAGCGGAGTACAGGTGCGCTGTGCGTGTGAGCATGCGCAGGTGCAAGCCCACCGTAGCTGCTCTCCGACCCGAACCGCCCAGCCGGAGCCAAGCAGGTGTCCTCCTCTGGGAAGAAGTCTGGAGTCACATCTCAGCAAACACCCAGCCCGCCCCCTCTTCTCCTGATACCTTTCCTGAGCCTTGCTGGCTGCCTCAGGCGGCACCATGAAGGCACGGCTCCCGACTAAGGACGGGATGCTTGTTTAAGTGCAGATCCGATGGTCTTCCCCTCCCACCCGAGGTTCATGGGCTCCGGGCCTGACTGAGGTTCCGAGGGGCAGGAAGGGCAGAGGTGGAAGGTGGGGGTGGGGGGAACATGAACGCCTTCCTCGACGGACTCTGGGCCACCTGGCTTCTGGGGAAATCCAGGACGTGTCTGTCACTGCACTGACTGACTGGGGTTCCAGGGAGCATTCGTCCGGAAGAGGCTGGAGAGGTCATTCTGCTTGGGAGGGGGTAGCTGGTGCTCCAGCCAGGGTCTGACCATGGGGGCCTCTGGCGCCTTGCTGCCCAATCCCCACACTCTATGGCAGTGCTTCCCCACCCACTGAGCCCCTAAAGGGTGTGTGTGTGTGTGTGTGTGTGTGTGTGTGTGTGTGTGTGTGTGTTTGGATGAGGTGGGGGTTGGGATGTGTCGCACCCCAACACGTTTTGGAGGGAGAAAAGAGAACATATCTCCTAAGCCTGTGGGTCAGACTCTTCCCCAAAGAGAGCTGTGGAGCCTCATGACCACCTCATTCTCCCATTGTACAGAGGAGAAAACTGAGGGCCCTAGAGGCCCTAGGAAGACATACACTTGGCACAAGGCTTAAAAGTGCTGCTGAGGGGCGCCTGGCTGGCTCAGTTGGTAGAGCATGTGGCTCTTGATCTTGTGGTCATGAGTTCGAGCCCCATGTGGGGTATAGAAATTGCTTCAAAAAATAAGTCAAGATTTTTTAAAAAATAATTAACTTTTTTCCTTTTATTTATTCATTTTTAATTTTATTTTATCTTGTTTTTAAGTAATCTCTACCCCCAACGTGGGGATTGAACTTATGACCCCGAGATCAAGAGTCACATACTCTACTGACTGAGCCAGCCAGGCGCCCCAAGTAAAGACTTTTTTTTTTTTTTTTAAGTTCAGGGGGCTCCCTGGCTGGCTCAGTCAGTAGAGTATGTGACTTTTGATCTCAGGGCCATAAGTTCAATCCCCACATTGGGGGTAGAGATTACTTAAAGATAAAATCTTAAAAAAAATGCAGCTGAGATTGCCTGCGTCTGATCCTGGCCCACTTATAAGCTGTGTGACCTTGGGTCGGGTATGTCACCTCTCTGTGCTTCAGCGTCCCCATCTGTAAAAGGGAGATGATAATAGTACTCGCTTCCTAGGGTTTGAGGACTGGGTCAGTTAGGACGCATACAGCACTTGCGTTCAATATCTGGTGACTCCTAATTATTCCTACCTGGGGCGCTTGGCAGGCTCAGCTGGTAGAGCATGAGACTCTTCATCTTATGGTTGTGAGTTCAAGCCCCACATTAGGCATGGAGCCTACTTAAAGAAAAACCAAAACAGAACAAAAAATTATTCCCACCCTTGCCTCTCCACATGAGGAAGCTGAACAGGGTTCCCCAGGAGTGAAAACAAGGAGGTAAGGAAGCTCGAGGCTGGCCAGAGAATCCCCATGTCTTGCAGGGTGCTGGCTCAAGGTTGGTTTGTGGCCAGCACATCTGCAGCTGGAGCTGAGGGAGAACCTGAGCTGGGCCTCTGATGCAGGGGCCTCTCCAAGCTCCGCCCTTCCCTTAGGGTCTGCCCCTGCTACTCAGCTTTTCCATCCGGAAATGGGTCTAGATGAAGCCTCTGTTTCTTTTCTTTTCTTTTTTTAAATTCATTTGACAGAGAGAGAGAGTGCACAAGCAAGGGGAGCGGCAAGCAGAGGGAGAGGGAGAAGCAGACGCCCTGCTGGGCAGGGATCCTGTTGTGGGGCTTGATCCTGGGACCACTGGGAGCAGACCTGAGCCAAAGGCAGATGCTTAACCGACTGAGCCACCCAGGCGCTCTCTCTCGCTCTCTTTTTTTTTTTTTTTAAAGTAATCTCTACACCCAACGTGAGGATTGAGCTCACAACCCCAAGATCAAGAGTCACATGCTCCACTGACTGAGCCAGCAAGGCTTCCCGAAGCCTCCCTTTCAATGTCTGATTCTCCCTTACCCCTCTGCTGTCCCCCAGGAGTGCTGAAGTCACCTGACCACAGAGATTCAACTAATTTTGCTAGCTTTTCCCAAGCCCTTCCGCTGGGTCAGGCTTTGTGCCAGGGTAAGGGCAACAGAGCTGAAAGCACCTCGGGCCCGAGTCAGGGAGACAGACCCATGCTTGGTCCACTCCAGTCCGGCCTCAGAGAGCCCATGCGTGGTGCTGGGGGTGCCCAGCGCAGGGGCAGTCAGGAGGGCTCCCCAGAGGAGGGTACATCCAAGCAGGACCTGGTGATTGACAGGTGGAGAAGGGAGTAAGGGCAAGATCAGCATATTCTGAAGATGCCCGAGCTCCACCTCATGCTCCGGAGTGGAGACAGCTCCAGAGTCTGCACGAACTTCTGGTCACCAGCCTTGGAGGATTCTGCAGCTCCTGACTGCCTCCTGTGGGTCAGTGGCTGGGGCTGAGCAGAGGGGGCAGGGGACAAGCTGGTCTCCTTCCCTTGCCCTTTTCTGCTGCATTGGAGGTACCCATTGAAGATTGCACGCTGGGCCAGCTTTATGAGAGCACCGGATCCTGACCACTAGGCTACCAGGGAACCTCAAGGGCCAGCTTTACGGATGTGCAGCCCGTGTGGATGCACAGACCCCATGCTCAGAAGGGCCCACACTTGGTTTAATGTTCTGCTATCGCTGCCTTGAAATCCTTAGTACTTTTTGAACAAGGGGCCCTGCATGCATATTTTACCCTGGATCCTGCAAATGCTGTATGGTCCTGGATGCATGGATAATATATGAGTGGGTGGATGGATTGTGGGTGGGGTTCCCCTGGGCACCCTGCCAGGCATGACCCCACGGCTCATGCTTCTTTGCAGGCGTCTGATGTCCCTCCGAGAGAACATGGAGACAGGCCAGTGGCGGTACAGCGAGATCTGCATGGGTCGAGGCCAGACCTGTGCGTTCCCGGGCCTCATTAACAACTACTACCCTCATATCATCTCCTTTGCTGAGGATGAGGCCGGTGAGCACTGCTGAGGCCCCGAGGCCTCTCCATCCAGGCTGCGTGCCTAGGACTGATGCCCCCACCCTGTGGGTCCTCTGGCCTGAGTGCGATTCCAGAGATGGAGTCTCAGGCCTGAAACCCCCTCCGGGCTGGGGAGCAAGTGTGCAGTAGCCTGAGACTTTGCTTGGGCATCGGTCCTCACCATCCTGGGCTTCTGTCTCCTCATCTGGAAGGTGGGAGCAATGTCGCAGCCCCCCACTCCCTGCAGGGCTGCTTCTAGGCCGGGGAGTGAGCCAACCAGGAAAGGGTTTGTAAGGGTGGAAATGCAGATGGGTGGGGGAAGAATGTATCCCAGACCTCTACTACCCTGGGTTCCTCATGACCAAGAAATCTGGCCTATAAAATTAAGCCACATTATCTTCAGAAATTGGGTAGACACCGCCTTCTTGAACACCCTTTGCTGACCCACTTGTTAGTGGGTTCCCATTCAGGCTCTTGTATTTTCAATGCAAGGAACAGGGAGGGAGGGGAGCGGTTGGGGGGCCATGGAGGCTGGCTCCTGCTCCAGCTCCTGCCTTTGTCCTTGGCTCAATTGTCCCTGGACAAAAGCTGAGGGGCCCCCAGTGGAGCCTGGGGAATGCTTGGCAGGGTTGCTAGGCAACGCCCACCCAGGGGCCTTTGGAGGGGTATCCCCTGCAGGGCCCAGCGCCCAGAGCCCCCAGGCCCAAGTCTGGGAAACCTTTGTTGGATGACACCCGTCACAATCTAAATTTTCAAAAGGGCAGCCCCAGCCCCCACTGCCCTCCCAAGCCCACTGGGCCTTGAAAGCCCTTTCTTTTGGTCAGTAGGGGGTTAATGTGTTTTGGAAGGAGGTGCGCCCCCCACCCCCACCCCAGGGGCAGGGCCTGGAAGGTGCAGTTCCCAAGGGGCCCCTGTTCAGCCCTCTGAATGACATCAAGTAACCGATAGCCAGGAGGAGCCTGCTCGAAATCACACGGCCCAGGGACAGCGTGCTAGGGAGCTTGGGCAGGCTGCCCCGGGAAGGCACAGAGCCCTGGGGTCCAACACAAACAAACCTCCCCCAGCCACCGGCTCCAGCTCTCTAGTTGTTCTTCTGACACTTGCAAATTGCAAAACGAGGACCTCTGCTGGCCTGGTGTCCTCCAGAGACAGTCCACACCACAGAAGAGGGCAGTGTGGCCCTGGGTATTGCTGGGCAGTGCTGGTGGGCCCCCTCCCCCTCATGCATGGGGTTGGGGGCCAAGGAGTGTGCCTGGTGCAGGCCTGTCCCTTTACAGAGGTGGGGGTGGGGGGTACTGCACCCGACCTGGCGCCTGGAGGCTTCCCAGAGCAGGGCCCTAAGCTCGAGCTTGGTCAGCCAAAGGAAGGCCACGGAGAAGGGCATTCCAGGCAGAGGGAGCAGCACGTGCAGGGAGACTTGGGTCGCTCCAGGGGGCTGGAGAGTAGGTGTGAGGGCTGCACAGCTAGGTGGGGACAGCGGCTCCCAGAGGCCTCTCTTGAGAAAGAGGCCCAGAGAGGGAAGTGACAGCCCAAGACTGCACAGCAAATTCATGTCTGTACCTGTGGGTTCTCCAGCAGGGACTGTCCTGCCAGGGTACGGTTGTATCACCTTGGGGACCAATTAACCAACCCCAGCCCCCCACCAAAGCAGGGCTGGTGCCCCTGGAGGGGAGTCAGAGGTCACTGAGCACTCAGCATGCTGCCCTCCCCAGCCCCCAGCTCCCCATCAAAGCTGGGTCTACCCCAGTTACACACGTTGGCCCCCCCAGCGTCTTTGCCTTTGTAGAGATCCCTGGGTTTCCTGGGCCTTGATTCTCTGACCCCACCCCCATGCAGCCCTCCTTGACTGCCCGTCCCCACAAAGATGCCTTTCTCAGAGTTCTCACCTCTCTGTCTTAGTCTCTCCTTGGGGACCGCCCCCATCTTCGGGAGAACATTCACTGTCCTCTTGCAAAGGCAGATGTATAAGCATGGCTGAACCATCACACTGAATCACACATGGGAGGTGTCTGTGCCCCCCAGCTACCATGTGTCCTGCATGTGAGGGCTTGCGGGCAGCAGACATTCCTGAGTTCCAGGCCTGGCTCCACCACTCACCAGCTGTGTGACTTTGGAAAGTCACTTAACCTCTCTGAGCCTCTATAAGATAGGAATAAAGAAGCCTATTTCCCGGGCAGCGAGAGCCAGGGGCTGGGATGAGGGTGAGGAGGGAGAGAGCTCACGTTCACTGAGAGCATCCGTGGTGCCAGGGGCCCTGAGAGGTCGAGGAGACTCGACCGAGGCTCCAAGTGGGACTGTCCCAGAGCCACCGGTGCTCCCACGGGGCTACGTGCAGGGGCTGGGGTTCACACCAGGGACCCCCCAAGCATGTACTCTTGTGCCCGTCACCTGCCCAGGAGGTGCCTTCGGGTCAGTGGAGAGACTCTGGCCTCAAGGCCTTGGCGGGACCCGGATCCTGGAGGATGACCGTCATAGCAACGACAGTAGCTAATATTGACTGAGCATTTACTCTGTGCTCCTCCAATCCTTCGTCCATGAGGCATCCCGCGTTAGGGATAAGGAGGCGGAAGCTCAAGGAGCCACATGTGCCTGGAGTCACCCAGTAGCAGTAGGCTGGGGAGCTGGGCTGCGGACCCTCACTTGTGCCCAGAGGTTGTGTGCGCTGGGCGTGCGGCCAAGCAGGGACCAGGGCGGGGCTGGGTCCCCAGCAGGAAGCAAGACCTTGGCTAAGTCCGAGCAGAGCGGCCGGCAGCTGGTTCTTTCTCGGCCTCTGGTTCCAGCTCTGGGCCCTGAAGGGCTACGCAGACCTCCCTGAGGTTGGGGTCCCTTCCAGAGCCTGAGGGGAGCTGGGGGGGCCCAGGGTCAGGGGCCTGGTCGGGACCATACCCCAGGCAGTGTTCTCACTCCTTGCCTGGTTTCTCGCCCAAGGGGAGCTGTACTTCATGTCAACAGGCGTGCCGAGTGCCACAGCGGCCCGTGGGGTTGTCTACAAGGTGATCGACCCTTCCAGGTGAGCCCCGCCCGCTGCACTGTCTGGACTCCTGCCGCCTGCCAGCCCCCCCCCCCCCCCCCCCCCCCCCCCCCCCCCCCCCCC
>NW_027397070.1:68319562-68419179 GCF_003265705.2 Callorhinus ursinus
CCCGGCCCCCCCCCCCGCCGCCCCTCGTCTCCATTGTCTTGTTGCCCTCTCCACCACCCCCTGTGGGAGGGTACGACTCATAGCCCCACCCCCTGTGGGAGGGTACGACTCATAGCCCCACCCCCTGTGGGAGGGTACGACTCATAGCCCCATTTTTCAGAAGGGAAAACACCCAGGGAAGGGAAGTGACCGGCCAGGTCCATAGTGCTGGTGAGGGGCAGACCCGGGGCTCAAAACTAGATCTGCCGCCTCAAACCCAGTTCTACTCACGGTAGGAGGGGGCCAAGGATGCCTCCTGGGCCAGATAATCACGGGCTTGACCTGGCTTTCTGGCCCGCTCCCCACCCGACCCCATCCTTTCTCCTCTCTGACTTGCCACTCACTCCTCATTTCCTGGGCCACCCACCCTGTGCACCACCTCCCCCGGCCCTTAACTTGCCTGCGACACCCTGATCTCCACCTGTCCCCACCATGAGGCTGCCCTCCCCCCGGCAGTCCCACCTTCCCCTGGGGAAACCAACTCACTGGCTCCTGTATGGAACATGCTGGGGCTTTCCGAACACCTCCCTGGCCCTCCCCATGCCCATCTCCATTTGCTTTGCTTCTACGTAGACCCACTAATTCAGTGCCAGGTGGTGTTCTGACTCTTTCCGTGTACAACTCCTTGACTTCTCAGCCGCTTAGTTTACAGAGGTGGAAATCCTATAAAGGCGGCCACCGCCCTCCCAGCCAGAGCCAGAGCTGGGCTTGGGACAGGCAGCTGGCTCCAGAGCCCTGCTCTGACCCCATGACAGCATATCACCACCCCTTGACCCTTAGGCCTCACTGTCTCCGAGGGACCTTTCCCTCCAGGTCTTGTCCAGTGCTCCCCACGGCTCTCACCACTCAGACCCGTAATCTGTAATCTCCCCCTGGCTCGGGAGTCTCCAAGGGCTAAGACTGCCCTCTCCACCCCTTCAAAGTCAGTGCCGGCCCTGGCCCTGGCCCGGAGCACAGCAGAAACTCAGGTGTGTTTGACCAATGAATGGATGATCTGATTTCTCAAGCTCCTTCTCAGCCCTTCAGTTTTGCTTCTCAGCTGGCCTCCCACAGCTCTGTATCTCCTTTCAGCACCTGGGCGAGCTGCCCCACGTATGCACAGCTTGCGCCCACCCCCAGCACAACTCCCCCACCCCCACGCCGCCCCAGGCCCTCAAAGAATCCATTCACATCCAGAAGCCCCTGATGGGGACAGTCATCCTCACCTTTGAAACATCCTGGATTTGGAGAAATCCCGAAACACCATCACTCTTTCAAAAAATCATTTTAAGAAATTAGAGTAGTTTTAGATTTGCGGACAATTTGCAAAGATAGTTCCGAATTTCCCATATACCCCTTGCCAATGTCTTCTGTCATTAGCATCTTGCAACGTCATGGTACACTAGTCACAGTTAATGGACCGATGTTGGTACATTCCTATTAATTAATTAAAACATTCTCTAGTTTTCCCCTACTGTCCTTTTTCTGCTCTAGGATCCTATCCAGAATCCCACATTCCCTTCAGTCATTGTGTCTCCTTAGCTTCCTCTGGTCTATGACAGATTCTCAGACATTCCTTATTGACCATGCTTTTTTTTTTTTTTAAAGACAAATCTATTCATTATTGACATCATTATTTATCAAGAAACACATAAGGACTTCCTCCTTTCATCCCTCCTTCCCATTTCCCCAAGGTCCCCCCCCAAATCTGCTGGCGCCCAGATTTATGGCGATGCCGAGGAACACATGCAGAGGAACACAT
This sequence comes from Callorhinus ursinus, assembly GCF_003265705.2. Taxonomy (NCBI): domain Eukaryota; kingdom Metazoa; phylum Chordata; class Mammalia; order Carnivora; family Otariidae; genus Callorhinus; species Callorhinus ursinus. The sequence continues at coordinate 68,321,343 of NW_027397070.1, forward strand.
GCAAACTGCATTTTTCTTTGTTCGTTTTCCCTATTTTGTGTAAACATTTCCACGTTGTGACATCACTCTTGAAAGCATCATTTTGAATGGCTGTGTAATTGGCTATTGAGTCACTGGGCCACAATTATCTTATGCGTTCCACGGACATTAAGCTTATTCCCCCCTCTTTTTTTAAAGAGTGCTTCTCTAAGGAAATATCACATATATGAAGCACGTAATTTCATGTCAGAGGCCGCCTTAGACCCACCCTCTCCTTTGGCCACGAGGTACCTTTCTTTCGCTATTGGCTCATTCTCCCCATGCGACGGAGGGGACCCAAGGCTTAGGGAGTTCTGCTCCAGGTCCCCTGGAGGGAGGAGCCAGGAACAGGCTAGATTCCTTCCCTTCCCGCCCTCCCTCATCTCTTTTGTGCTTCTCTTTTGGAATGCATATCTTTCTTTGCACCCACAACATCCTGCATAGAGGCTGCATTACAGAACGCAGGAATGAAGAACTCCGGAGTGGGTGAGTGGGGTGGGGGCATCCATCACTGCCCAGACAAAACCACTGTGGCATGTAGGGGTGCATCTCCTACCTTTTGCCTAACAGATTTTTTTTTTTTATATCATTTCCTTAAGAAACAAAATCGTGCTGGGTCTGTCTGCAGCATGTGGATATTATCTGGGGTTCAGAGCAAAACCCACTTTTTCTGCAGCTTTGGGAAGCGTGGGTGACTGGCTGTGTTTCTTCAACCTCTGGGGGGAAAGACCCATACCCCTCCTCAGTTTCCCTCTTCGGCCAAGCCTATCTGGAAGCCACCTCCTGTCACATGGCCACTTCACCCCTCCGGCTTTTCCATTGTGCCGGCTGGAACCTATTGAAGTCTGGACCCACGTGGGCCAGTCCCAGAATAGGGTCTGTCCCATTCAAAGACTCACAGATCGACAGCCAAAAGCTAATTAAAATGGAATTCCATGCCTTACTTGTGCCCCTCGGAGATGTCAAAGGAGACCCAATTCAGAGCCCTGGTAACCCTTCTCAGAAGCATCTCTCCCTAGCTCTCTGAAGCCCCGCCCTCCACCCCCCCCATCCCTCATCTCCGCTGCCAGCCCTGCGGCTCTTTCCGACCCTTTATCTTTAGATTGACCTTACCTTTCCCTCCTATGCGGCATCACCAAAATCCAGGGCCAGAGGGGCAGAGAGAGAGAGAGAGAGAGAGAGAGAGACTCTCAAAGGCCGTGGGGTGCAGGGGCCAGGGTGGGGTGCGGGGATCAGGCTGCAGTCACAGTTACAGCAGTGGGGCTGGTGGTGGAAGGAAAGGCGCTGTGACATTTGATCACATTCCCAAGACAGTTCATGCCCTGACTCAGAAGCTCAGCCTCTCCTGAGCCACCGGCCCTCGGGCTCTTGAAAAGCAGACACTGAGCGGACACCTGGCAGACCATCATACAAGATTTCTGCCCTGGGGTTGGGCTCCCTGAGCCCTGGGGGCAACACGGTAGGTGCCCCACCAATGGCCACCATTGTTCGCGTCCCCCTCTGCCCAGGCCTGAATGCACAGGTGCCTGGCTGCCAGGGGAGAGCGGGTGTCAGAGGGACATGCTCAGGGCAGGCTCCCAGGGTGGCACTCATGACCTCCTGTGTGTTGGCAGACGGGCACCACCCGGCAAGTGTCGGATCCAGCCTGCCCAGGTGAAGGTGAGGAGCCGCCTCATCCAGTTTGTGCCCAAAGAAAGTAAGTGCCTGCCAACAAGGACGCAACGGGGGAGGGGAGCTCCTGTGACCCGGGGCCCAGCTGCTCCTCCCGCAGATATGGGTCCTTCTGGCTGACCCTGGATGCCCTTCCTGGGCCCCGATGCCTAGCACTGGGAATGGCACCCGTTAGATGTTCAGTTAACGTGGGTGGAGCTCCTTGAACCCAGGCGGGTAAGTGGCCCCAAGGGGCTGCAGACCTCAGAGGGGGTCAGGGGAAGGGGAGGGATGGCTGGTGCTAAGCCAGGTACACTCAGAGCCCTCAGGACAGACAGATAGTGGGTATATCTGTGTGGGAACAAGACTGGAAGGAGTCATTCTCGATGCAGGTGCCTCAGGGGAGGGGGGCATCTGCCTGGGGCTGCCATAAGCTGGATCTGTTTGACATGTTTGGTGGGGAGGGAGGTGGGCACAAACCCTCATGACCTGAGGGCCAAGCAAGGCCACAAATGATGACCCCTGGCATTTGGGGCCAACTGAAAGGGCAGGCGTGACAAGGGGTCTGTGAGGGGGTCTGTTCCCCTGGGCCCTGTGGGAGCATAGAGACAGTGCTGTCAGACCATCCAGTTCTTAAGAGGTGGGAAATGGATCCATCCATCCATCCGTCTGTCCATTCACTTACCACACACGCGTGCTTCCATGGGGACATACCACTGAGCAAGACAGACATGGTCCCCGCCTCCTTGGGTTGTTACAGTCTCTCCATTTGCAAATTTTGGCACCTTTGGCTCAAAATCTTAATCACCCTGCAGGCCAGAGGAAATCCTTCAGTGGGCCCAGTGGGCCCAACAGATCGAGGACCCATTGGTGGACTGAGGGGTGGGGGAACAGGAAGAGGGGGAGGCTGGGCACCTGGCAGCTGGGGGCGGGCAGCCCTGAGGAAGGGGAGGCCCCAGCAGAGGACAGTTGGGGGAAGGAATGAGCTCAGCGTTTGGGGAAGTTAATTCTAGCTGCAGTTGGTTTCAGGCCTGGGCCAGTTTTCCATTCATTCAGCAGTTTCTGGCACTTTCAATTGTCACCCCTTCCATGCTGGATGCTGGGGCCAGAGGAGGAGTCAGAGCAGGCCCTGTCCTGGCTGGGGCAGACCGAGAAGTCACTTATTGTCCCGGGACTGTTACAGAAGTGTGTGGCAGCAGCCATGGGGCCCCAGAGCAGTGCAGGACTGGGGTGGGGGTGGGAGGTTCCCAGAGGCTGAGGGTTGAGACTGGAATGAAGAGGAAGGGTGCACTGTGGGGAGGGCAGTCTGGGCAGCTGGACCAGCAAGAGCCAAAGCAGAAGGCTCCCCAGCAGTCTGGGGAGCTGGAAGTCCTACCCTGCGGGTGGAGTGGGGGCCAGGGTGCAGGGAGGGGGAGCGTCTGGCCCATGTCCCTGTGCTCAGGGAGGGGGAGCGTCTGGCCATGTCCCCCTGACCTGCTCCTGGCCTTGAATCAAGGCCCTTCATCAGCCTTCATCTCAGCTGAGGTGGGGGGCTAGAGGGCTTCGGACTGGTGACCCTGGGTTCCCTCCCCACGGTAAGGGAGTAGTCTGGGAGTTCGCCTCTCCGGACAGAGTGTCTCATGCAGGGTGAGGTTTATCTCTGGCTGACCAGGGCGGAGTGTGAGTGTTGGGGTGCTGCAGGGACAAAGGGAGTTATCCACCTCAGCTACCCATGCCTGTTGTATCCAGGCCTTGTGGTGCAGTAGAAGGTCGGGGTACCCTGCCCCCTCTCTCTGGTCAGGGCGGGCCCCAGCCCCCAGCCAGCAGCCTTGGGAGCGTGAAGGGGAGACTTCACCCTGCCCTGACCGGCCCTGGGCAGGCCAATTCCCATCCTGCCTGTCTGCCTTAGATCCTCAGCAGGTTTTCCCCATCAGTGGGCCTCAGCTTCCTCACCCCTGAACCAAAGACTGGAACCAGAAAGGGTCACTTGCTCTGAGAAGCCCTCCCAGACACTTCCCTTCCACTGGGCTCATGAGTTAACAGTGGGAGGGGCTGCCCTCCCCCATCCCTGCTCCCAGACTAGGGACTCCCAGGAGGGCAAGACTAGGGGCAGGGGGAGACCCCAGAAGCAGACTGGCACAAAGCAGCTGCCAACGAGTGTTTGCAGAATGACTGAAGAAGCACCCTGCACCAGCTCCAGGCTGGTATCCCCAAGAGGTACCCCAACCTCAGGGTCGGACTGGAGGGCAGAATGAGAACATCTTTCCCTAGGGGTCTGCATTCCGTGGTGGAGAGCTGGGGTGGGCTGGGCGGCTGGGGTCCCTCTGACCGCACGCTCTTCCTCCGCGCAGAGTTCATCCGGAGGGCAGAGAGCACCCCACCGCCCACAGCGCGTGTACCCACCCAGGCGCCCCGCCGCAGCCGCCCCACAGTTGCTCTGCCCGCACCCACCCCGCGGCCCGCAAGGCCCACCCGGCGACCCGGGGGCCGGAGGGGTGGCGGGCGGCGGCGGGGTCGACCAGGCACTGCGGACTCCACGCCCTCGAACGGCGCCGTGCGCCTGGTGCGGCCCGCGGGCCTGAGTGCGGGCCGCGGGCGTGTGGAGGTGTTCGCGGGTGGACGCTGGGGCACCGTGTGTGACGACGCCTGGGACACCAAGGCTGCCGCCGTCGTGTGCCGCCAGCTGGGCTTTGCGCACGCCGTGCGGGCCACCAAGCGCGCCCAGTTTGGCGAGGGCCGCGCGCTGCCCATCCTGCTGGATGACGTGCGCTGCGCGGGCAGCGAGCGCAACCTGCTGGAGTGCACGCACGCGGGCGTGGGCACGCACAACTGCGGGCACGAGGAGGACGCGGGCGTCGTGTGCAGCCACGAGGACCCTGACCTGTAGGCGAGCACCATCGGGCCGGCAGCAGCCCGGCAGGGCCCCTCCGCCCTGAGCGCGCCTGGTGCGCGCACAAGCCTGCGGGCAGAGGGGGCCCATCTGTAATGCTGTCCTGTGGGCGCGTGTGAGGTGTGTGTAGTGCTCCCGGGCTCTGTGTCCCTGCCCACGTGCCTTCCGCAGACCAGAAGCCACAGTGTGTTGGGGTCTGTGTAGTCACCGGCCCCAGGTGTTCTTTTCTTACCTCCAAACATCTCCGGCACATGCAGGAACACAGTCTGGCCATGGACCCTCAGCACTGAGGGCTACCACCCTTCAAGGGCAGACTTGGTCCTTGGCTGCATTAACAGAGGCATAGCTGGCAGATTGAGGGAGGGGACCAGGCTTGTCCTGCCCAGGGTTTGAGTGGAAGGCCCTGGACCATCTGGAGCGTGGCCTACAGAAGGTGACTCAGAGAGCATGGGCAGGTGGCCCGGCAGGTAGAGGTACTGAAAACAGGAAGGCGTCCAGTGGGGCAAAGGGAAGCTGTTAGACCGATGAGCCCAGAGTGAACTGTGGGCCATGGCCGTCTGAGCGAGGATCAGGCTGCCTGGGGGAAGTGAGCATCTGGAGAGGGCTGGCTGGGGGAGGGGGGTTCTGGATGACCTCTGGCAGAAGCCTCTTGGTCATCTTGGACTTCATTATCATCGTGGGTCCATGTGGATGCTCTGGGGACAGTGCTGGGGCCCTGGGCCCTGAGACTTGACTCTCCAGGGCTCACTGGGAGAGAAGCCACCCACCTGGCCACTCCAAGCACCATGGCCCCCCAGTGAATGGGGGGGGCATCAGGTTTCTCTGCATTAAAGGCTGTGTTAGGGCCACTGGAACCACCTTGGTCCTCTCCATCCCCATGCTGCTCAGTGAAATCCCAGGGGACCCTCTGATTCCTCCAGCATCTCCCCCCCAGGGGTCCGGAAAGACTACTGATGCTCTGTCACCTGAAGCTGTGCCAACAACGTGACTGTTTACAACCCCCTTCCTGCCTCTTCTCTCTGACCTGTACTGCCGGGGGGCTGGAGGTGGAGGTCAGGGGGGTGGCTAGCCCTGAAGCCTCCCTCCTGCTCACAGGTGGAAGTTCCTTTGCCCACTAAGGGCCTCCACACTGGCCCCGTGTGTCAAGTACAGTTGGGCATGGTCTCTCAGAGAGAGGAGAAGCAGATGGTCACTGGGCAGTGGGAACAGGGTATAGCCCATGTCAGGGTCTGTCAGGGCTGTGGGGGGCGTCATCCCAGCCCAACCTGTCCATTATTCTGAGAGCTGAGCCGGCACCTGGGGTGGTGCGCCCAGCAGAGGCAATGGTGCAGGCAAGGCCGGGGGGGGGGGGGGGCGTCTCCTGGCTGCTCGCTGAAGCTGAGCGTGGAGTACGGGACTGCCGAAGAAAGCTCAGGGTGACCTCTCGGATTCCTCATACTTCTGCCTTGAGTGGGGTCGGCAAGGGCCCTGAGCCCTGGCCCCTTGCCTTCCCCATTGAGCCCCGCCTGGAAACCATAGCCCTGCCATTGAGCACGGCCTGTCTTCGGGGCACCGTTGTAAGCACAGTATAGCACTCGTGAAATCATTTGAGCCTTTGAACAGCCCTCTTCTTTTACAGATGGGGCAACAGGTGCACAGCCAGGGAGGAGAGAAGCCAAATGAGAACCCACGCAGCCTGGCTCTCGCACTTGCTGGCATCCTCACCGTTCATTGCCCTGCCTGACCCTAGGGCTGCTAGGCCAGCAGAAAACGGGGCTTGGCCCAGGGAATCCCCCGGGGCTCCTGCCCACTGTGGGCTGGGAAGCAGCTGATGGAGACCCCTGCCTCCTCCCACTGCCCAGCAGTAGCTGACAGGCATCTTCCCTAGATACAGGGAAATTCTGAACAGTGTTAGGAGCTGGGAGGGTTGAACTCCTCACTGCTCCCGTGGAGAAAGGAGCCCGGGAAGCTGAGTGTCCTGAGCCTGTCCCAGATGGGGCTGAGCCGAGACTAGAGCCCAGGGAAGGGGGGTGGCCCTCCAGAGCAGGGTAGCACCATGGCCCTACCCAGTGGGGTAACCAAAGCTGTTGGTCCCCCTGGGCCTAGAATGGGGAGGTGGGGGGGGTCATACAGCCTCTTCCTGGGGCTCCTCCATGCTCTTCCGTGCCCTTTCTCGCCCTGTCGAGCCCCCTCTTCATTTCAGAGCCTGATGGCAGTGGGGACAACGATGCCACCAGGTGTGGCCTGGGAAGTGGGACAGAAGCGATGGGGGGCATCTCCCACTGCTGCTCAGCATGATAGCCTGGAGCCACCATCTGGGGCTCCTGATACCTTCCCCCAAGTGCTGGGGTGGTCCAGCTCTCCGCTGGGCCCGGAGTGTCACTATTGTTTGGGGGGCAACTGGGAGCTGTCTCAGGCCCCTGCACTCCTCTTGGTGGGGTGCTCCCCGCTCCGGTCCCCCACCTCCTGACCCCTCAGGCTCCAAACAGGGCTTAGGCTTCAGGCTGACTCCTGACAAGGAGGTTGACACAGACTCACTGCCCCTTACATAGTAACAAGGGTGGACACCTGACATCTGCTGAGCACTTACTATGTGCTAGGCACTGTTCTAAAAGTTTTACTCAGTTTTCATTCACTTAATCCTCATATTAAGCCATATGAGGCAGGTGTTCTGCTCACCCTTCATCGTACAGATGTGGAAACTGAGGCCCAGGGAAGCTTCGTTACTTACCCGTTGTCAAATAGTCAATATTTGAAAGCCGGCAGTAGGGCCCCTGGAGCCCCAGCTTTGGATTGTCACCCTGCTGCCTGAAGAGCATTGAATTCAGTGCCCCCCCCTTCCCATCGGCCCCTGTCATTGTGCACATGGGGCACAAGCCCTAAGAGTGGCAGAGCTGGCTTCAGACTCCCTGTCCAGTGCTCCTTTCACTGCACTGCCTACAACTGGCTACTGAGGGAGCATTCACAAGTGATTCTGTCCCCAGGGACTTTGATCCTGCCATGGAGTCCTCCAGGGTCTCTGGGGATAGGGGCTGACCCTGGCCAAGGCTCCCTCTGTTCCCTGTCAGCCTCTGCCATCACCCCCTGTAATCGGGCTTCCAGTCAGCAGGTAGAGTGATCTCTCAGAACCTGGCCCAGAGAGGGCCTGCCTCCACCCGGCATCACACGCTTAGTTCTTGTGCCCTTGGAGCCCGATGCTGCAGGGATGTCCCAGGTGCGGCTGGCACCCAGGACTGCATCCATGGTGTCAGCCTCGGGGAACAACACTCCGGGTCCCTGACAGGGCCTTGTTTGTTCCTTGTGTGCCTGCATCCCCCTAACAAGCCTGAGCCAGGCCAGGGCCTTGGTCCCATGTTCAGAGGGGAGGCAGCTTTGCACCACTCCAGGGAGCAGCCCCTTCAGAGCAGGCAGCTTTTGGAGCCTGCAACCTCCCTCAGTGATTCCTGCTGGGAAACTGCTGCTGCTGCTTCTTTTTAAGATTTTATTTATTTATTTGACAGAGAGAGAGAGAGGGAGAGCATGCGCACGCACACAAGCAGGGGGAACACCAGAGAGAGAAGGAGAAGCAGACTCCCTGCTGAGCAGGGAGCCCAATGCAGTACTCCATCCCAGGACCCTGGGATCATGACCTGAGCCGAAGGCAGACGCTTAACCGACTGAGCTACCCAGGTGCCCCTGGGGAACCACTTCTTATATCATGCTCTCAAACTTGAGCAGAAACACTTGCAGGGCTAATTAAAACACAAGGGGCTGGGGGCCTATCAGAGTTTTTGTCTCAGTAAATCTCAGTGGGGCCGAGAATTTGCCTTGTGACACCGGATAATGCTGATGCTGTTGGCCTAGGTGCCACACTTTGAGAACCACTGTCTATACTAGTGCTGTCCGATAATATGAGCCACATAGGTCATTTAAAATTTTCTAGTAGCCGTGTTAAACAAGTAAAAGGAAATAGGTGAAATTAATTTTGATAATATATTTTCTTGAACCCAGCATATTCAAAAATTACCATTTTAACAGTTAATCCATATAAAAATATTAAGGAGATTTTTATTTTTTATTTTTTAAAAAAGATTTTATGTATTTATTTGACAGAGAGAGAGACAGTGAGAGAGGGAACACAAGCAGGGGGAGTGGGAGAGGGAGAAGCAGACTTCCTGCCGAGCAGGGAGCCCGATGCGGGGCTCGATCCCAGGACTCTGGGATCATGACCCGAGCCGAAGGCAGACGCTTAACGACTGAGCCACCCAGGTGCCCCTATTAATGAAATTTTTTAAAACATTTTTTTATATCCAATCAGTGTAACCCAGTGTCTATTTTACACACACAGAACCTCTCAATTTGGACCGGCCATGTTTCAAGCGCTGGACTGGCATATCTGGCCAGTGGCTACCATATTGGATAGCGGTGTCTAGACCTTTCCAGGAAAGGGGGGGCGGGCAGCTTGTTGGCCACGTGCTTCCCGGCAGTGCCCTCTGCTGGCAGCTTGTAGTGCTGCCTGCCCAGGCAAGGGGCCTGGAGACCCACCTGAGCATTTGGGTGCCCCCTCTCTCATCACTCCCCATCTGATCACAGGAGAGCTGGGAGAATCAGATGAAGTGGCAGTGGGCCAGCAGTAGACTTGGTACATGGGGAGGGGACACTGGTCAGGGACAGGGGTGCTCTGTTGACAGAAATGCCAGTTGAGCCCTGGTCGCATTGAGCCAGAGGTTACTGGTGTTGAGTAATGCACCAGAGAATATTAATGCCCATTCCTCTCCTTAGCTCTCGTTGGACAGGCTTAGACTCACAAACGTACCCTGAGGCTCCCCCATGCCTGCCTCATGTGAGACCCCAGACTGTGCCCAGAGCAGTTTAGGATCTATCTTCAAAAAATAGTGGTTGAGGGGTCCTCCTTCCAAATTGTCCCCAGCCCCTGGAACTTTCACAGCCCAGAAGGGGCTGTCTAACCTGCCTACCACCATCAGCACCCCCAAGCCGGACCAGCCAGCCGCTGCTCCTCACCGCCACATGGGGGCGCCCCGACAAGCCAACGTCTCCCAGCCCCAGCGGTAGATGCATCCAGCTCCCCGCGCCGGGATGGACACCCAGGCTGCGGTGGTAGGGGACAGAAATCCTGTCTCTTCTGGGTCCAGTTCTTTTTTTTTCTTTTAAAGATTTGATTTATTTATTCATGAGAGACAGACAGAGAGAGAGAGAGAGAGAGAGAGGCAGGGGGAGAAGCAGGCTCCCAAGGAGCAGGGAGCCCGATGCGGGACCCGATCCCAGGACCCTGGGATCATGACCTGAGCCGAAGGCAGACGCTTAACCATCTGAGCCACCCAGGCGCCCTGGGTCCAGTTCTTAAAGCGTGGCCTTCTCCGTCACCCTGAAGCCCACACACCCCTCACAGTCATGTCCCTCCTGGGGACTGTCCCTGGCTGCACCTGGGAAATAGGTACACAGACCTCAGTTTCCCAACACCCTAAACCTCTCCGGGGCTGCCCCACGAATGGGGCAGGGGCATGTCCCCTTCTCAGGAACCCGGCAGCATCTATCTTTGGGCGCCCCCCCCAGCCCGTTGGAATTGAGGGGGACTAGGAACATGCACACCCGGCCCTTCCCATCCACTGCTCCCACTCTGGGTGCTCCCACTCTGGGCGCCAAGTGTTGGGCTGAGAACTAAAAGTGCAGAGCTGGGCATCCTCTGTCACACCCGAACGGGTGAGGAGAAGGGGGTTACATAAACGGGAGGGAAGTCTCAGTTATTACTTCACAAATACCCTTTGGCCACCGCGGGCACGTTTGTCGCCTTCCGTCGAGGGCGACCTTGCGCACCCAGACTTGCACGCCCTCTAACTGCGGCTCCTTTTGACCTGGGTCAACGCCTCCGACCCGACCTTTCCTGCGCCTGGGAGGCTCCGGAGGCGTCGAGACGCGAGGAGAGACGATTCCGGCCCAGCTGTGCGCACTTCTTTCGCAGACACAGCCTCCCTGTGTCCTCGGGGTCCTCGCTACCCGGCCCGTGGGCCCCGCGGGAAGACAGTCGGCGCTCGGCGGGGACCGGCCAGGCAGGGGGAACCAGCTTTGGGGGTTGGGGGTTCCAGAGAGAGGCATGGGAACAGTCGGAGTAAGACGGGCTTTTGGAGGCTGGGATGGGGTTCCCAGGAAGATTTGAGAGAGAAGGGAAGGGGCCTAGGTCCGCGCGCGGAGAACGGCGTTATTTGAAGGCGCGCAAGATAGCGGAACCAGCCAGCAGGACTTAACGCTGTCGCCGGGGCAGGAAGCGCGGAGGAATCGGGGTTGCCAAGGACAACGCGTTCTGGGCGGAGCTGCTGTTGGGATACAGCTTGAGGGGCTGAGGGCCGGGCCTGGGGAGGCGGGGAGGGGGCGGAGCATGGGGGGGGGTTCCGAGCCAGAGGCGGCGTTGTGACTGGCGGAAATCCCATGCTCTGGGCGGGGCCTGAGCGTGAGCGGTGTTGAAGTTGGGGCGGGGCTTGGGGCGGGGCGGGGACGGGCCCCGAGAGCAGGAACCGGAGGCGGAGACGTGGTTGGCGGGGACGGAGCGCCCGGGGAGGGGTCGAACCGGCGGGGGCGGAGCCGGGCGGGAGTGGGCGGTGCTGGGTCGCGCCGGGCCTGGGGCCGAGGCGGCGCGCGGCGCTGACAGCTGAGTCGGCTCGCGGCCTCCCGCCCCCTCGGTGCCCGGCCCCGACCCTGGCCTGGCCTGCCCGGGAGCCATGAGCCCCGGGCTGCTGCTGCTGCTCGGCAGCGCCGTCCTGGTCGCCTTCGGCCTCTGCTGCACCTTCGTGCACCGCGCTCGCAGCCGCTACGAGCACATCCCCGGGCCGCCGCGGCCCAGGTGAGCGGGGGGTGGGGGCGGGGGCCTGGATGGGGCGCTCGAATGGGGGGCCGGGGGACCGCGTCCAAGCCGGCGTCGGGGCCGGGGGTCCAGCCTCGCCATTGCGCGTGGCCGCTTGGAGACGGCAGCCTGGAGAGGGGCGCTAACTATTCTTAGTAACAAATTACTCACAGCCGCAGCAGCTGCTCGGCGCCCACCGCGCTCTGCTGGGCCCCACAAACGTGATGGCAGCGACAACCCTGTTAGGTAGGCGCTATTGTTACCCCATCGTTCAGACGAGGAGACTGAGGCGCGCAGAGGCAAAGTCACCTGCCCAAGGTCACACAGTTGGTAAGCCTAGATTTAAGCCCGGGTCAGCCTTGGCTCTAAAGTGGGCACTCTGAACTTTGAGACTTGGAACGGGGTCACTCAAACTGGATTGCAATACACTCTACTTTGGTCACATTCCCCTTTGTATTTCTGTCCTGGTATATCCTTTTTGTCTTCTCCTTAGTACTTCCATTCCATCCTTGCCCCCCCCCCCCCCCCCACCTTCCCCCCCCCCCCACCAGAAGCTTACCTTTCTGAAGCTAAATCAAATGTGTCATTTCTCTGCTCCAAAAGCTCTCCGTCACTTTAGAAGGAAATCTAATTCTAGATTAAGTCCACTCTGTGGCCAGCAAGGCCCCTGCTGAGCTCTCAAAACCCACTCTGTACTGTTCTCATCCCCCCCTTGCTTGCTCACTGCTGCCCCCAGTCTTTCTGCAACCCCCCTTCCTGCAGCTCCAGGGTCTTGCTGTTCCCCATCTACCCTGTGTAAAGCCCACCTAGTCCCAGACTCCTAAGGGGCCATCACCCCCGAAGTTACCTTCTGTTCACTTGTTGACTGTCTGTTCACCTGTTGACTGTGTCTGTCTCCCCCCTTTAGAATGTGAGCCCCGGGAGGGCAGGGATGCTCTGTGTTCGCTCGTGTATCCCCAGCACCTGGCACATTGCAGATGCTCAATAAATATTTGTTGAATGAATGAATAAACAATGGTATTAGACACACTTTTTAAAACCTCAGGACATGAACATTCTGGAAGGTGCCCACCTCCAGCCCAAGCCAGATGACCTGGCATTGGAAGCCTGAATCCCTGTTTGGTGGATTTGGGAAAGATCTCTGTGGCTGGTGACACGGGGAGGCGATTGTTCTCCCTGCTGGCTCCCTGTCTTCCCAGGTGCCCTCGCCCACCTTGGGGTCTTCCTTTTCCCGTGCTTAGCCAGCCCTGTCTTCCACGCCACCTAGGTGGTTCTTCCCCTCACCTTCTAGGCTTGGATTCAATGCTAACTCCTCAGGGAGGTCCCACCTGCTTCCATGCCCGAATATATCATGTTCATTTTGTAAACTCTATGTCATTGTAAGAGTTGGGTAATTATTTGTGCAACCTCTTGTTAAATGTCTGTCTTTCCCATAGGCCTGTGTCTGTCTTGTTCACTGCTGCGTCCCTGACATCTGGCACATGCAGCTGGTACATGCAGAGTAGACACTCGATAAACAGTGATTCAAAGTGGATGGTGGAAATCGCCTACCAGCTCTGTTAGGTACACTGTCACCCTTCCAACTTTTCAAATCAGCCATCAACAGCTTGGGGTTGAATGAGCTTTGTGCTCATTCTGCTGGGTCTCATCATGACTTGGTCTAAACCCACGTGCTTCAAGCACTGCAGACCTGGTCTAGTCTCTTTATCTTGAGAAGGCAGACCTTAAATCAAGCCCCTTTCTGCCCCCTGCCCATCTCTCTCTTTTTTTAAGTTGCATTTTAAAAATAAAATTATGCCATAAAATTTACCCTTTTAAAGTGTACAATCAGTGCTTTTTAGTATAGTGACAGAGTTGTTCAATCTTAACTGCTGGTTCCAGAACATTTCCATCACTCCAAATACCCAGTGCCCATTAGTTGTCACTCCTCATCTCCCCTTACCCCTCACCACCCCCAGCCCTAGGCAACCACTAATCTGTTTTCTGTCCCTAGATTTGTCTGTTTTGCACGTTACATATAAATGGAATCATACAACATGTGGCCTTTTGTGGCTGGCTTCTTTCACTGAGCATCATGTTTTCCAGGTTCATCATGTAGTAGTATGTGTCTGTATTTCTTTCCTTTTATGCCTGAATTCTCCCCCAAATCCTACACTGCAGAATCTACGTGTGACCTACAGGTGCATGTGGGTGGGTGGGGGAGTGGGAGGAGGTTAATTATATAATACTTAATTATATAATTAAATATAATTATAGTTGGGCTCTTTATTCTAAGGAGGTGAACTGAACGATGCATATGCAGAAAGATTTGGGATTAACAGTTGTTTTGGTGGTCACATATAAAACTGCACTAAATGAAAGTTCTGGAACCTCTTCTAGCACGGATCAGATGCTTTGGTATTCAAAGCCTGGATCCTCAAACCATGATCGGCAACACCATGGTTGGCAAAGAAGTGTACATATCGAATCTCTAGTAGTAACATTTGCCCCTTGGTGCTTCCAGGCTTTGCCAACTTTCAGGCAAGGATCCCTCTGCCTTACAAAGGGCAGCTGCTGTGCTCCCCCGGCCCCCACCCATCTTCCCCCTTATTCATCAGGAGTCACCAGGATGCCCTCTCCTCCAGGGTGTCTTCCTGGAGTTCCCAGGATGCCCTCTCCTCCAGGATGTCTTCCTGGAGTTCCCAGGATGCCCTCTCCTCCAGGGTGTCTTCCTGGAGTTCCCCACAAACAACATCCTACTGCAGTCATCCTTGTAGCAGCTGAAAACTCAGACCCCACATTTGGAGCCCACACAAACACTTGTGGTTTCTTCATTTTTCTCTCACTGCTGTCAACTTCCTCATCAGCCCCCACTCTCCTGGTAGCGTGGGATGAATGTAAACTTGACAACAAAAAAGCCTCTCTCTTCTAGTTTTTATTTATTTTGGAATAAGTTTTCAAGTGTGGCTCCTGGGTGGCACGGGCTCCCTCCTCCCATTCCTACTTGCCATGTTGCCCGAGGTGGGGTCTGTTCAACAAATTGCCCACTGGCTCCTGGCGATGGTGGCGACCCCTTGCTGGGTCCATTGGGTGGCGCATCCAAAGGACTTTGGGTGCCCAGCTGAGCACTCAGCACCCCATTCCACTGGCACGAGGCACGGTCATGACCCCTCACCCTCACTCCTGGCAGCGACCCACCCCTGAGCTGTCGTGTGGGCTCCTTCCTCCCTGTGGCTGGCCTCACAGTGGGCTCTCCAGATGACCTCTCCTTCTTTACCATCCAAGACTTTCTCTGCCCTCAAGAAACCTTGGATGGCCACTGTGCCAACCGCAGTGTTATAGGAAACGGCTTGTGCTACGGACCGGGCAGGGGAGGGGGATTTTCACCCTCCTCTCTCTCCCTGGGCTGCTCTGCCATATCCAGTCTACCAACAGGGGCTTGCTTCTGTCAGCCCCCCAGGCCCAGTCCCAGTATTCTACGGTCCGGGAATTCTACCATCCCTTACCTGTTTATTTCCAGACACCTGGTCTTCCTGCTCTGCCTTTGCCTCCCCAGCGCCCCCTGCAGGAACTGGAAGGAATGGGTTCTAGTTCCCTTTCGGGCCTGGCCGTGGGGACTGCGCGCCACTCTGTGCCCTGGGCTTTCTTGAAGTGTCACTCACCTTCTTCCCCAAATGGCAGCGGGCCCCAGTGTTTATAAGGGGGCTCTCAGAGAGGCCTGGGAGGGTGAGGAGGGTCTAGACTGTGTTCTCACTCAGGTGATTCAAAAGAGAACATTCTCCCAAAACGTGCAGCAATGGGGAGTGACCACGGATACTAGATTATTATGGAAATACAGCCAGTCGTATGTGATGTCCACGGTCCATCTTTCTGCAGGTGGAGCAGTGTAAGTTCAAGGCCGCTCACCCTGAGTGGGCTTCGGCTGCCCGGGGGCCACACTGCACTTCCTTCCTCCTGCATTTGCCCGCCCACTCCCCAAGTGTTCTTGCTTCTCTTCAGTCCCTGCCACCTCCCCCTCCATCCCCACTCTCAGCCTTTATTCTTGCCTCCTACTTCCCAGAGTAAATGGAACAGCCCGGGAGAACTTCCTTCCAGGGCTGTAGGACCACACAGCTGCCCCCTCCCCTGCACTGGGACCGCAGTGCTTGCGGCCAAGGAGAGCCCTCCCCTTAGTTCAGCAGCCCTGGCCCCAGCAGCGCGCCCCCCTCCTCTGCCACCAGTTTTCCTTGTCTCCTGCATCATTCCCATTTTTATATAACACATTGAAAAAAAAAAAAAAAACAAAAAAAAAAACACCCGTCTCTTCCCTTCCCGTTCCCTCCAACTGCCACCCCCTGGCTCTGCACCCCCTCAGCAACCTTCTGAGAAGCCTGCCTATCTTTGGGCTCCCATTCCTCCTTCCCCTCCTCTCTTGGGCCCACCACCCCATCGGGCTCTGGCACCCACCTCTCCGCCCACCCTGCTTTGGCCGAGGTCCCAGTGACCTCCCTGCAGCCCCACGCACCAGAGCGCTTCAGTCCCGGTCTTGCCCGGCCCGAGGGCAGCCTGGGTGAGTGCCCGCCCCTCCCCTGTCCGGCTCGCTCTGCAGGCGTCGCACTCCACTCCCCACTGCTCACCTCCGGCCGCCCCAGCGTCTCTTGCTCAGTCTCCCTGGCTGGTGGTCCTTTTGCTGCCTGACCTCCTGGCTCAGTCCTTGGGTCTCTTCTCTGTCTCCACTCACCTCCTTGTGGTCTGATCCACAGCCCACTGTGCTGGGCGGTAAGTGCTGCCTCTCTGATGAGGACTGTCACATTCTCATCTCTAGCCTGGCTTCAAGTATGTACTGGCCTGCTTCCCTTAGTAGCTTTCCTCTGCAAACCTGACAGGTTCAAAGCCAAATTCCTAATTCAATCCACTGGTCTCAGCTTGGTCCCCAGAGGCTGATCCTGAGACAAGAATGGAAATATGAGTGGCTTATGGGGGTGATCCCCGGGGGGAGTTGGGGATTAGATAGAGAGAAGAAGTCAGACAGCCAATAAAGCAAGTTACCTCTGGGAGCAACTGAGGTGCAACCTCCCTGGGAGCTCCGAGAGCTGACCCCCACCCAGGTGGAGGGCGCAGGGTCATTGGTGGAGGCTGCTCCGGGGGTGTTGAGCTGGAACTTCTGGCCCACCCTTCCTGCAGGCAGAGCCAGGAACCCCAGGCAGAGCCTCCGTGCTGCCCCTCAAATACTGCCTGCCTGGACAAGGGCCGAGGTGGGCACGATGGGGTCTGCTGTCCCCACCAGCTCCTTCTCCGTCCTCCTCACCTTAGTAAATGGCGGCCCCATTCACCCTTCCAGCACTCAGCGCAGGAGACTTGGGTCAGCCTTGACACCACTCTCACACCCACACACACAGCAAGTCCACTTGGCTCCTCCTACAACGTACACCAGAAACCAGGCTTCCTGACTGCACTGGTCTGAGCCCTGTCCCCTTTCACAGCCCCTCGCTGGTGCCCCTGCCTCCATTCCTGCCCCCCCTGCACCCATCCCATTTACTCTCAGCACAGCAGCTGTGAGAGCAAGCCATTGAAAACCCATCAGACCCTTTCTCTGCTCTGCTCAAAACCCTCCAGTGGCCCCCATTTCGGGGTCAAAGCAAAAGTTTTGACAATAGTCCACAAGGCTATTGGGGATCTGCCCCCTGCCTCGGGGAACCTATCCCGTACCACATCTCCCTCCAGCACTCTACTCCAGCCTCAACACCTGCTCCCTGTTCCTTGAACTTACCAAGCACATTCCTATCTCAGGACCTTGAATGCTCTTCCCCCAGATGCCTGGGCAGCCAAGTCCTTCACTTATGGCAGCTCACGTGTTACCTTCTTAGAGGGACATTTCCTGACCTGCCTGTAGAAAATGGCAACCCCCTCCTACCCCCACCTCTGATTACCTACCCCTCTGCTTTTTCTCCCATCACTCTCCAACTTAATATTTACTTACCTATTTGTTTATTTGCTCTCTATCTCCCTCCTGGAGTTCTCTGACCCAGAAAACCCCACCTGCAGTCTTGTCACCCATTCTAGATGGTGTAGTTAGTGAGCTTGTCTAGAATAAGTCATACAGGGGATAAGACATACCTTAAAAGGTGCCACAACGTGATGCCAGACAGACTTGTTCACATTCTGATGATCACACCAGACTTACACACACACACCTACACACACTTACTTACACAGACTTCTCATCACCAGACAATCCCCTGGTGAGAAGGACTTTGGGGTGACCTGGTCCCAGCCGTGCAGTGGTAGGCAGATGACCACCTCTCTGCCCTCCGCTGCCCCACCTATGAGACAGGTTAACAACAGACCTACCTCCAGGCGGTGGGGGAGGTCAGATGGAATGAGGCGTAGAATGGTGCCCGGTATGTAGCCAGTGTTCAGTGGATGTCTCAAGGTAATTGCACACAATATTATTGTTCACCTTCCACGTGCCAGCCCCCAGCCTCTCCCCTCTGTGGAGACCTCTGGAGCTGGTCAGACCTGGCTTCGCGTCCTGCCTGCTTTCTTACCGCGCGGTGCCCCTGAGCCAGCACCATATCTACTCATGCCTCAGTCCTTCCATCTGCAAAGTGGGCCTAATAACGCCAACCTCACGGGGTCCTGTGGGGAAGGGGGCTCTCTTTAATGGTGACTTCTGGTGATCTTAAATGTTTCCTGTTTCTTCTAGTTTCCTTCTAGGACACCTCCCCTACTTTTGGAAAAAGGATGAGGTTTGTGGCCGCGTGCTCCAAGATGTGTTTTTGGACTGGTGGGTCCTAGTTGTCGTTTGTTGCCCTTACTCCAGCCCAGGTCCCTCATGGGGCAGCCCCCCTCCATGTCCCAGGCCAGCACACACACTCCCCCCTCCCAGGCCAGGTCACTGCCACCCCCAAAGTTCCTCCTCTGAGTGGAGAGTCAGAAGAGACTGGCTCAGAGACAAGTTCTGCCTTTCTCCAGCTGTGTGACCTGAGACTAGCCATCAGAAACTCTGAGCCTCAGTTTCTTCATCTGTAAGCCCGGTGTGGGGTGTGACTCAGTAACAGTCAGTGTATGCGGTGTTTTACACTTGCCAAAGCATTTTCAAAGACACCATCTGGCTTGATTCCCAGAAAAGGAGTGTAGCAACCCTATTTCATGGATGTGGAAACTGAGACCCAGTGGGGGGTGTGATTCAGCACTGAGTCCTGGGGTGGGACACCCTGCTCCTCCTGCTGGGTGGTGATGGTGATATTCACATCTTCCGAAGCTGACAGCCTCCTTTTGGGTCATTTTGGTTTCCAGGGCTAAGAAGTATGGCCCTGTCGTGCGGGTCAACGTCTTCCACAAAACCTCCGTCATTGTCACGAGCCCTGAATCGGTCAAGGTAGGAAGCAGAGTGGATTCCATGGGGAGGGACCTTCCCTTCCCTCGTTGGGGGCATGAAACTCAGCCCCAGGGACTGTAGGAGAAATGTCCCGGAGGCACCAGCATTTGGGCTGGTTTCCCAAGGATCCACAAATGAATGGCATCTTTCTCTCTGACCACCCACCATTTGGGAGTGTGGCCCAGGCGGAGCACACACATTTAGCTCACTCACCTCTCAGCCTTGGTTCCTTCATCTTCAAGGTGGGATCATAACCCCTCTGTCCCCGGGCTATCATGAGAATAAAGATCAATTGATTTATCTCACAAATATTTATATAAACAAATATTTATTTACAAACAAAGGGACAAAAGATACTTAGACATGTACTTCTTTATGTACTTCACGATTATTAACCCATTTAATCCTCACAGGGGTAGAGACTCTCATCAGCCCCGTGTCAGAGATGAGGAAACAGACAGGGAGCTCCAATCGGTCCGTACTAGGTACAGGATGGCACCTGCCATGTGGGTACTAAGAATGGCCATCAGATCATTTACCTTGGAGTTGGCTGAACAGGGCTCAAGTCTGGTGGCTATGCCATCACTCTGGGCCTCTGTTTCCTCATCTGTAAAATAGGGATGATGCCTCTGTGACAGGTGGTTGTCAGCATGAAGCTGAAATAACATGTGTGAGCCACCTAGCCCGTGCCTGGCACACAGCAATTGCTCAATGAATGATGGTGCTTCTGTTCTCACAGTGGGAACTCAGCAGATGTGCAGGGTGATTCTTGGCATGAGAAGGAGAAAATGCAACTTAGGGTCCGTATCAGGAGAAAAGGCTGAACAACCAGGTGTCTCTAAGAAGATGCTAAAAATAATTTTTTTAATTCAATTTCAAATATAGACACAGTTTAAGATTTTTAAAGCATGCTACCAAAAACCATATACGAAGAACTTCATGACTCTCAACGAGAAAAGTTGAGCCATATATGTTAAATATGATGAATTGCATTGGTTGATAATATTCAAGTGTTAAAACCAACCTTGCATTCCTGGTCATGATACAATTTGCTCATCTTCTGCTAAGAATTTTTGTTTCTATATTTATTATTTTCTTATAACGCCTTTGTCTGGTTTGGGGATCAGTTTAATTGACCTTGTAGGATGAGTCAGGAAAGGTCCCCTCTCCTCTGTTTTCTGAGGGAGTTTGTATGGGGTGGTGTTATTTCTTCCTTGAATGTTTGGTAGGACTCACCAGTGAAGCCGTCTGAGCCTGGCATTTTTTTTGAAGGAAGTGCTTTTTGTTTTGTTTTAATTACTCACTTTCTTTAATTGATTTATGACCACTCCAACTTTCTATTTTTCTTGGGTTTGGTAATTCATGTCTTTCAAGGCATTTTGTCCATTTTGTCTAATTGTTAAAATTATTGGTATAGAGTTGTCCATAATATTTATTGATTAACTTTTTCATGTCTACTGGCTCTGTGGTGATATCCCTTCTTTCATTCCTGCAAACAGTAATTTAGGTTTTTCTCTTATTTTCTTAGTCAGGCTAGCAAAATGTCCATCAATTTTATGTATCTTTTCAAAGAACCAGCTTTTGGTTTTATGGATTTCTCCATTGTTTGTCCATTTTCTATTTTCTTCATTTCTGCTCTTTATTATTTCCTTCTCTACTCACTTTGGATTTAATTTGTTCTTGTGCAAATTTTGTAAGGTGGGAGTTTAAACACTTGATTTTATACCTTTCTTCTTTTCTAATATAAGCACTTACAGCCATATATCTCCATATATCTCATATATCTCCAGATATCTCTGTATATCTTCATATATCTCATATATAGCACAGATGTAACATACATTTCAATATGTTGTGCTTTTATTTTCATTTGGTTCAAAACAGTTTCTAACTTCCCTTGTGATTTCCTGTTTGATTCATGGATTATTTAGATGTATGTTGCTCAATTTCT
Source organism: Callorhinus ursinus (assembly GCF_003265705.2). Classification (NCBI taxonomy): domain Eukaryota; kingdom Metazoa; phylum Chordata; class Mammalia; order Carnivora; family Otariidae; genus Callorhinus; species Callorhinus ursinus. The sequence continues at coordinate 68,341,984 of NW_027397070.1, forward strand.
AAATATTATGGTATTTCCAAATATCTTTTGTTATTGATTTCTAGTTTAATTCCGTGAAGTCAGAGAAAATACTCTTCATGATTTCAATCCACCTAAACAAATTGAAGCTTGTTTTATGACCTACTAAATGGTCTATCTTGGTAAATGTTTATGAGCACTTAAAAAGAATGTATATTCGGTGATTGTTGAATGGAATGTTTTAGAAATGTCAGTTAGGAGTTGGTTGATAGTGTTAGCTGAATCTTCTAAGTCCTCATCTAATTTTCTGTATAGTTGTTCTAGCAATTACTTGGAGAGGAATGTCAAACTCTGACCACAATCATGGGTTTTTCTTTCCTTTTTTTTTTTAGAGACTTTATTTATTTATTTATTTGACAGAGATAGAGAGAGAGAGAGAGAGCGAGAGAGAGAGCGAGAGAGGGAACACAAGCAGGCGGAGTGGGAGAGGGAGAAACAGGGCTCCCGCGGAGCAGGGAGCCCGATGTGGGGCTTGATCCCAGGACCCTGGGATCATGACCTGAGCTGAAGGCAGACGCTTAATGACTGAGCCACCCAGGCACCCCAATCATGGGTTTTTCTATTTCTGCTTTTGTTTCTATCAATTTTGATTCATATATTTTGAAGTTCTATTATTAGGCGTGCACACATTTAGGACTGATATGTCTTTGTGATGAATTGACCCCTTTATCTTTAGAAATGTCCCCCTTTATCCTTGGTAATATTCCATTTCTTGAAGGACATTTTGTCTAGTATTAATGTAGCCTCTCCAGCTGTCTTCTGCTTAGTGTTGAATGGTATGTCTTTTGCCATCCTTTTACTTTTAACCCATTTGGGTTTTTATATTTAAAGTGGGTTTTGTATAGATAACATATAGTTGGGTCTTGCTGTTTTACAGTCTGACAATCTCTGCCTTTTAATTGAAGGGCTTAGGTTATTTATATTTAATGTAATTATTGATATGGTGAGGTTTAAATCTCACTGTTCTTTGTTCTCTGTCCTGTCTGTTGTTTGTCCCCCTCTCCTCCTTTCTTGCCTTCTTTTGGATGGAGTATGTTTTAGTATTCCATTTTATCTCCACCACGTGCTTAGTGGTTGTCCTAGGAATTATAGTACAATCTTTACCTTATATCAGTCTATCTTCAAATAATATACTACTTCATCTCTGTCTACTTTCAAGATTTTCTCTTTATCACTGGTGTCAGAAATTTGATTATGATCTGCCTTGGCATACTTTTCTTTTTGTTAATGCTCTGTAGGAGTCCTTGAACTTCTTGGATACGTGGGTTCCTTGAGCATGTTTGCAATATTTGTAATAAATGTGTTAAAGTTCCTGTCTGCAAATTCCATCCTCTCTGTTATTTCTGGGCCTGGTTATCGGTAGAATTTTCTGCTCTTTGGTATGTCTAGTGATTGCATGTTGGACCCTGGGCATTGTGAGTTGTATATTGTTGAGTGCTCACTCTTGTTTCATTCCTTTAAAGGGTGCTGGAATTCATTCTGGAAGATGGTAAAGTTGCCTGTGGATAAGTTTGATCCTTTCCAGGTTTGCTTTAAGGCTTTTATAGGGTTGGTCTTGGGTCAACTTTTACTCTAGAGCTAGTTTAGCCCCACTACTAAGGAGTGAGCCTTCTGGGGACCACATAAAGGCCTTATGTTTGAGGTTTAACTCGGGCCAGTGGGAATTTGAACAGTTCTTGGCCTGCGTAAGCTCTGAGAATTGTTCAGCCTGTAGTTACTCAGTGATTCTCCTTTTCCTAGAAGTTTTTAACTCGGTCTTGTGTTCACTGTACGCATGCACAGGTTGGTATTCATCCAAAGATGTAGGGGATCCCTATGCAGAGTTCTGCACAGGAGCTCTTTATATGCATAGCCCCCTCCCCTCAGGTTCTCTGCCTTACAAATTCTAGCCTCCTCTGGCCTGTCTGGACGCTGATTTCTGTCTCATCAACTTGGAAAGCCTGCTGGGATGTACCTGAGTTTTATCTTCTAGTGCCTTTATCCTGAAATTGTAGAAAGCTGGAGTAATCTTAGGTCATAGGGCTCACATCTTTTTTTTTTTTTTCTTTTCCTTCGCTTAGGATTCATAATCCAGCACCTCCTCTTGTCTAGTGTCTGAAAACGGACATTTCATGCATTTTGCCTTTTTTTTTTTTTTTTTTTATTGCTTATGGCAAGAGGGCAAGTCCCCAGCAGTTATCCCTTAATGCGCAGAAGAGTGCTGTCAGTGTGGACAACCAGAGAAGGCAGCGAAGGTGCTGAGGGTGTCCCATGTACCCCTCATGTCCCAGAACCTAGTTCACTGGGCCTTCGAAGGATCCCCACTCCCAGGGACAGCAGGCATGGGGACCCCCAACTATGCGGACACCTGATTGGAGCCTGTTGTGCCTCAGTGTGGGGACTCCTGGGTTTAGGTTGGGAGGGTTGGCACAGACCTTGGACTATTTAGGGATGTTTGAGAGGGACCTGGGAGGTGGGCCTTTATTGTCATAGGGACAGGTAGTGGGTAGTAACGGAAGTTGGTTTATAAATGACAGTGGGTGGGGTGGGTTCTTAGGATGTGGCTCATGATCCAAAGTCAGCCATTTTGGGGGTGTCCTTTCAGCTGAAAAATTGATATTAGAGCCCCAGGCTCAGATCCCAGATACCAGCAGCCCCCGGATTAATGTACAGTAGAGATATCATCTTGCTGCTTCCCAGCGCCCACAGGGTAAAGCTCACTGTACTATAAGGCAGACCTCTGGGATCCAGCCCCCTTGCTGCCCCTCCCCACTTCTCACTCTGCCTGAAGGCGGCATGTGGCCTGGGCTTCTCCTGCCTGGATCACAGCCTTCCCTTTCCTCTGTCCCACGGCGAATTGCCCGGATTCAAATCCTATGTCCACCATTCACCGTGTGTGTGACCTCGGACATTTTAAATCTCAGTTTCTTCATCATATGTAAGATGAGCATAAAAATAGCACCCCCAGCTTAGGGCTGACTGGGCACTAAGTGAGCTAGAGGATGCAGATGTGCACCTGACATTTATGGAGCACCTGCTGTGTCTCAGTGTTCTTAGACTTTTCACGTAGGACAAATTTACTCTTCACAGCAACCTGCCCAGGCAGGCACTCTTCTTAACCCCATCATGTGAGATGAGGAAGCTGAAGGCAGAGGAGATGAGTAACTTGCCTATGGTCATAAAGTTAGCAAGTGGTGGAGCGAAGATGCTGAGCCTGGATCAAGCCAGCTGACTCCACAGCCTGAGCTGTTAACCCCTCGGCTATACTGGCTCAAGAGCTGTCAGCTAATGTTACTATTGCTACCATCCAGCTTGTGGTGAGGCAAGTTGATCCTTCCTCCAGGAAGCCTTCCTTGACTTCCATGCCTGGGTTGGCACTAACAATACTGAATCTGTGCCGAGTGTCTCTCCTGTGTCCCAGAAGCCCTCCCTCTGGGCTTCTCCTCTTCCCTACTCTGGATTCAAAGCAGCACCTGCCTTTCCTCGTTCTTGCTGCTTTGGAAGGTGGTGGGTGTGCTGTGAGGTCCGTGCGTGGGCATTGAAGTGAGGATCCCCCACTGCACCACTCCAGCTGTGTGGCCACAGGATATCACTGTGCCCCTCTGTGCCCTGCTTTCCTCATCCCCAAACGAGATGCTGTTGCTTGAAGACAGGGTTTCTGGAGGGTTAGGTGAGATTGTGCTGGATGAAGTACTCACGCCACAGCTGGGACTCAGTTAATGGTGACTGTCAGGGCATTGTTTCACAAGAGTCCAGAAAACTGCTGAGTCCTTTGCAGCCTCTCACGGGTGCATGAGCTCATGTTGGCTTTTTGGGGATGTTTAGAAGTTCCTGATGTCCACCAAGTACAACAAGGACTCCAAGATGTACCACGCAATCCAGACTGTGTTTGGTGAGAGGTAAGGCATGAGGCGAGGCTGGGGGTAGAGGACGGGAAAGCCTCTGGCGGGAGGCAGAGGGCCGCAGGGCCCAGGGCATTGGGCGTAGCATGAGGGCCCGGGCCCAGGCTACCAGGCACACAACAGGTGCCCCATAAATGGTGGCCACTGCTGTTGTCATTGTCACCTTCCTTCTCCTCCTTCCCCTCTGGATAGCAGGGGGCGGGTGAGGGGTTGCAGGGGTGGGGGACATGATCACCCCATTTCTTATTTATTTCTTTTTTATCATGGTAAAATTCACAAAAGTCACCATTTTAACCATGTTGGAGTTACAGTTCAGTGACATTTTGTCCATTCACAATATGGTATAATCATCACCACTGTGTAGTTCCAGAACATTTCCACCATCCCAAAAGGTGACCCTGTCCCCATCAAGCCATCAGTCCCCCTTCCCTCCCTGTTTCTCACATCAGACATGTGTCTCCCGCAGACTGTTTGGCCAAGGCTTGGTGTCCGAATGTGACTATGAGCGCTGGCACAAACAGCGCAGGGTCATGGACCTGGCCTTCAGCCGCAGGTGAGTGTATCCAAGATGGCGGGCCTTGGGAAGGGGGCTGAGTTTCACGGGAGGGGGCCTCACCCCACCTGAAGGGTGAGCGGTGAGGGCATCAGTAGTCAGAGACAGCAAGGCAGGCTGCCAGGGACACGGGTCTGAACGTCAGGGACTGAGTGACAGTGATAAATGGGGGTGGGGGGTCTCCCCTCATCACTCCTCCTCTGGGCTTTTCATTTTCCTTATTATAGTTTTCGCTTTTGGTTACATTTTATGTTTTAAATAACTTTTATTGAGGTATGGTTTCCATACCATACAATTCATCACTTACAACTGAATGGGTTTTAGTATATTCAGAAGATTGTACAACCATCACCATAATCCATTTTAGAATACTTTCATCACCCCAAAAAGCAAGCACTCCCTGTTTCCCCTCAGTGGCCTCAGCACCTGGCAACCACTAATCTGCTTTCTGTCTCTATGGATTTTCGTATTCTAGACATTTCTTATAAATGGAATCATACAACATTTCTTTTTGCGCCTGACTTCTTTCACTTAGCATAAGATTTTTGAGGTTCATCCATGCCAAAGCATGTTTCAGAATTTCCTTTTTTATTTATCAAATGAAATTCCATTGTATTGGACATACCACATTTTGCTTACCAATTCGTCAGTTGATAGACATTTGAATTGTTTCCAATTTCTTGGCTCTTTCAACGGATGCTGTTTCCCCAGCTCCTTGGTCAGCTTGATGGAAACGTTCAACGAGAAAGCCGAGCAGCTGGTGGAGATTCTGGAGGCCAAGGCAGATGGGCAGACCCCGGTGTCCATGCAGGATATGCTGACCTGCACCACCATGGACATCCTGGCCAAGGTGATGGGAGGCTGGTGGGCCGTGGGAGCGGGGTCTGACGGGGGTCAGAGGGCTGCTCTTCTCTCTCTCTTCCCTTCCCTTGCGTTCCCCCCCCTCCTCCTCATCCTCCACACATCAACCCCTTCTCTGCATGGGGAACTTCATATCTCCTTGAATATTCAACAGAAACTTGTACGCGATGACGGCTACTAACTCACTCTCTGGGAATGGACCCTGAGAGGTGTGGGGGCCGGCCTGTGTCTAGTCAGTGGCCGAAGCTGGACTGGATCTCAGGTCTCCTTGCCTCCCAGCCCAAAACCTACCTCCCCTCAGCACCTGCCCTGGGTCTGGCTTGGCTCTGCACCCTGGCAGGCTCAGCAGTGGCCCAATAACCAGCCCCCCCACCGGCCTGGATAAGGGCGGTTCAGGCGGCTGGAGTGCAGACACAGTGAAGGGTCATTGTCACCCAGTAATTCATTGGGAGGCTGGGTATAGAAGGGACACCAAGGAAGGCTGCATTTCTGGGGAAATGCATCTTGTCAAGGAAGGAAGCCAAGGTTTGTGGAGTGGCTACTATGTGCTACGTAATCCTCACCATATCCCATGAGGTTGGAACCATCATGGGTCATTATAAGGAGTCAATGACACAATGCATATAAACCCTTAGCCCAGGGCCTGGGTCTCTACCTGAGCAGCGCCAGGTTCTGCCCTGGGTCTTCAAGTCTTCCCATTCCCCCAGGGAAGCCCTTGCCCTTCTCTCTCCCCCAGGCAGCTTTTGGGATGGAGACAGGCATGCTGCTGGGTGCCCAGAAGCCTCTGTCCCGGAAGGTGAAACTCATCCTGGAGGGGATTACTGCATCTCGCAACACTCTGGCGAAGGTACTGCCCCCACACCCCTCCGGTGATCAGAGCTGGCATTGTCCTAATTTGCTGCAGCACCTCCTCTAGTGACCTTTTTTCAGAATGGGTTTTGAGCTCTGGTTATGACTGAAGTGACTCCTGAATCAGTTAGGATTTGCATACATCACCTAGTGTAGAGAATCAAAATCAAAGTGGTTTAAGTAAATTAGGAGTTAATCTTCCTCTCATGTAAAATCATCCTGAAGCCGGCAGTCTAGGAGGGCTGTGCTAGGGCCACAATGTCAGATGTTCCTGGAATTTTTTGTCTTTCTGTTCTGCTGTCTCCAGCGTATCACCTCATTGTTATAAGATAGCTGCTGCAGCTCCAGCTATCACCTCCTTGTTCCAGGCATGAAGGAAGAAGGGAGAGAGGTGGTACTTGAGTTGATCCTCAGACGCCCAGGGCCTCTTCCTGTTCCCTGGGACTTCGGCCTCTGAGCTTGGGATCCCCTAATGCCACCCCGTCTTTTCTGCAGTTGATTCTACCTCCCTTCCCTCTGGCTGGGGTTTCCTCCTTCCTTGCAGTCCCTAGCCACCTCCAACCTTCAGGGATCCCTTCTAATTTTCCAAGCACCTTTCCCATCATATCTAGGGATTTGGTACAGGAAAGGGAAGCCAATGCTTGGGCTCCGCCTGCCATGTTGGTCAAATCTTGGCTGCTTTATCTTTTCTAGATATTTCTAGAATTTTCTCACAGTCTTCCCACCTCCCAGCTTGCCAGTGCTGCTGTGGGTTTCTAAAGTCGTTTCGGAGCTGGGGGAGAGGGAGAGGTTGACGCACGTGCTCGGTTGGCGTCCTGAGCGGGAGTTCTTGTTCAGTTTATGCCAGGGAAGTGGAAGCAGGTCCGCGAGATCCGGGAGAGCATCCGCTTTCTGCGTCAGGTTGGCAAGGACTGGGTCCAGCGCCGCCGGGAGGCCCTGAAGAGGGGGGAGGACGTCCCTGCCGACATCCTCACACAGATCCTCAAAGGTTTGAGGGCTCGCACGGGGGCCTTGGGAGGGCCGGGCGGCAGGGGTGCCCCCTGTCATGGTGGCTGATCACACTTGACTCCAGGTGTCTCTATCTGGCTCCCGGGGAGAAGGGCGTTTGCTTCTTCGCTGGGCCGTGGGGCAAGGGAACAAGGGGTATGAGTGTAGCAGGTGTCTGCTGCTGGGCCCTGAGACCCTCCTTGTCTTTCAGCTGAAGAGGGGGCCCAGGACGATGAGATCCTGCTGGACAACTTCGTCACCTTCTTCATTGCTGGTTTGTGGCTCCAGGGGTGGCCAAGGGCTCAAGGCTTTGCAGAAATGGTGGGAACCAGGCATCCCCTCAGACCTGACTCTGGGCGAGGTTTCAAGTTGTCTGCGTGGAGTTCTGCTGCAGAAGTGAGGGGCTGGAATGGAGGAGCAGAAGGCCTGCCTCTGCTCAGGGAGGTCTGGGAGGTCTTCTCGGTGGCCGCTGACCCGGTGATGGAGCTGGCCACTGTGAGGGGGCGTGAAGCTGCCTTTTTGGGCTCAGGAGAGCTTGGCCATGTAAAGTCAAGGCCCCACCCCCTCAGCATTTATGAGGAGGCCTGCATTAGACCAGCACAAAAAGATGTGCCAGGCAACTTCATTCCTTTGCTCATCAAATTTTTTTTTTTTTAAGATTTTACTTATTTATTTGAGAGAGAGAGCACAAGCAGGGGGAGCAGCAGAGGGAGAGGAAGAAGCAGACTCCCCACTGAGCAGGGAGCCCAACTCGGGGCTTGATCCCAGGACCCTAGGATCATGACCCAAGCTGAAGGCAGACGCTTAACTGACTAAGCCACCCAGGCACCCCAGAAGGAGCTTTTAGGGTGTAAAAACCAGATGCCTGGGGGCAAATGCCATTTATTGGGCTACAGTGGCTGGCACAGGGGATCTGTGGGTGGGCAGCCTATCTCCTTCCTATCTGGACACCCAGCTCAGTTGCAGGGGGCAGAAGTGAGGACCTGAACTGCCACCATGGGATCAGAGTCTCAGAGGCAGGTGGGCCGGACCAGCAGCAGCCTGGTAGCCCCATGTAGAACTGCTGCTGTCCTTTCCCGCAGGCCATGAGACCTCTGCCAATCATTTGGCATTCACGGTGATGGAGCTGTCCCGCCAGCCTGAGATCTTGGCAAGGTACAGAAGGGGGAGACTTGGTGGGGGGGGTAGTGGCTCCCCTTGACGCTGGTGAAGGGATTGTCTGCTATCTTGTGCCTCCCACGGCTGAGCCTCCTCCAGGGTGTCCTGCTTCTCTTCACCCCAGGGCCTTTGCACATGCCAATCTCTCTTCTGGAAGCTCCTCTCCCTGCTTTTCTCTTGGAGAACTCCTTGTCCAGCCCTGCAGAAGCCTTCTCACACTCCTAAAGTAGCTATTCTGTGTTTTCCCCTCCTAGGCTCTTCCCAGCTCATGAATGCATTTTTCTCCAGGGCCGGTTTGCTTTGAGTCTATTTCAGTCATGAAACTAGAAGCTCCAAAAAAGCAGGGACCGTGGCTCTTTCCCTCCCCACGCTGTGCTCAGTGCCTGGCCAGGGCCTGGCACTGAGAACTGAACAGAACTCCAACTCAGCATTGAGGAAGGGCTTATCCTCGGCCGGCGAGACAAAGGAGGGTACCCAGGAGACGGCGTTTGAGCTGGGCCATTGGTTTCCTTAAATACAAACGGTTCCCTCGACGACCATTGCACAGACTGACTGCGCCAATGTGAAAGCACTCTGAAAACCCCGACAGGCGTGGGGGCGGGAGGCCCAGAGGTGGGAAAAGCCTTGACTACAGTTGTTAATCAGCAGCGTCCACGGGCAGACATGAATGATTGCTTGCGAGTATAAGATGGTTGGTTGGGGTTTTAAATATATCTATAATACTAATATGCTCTTTATAAAAATTTGGAAAAAGCAGAAAAGTTATAATAATAACAGTAAGTAATAATAATAATAATTCCACCCACGGTGCCCCACCCCTGGAGGCAGTTCACGATTAACTACTGAATTTCACCGTGTGTTTTATCACATTGCCCCACATTATTTATTGTAAACTCTTCTTCCAAATCCCCTTTTTTATATTGTGGATATATACACACACACATACATGCATAAAATTTGCCCCCCCTTTTTTAAAGATTTTATTTATTTGACAGAGAGAGACACAGCGAGAGAGGGAACACAAGCAGGGGGAGTGGGAGAGGGAGAAAGAAGCTTCCCGCGGAGCAGGGAGCCCAATGTGGGGCTCCATCCCAGGACCCTGGGATTGTGACCTGAACCAAAGGCAGACGCTTAATGACTGAGCCACCCAGGCACCCCTAAAATTTGCCATTTTAACCATTTTTGAGGGCATAGTTCAGTGGCATTAAGCACATTCCCATGGCTGTGCAAACACCACCACCATTTCCAGAACTTTCTCATCATTGCGACGGACATTGTCCCCAGTAAACACTAGCTTCCCAACCCCCTCAGCCCCTGGGCCCCCCTCAGCCCCCATTCTACTCTCTGTCTTTATGAATTTAACTCCTCTAGGGACCTCGTATGGGAATCACACAGCAATTGACCTTTTTGTCTGGCTTATCTCACTTAGTATAATGTCTTAAGTTCCATCCATGTTTTAGCAGGTGTCAAGACTTCCCTCCTTTTTAAGACTGAATAATATTCTATCGTATGGTTAGGCCACATTTTTTTATTTTTATTTTTATTTTTATTTATTTTTTTTTAAGTTTTATTTATTTATTTGAGAGAGAGAATGAGAGACAGAGAGTACAAGAGGGAAGAGGGTCAGAGGGAGAAGCAGACTCCCTGCTGAGCAGGGAGCCCGATGTGGGACTCGATCCCGGGACTCCAGGATCATGACCTGAGCCGAAGGCAGTCGCCCAACCAACTGAGCCACCCAGGCGCCCCTAGGCCACATTTTTTTAAAAGATTTTATTTATTTATTTGAGAGTAAGAGTGAATGAGAGAGAGAAGGAGCAGGGGGAGAGGCAGAGAGAGAGGGAGAAGCAGACTCCTCACTGAGCAGGGAGCCTGACATGGGGCTCAACCCTGGGACCCCAGGATCAGGACCTGAGCCGAAGGCAGATGCTTAGACCGCTGAGCCACCCAGGCGCCCCATGGAGAGACCACATTTTGTTGATCTATTCATGTGGTGGTGCACACCGGGGTTGCTTCTGGCCTTCGGCTACTGTGAATGCTGCTGCTGTGAACTTGGGTGTACAGGTATCTAGCTACGAGACCCTACTTTCAATGTGGGGGCGCACACACCCAGAGTGGAATTGCTGGAGCATATGGTAATTCTACATCTCATGTTTTGAGGAACTGCCATCCCATTTTCCATATACAACTGCACCAGGTTCCATTCCCACGGACAATGCACAAGGGTTCCGCTTGCTCCACACCCTTGCTAACGCTTGGTGTGACATTCCTCGTGGGCGTGATGTGGTCCAAATCCACTTTCCGTGCTGCATATTCTTCTAACGGTGCCTGTCTTAACGTTTACTCAGCCGGCATCCCTATGCTCTTTCTGTTTCCCGCTGTCGGCTGCTGTGAGCCAGGCTGAGCCAGGCTGCTCAGCGCAGAGAGCTTGTTTGGTGGTGCGTTTATTTTCTGCAGCCGGTTCCAAGCAGCAAGCACGGAGGGGGAATATTGTAAGGCCCCGGAACGTAATTGCCAACTGCTCAGACATCTCGGCTGCGACGTGGGTTCCTGGATGTCTTCAACAATGGGGCGGGGCGGGCCGTGCGTGCGTGCGTGCGACCGATGGGGTGCCCCAGGCAGCTCTCCACGCTCCCCTCCATCCCTCCTTCCTAAAAGTAGTAGGGGGTGACCTCTCCTTGGGGACGAGCTTGTCTTTATCTGCCCCGACAGGCTGCAGGCGGAGGTGGACGAGGTCATCGGTTCTAAGAGGCACCTGGACTGTGACGACCTGGGGAGACTGCAGTACCTGTCCCAGGTGGGGGGGGGCGGGAGAGAAGCTTCTGGGCGCTTGTGGGTGGTTCGTCAAGCCAGGCCTGCCGCCCCCCTGAACTCTTTCCTATGGGTGTTCTCTAACTTCACTGCACGTGAGAATGTCCCAGGATATTAAAACAAAACAAAACAAAACAAAACAAAACGAAAAAAACTCCCCAGACCGGCAGACCTTGATCCTTGATCGAATGACCAATGGCGCTGTTTGCATTTCCGGGGGAGGCCAGGCGCTTCCAGGAGCCTCAAGCTGGCCACCAGGGGCCAGACTCAGCGGCCCCCTCCCGTCCCTGACAAAGCACAGCAGGAGGCCTGGCTTGAGCTGGGGAAGGGCTCCTCCGGGATGGTGGTGCCCTGGTTCAGAGGGAGGCCTGGGTCCTGGTCCGGGCTCCACCATGGTGGTTTCTGCACAACCCCCTTCTTTTGGGCCTCAGTTTCTCCTTCTGTGACAGGAGGGGTTGGACAAGAAGATGAGGCTAACTTGGCGGGGGTCTGGGACCCGGTCCTGGATGTGGGAGCAAAGTTGGGTCTGGGGCACACCACTGGCACGTTCTGGGGGGATCTCCTGACTTCTCTCCTTGTCTCCCCGTGTGGCTTCTGTAGGTTCTCAAAGAGTCGCTGAGGCTGTACCCCCCAGCGTGGGGCACCTTTCGCCTGCTGGAGGAGGAGACCTTGATTGACGGGGTCAGAGTGCCCGGAAACACCCCGCTCCTGGTGTGTGGGGGCCCTCCCTGCCTGCCCCCAGGGTGACCGAGCTCTGAGGTCGGGACGTCCGTGGCCCCGTTGTCACCACTGGGGTTCCTCATTCAAGTTGCACCATGACACTGTGAGGTCTTTCTTCCCTTTCACACTGGTGTAAGGTTACAGTGGATGACTCTGGGAGGGAGGCACCCTGTTTACATCTGAGGACACCAAGGCTCAGAGAGGTTAGGTCACTTTCCTGAGGTCACGTAGCGGGCTGGGGGCAGATACAAGATATGCCCAGTTTCACAGCTGGCCCCAGGCTGTTCAATTCCTTTTGTCTCCCCTCCACAGCCCCTTCTCCCACGGAGGGTGACTTCCCCCCCCTTTACTTGTTTCTTTCTCTCTCTCTCTCTCTCTTTTTTTTTTTTGAGAGCGCGAGCAGAGGGGTGGGGAGGGGCAGAGGCAGAGGGAGAGAAGAATCTTAAGCAGGCTCCATGCTGAGCACAGAGCCCAAGCGGGGCTTGATCTCACGACCCTGAGATCATGACCTGAGCCAAAATCAAGATTCAGACTCTCAACCGACTGAGCCACTTGGGCGCCCCTACTTGTTTCTTTGTTTACACATGCATTCATTTATTCCCTCATCGGGCATCCCTTCATGCACAGTGACTCCTGGAAAGCCACCCCCAAACTAGAAATGTGTCCCTGTCCAGCTTCCCTCCAGAAGCAATCACTGTCCTGAATTTTGTGCTTGCCACTGCCTCACCTTTTTGTGCATGCGTGCATGTGTGCGTGCGTGCGTGTATGCCCACGAGGTAATATGTCCCAGGATTGCTTTGTGACTGCAGGCCCTCGGTTCACTGCTGTATCATATTCTGCTGTGTGGGGACCACCACCCCGTTTTCGATCCTGGGTCAGTGGGCATCCGAGAGGTGCCCCGTTTCCTGCTCTCCTGAGTGCTGCTGCCACTGTTCCTGTCTGCGTGACCGGTGGACGGTGCAGACAGGCGCGAGGGCTGGGGTGTGGGATAGCTGAATGATTAGTGTGGTAATTTGGTAGCACCAAAATGTTTTCCAGAGCACCCGTGCCAACCTGGACTCCCACCAACGGGGTTCCTTATCTTCCCCAACACCTAATATGGCCCAGCTTCTTATTTTTTGCAATTGAACAAGTGCAAGGAAGGTACTTCTCTGTGGTCTTGATTTGCACTTTCCTGGTTAGTTCCCAGTGGGGCTCATGCCCCCGTGCTACTTTTCTCCTTCTGGGCTGTCTCCTGGCTCTGCAGTGCTTCTGTAAAAATTCGTATGTTAATCCTTTGTCAGGTATGTGGGTTGCAAATGTCGTCCTTAGGTTTGTGGATTCTCTTTGTTAAAGCCTTTTCAATGATCTGCAGTTCTTAAGTTTGTAATGGTCCCTTCTCTTGTCTTAGGGAACCCACCCCCCCCGCCCCCATCCTGAGGTCAGCATTGTCGCTTACATTGTCTTCTAACAATTTCACACTTTTCTTTTGCAAGTTAAGTTCGAATCCACCTGGAGTTGACTTTGCGTATAGTGTGAGGTAGGGGTCTGGTTTTGTTTCCTGGGGCTGCCAGAACAAAGCACCACAGATGGGGCGCTTAGCAGTGGAAATGTACTTTCTTACAGTTCTAGAGGCTGCGGTTCCGAGATCGAGGTGCTGGCAGGGTTAGTGTCTCCTGAGGCCTCTCTCCTTGGTTTGCAGACGCCACCTTCTGGCCGTGCCCTCCCAAGACCTCTTCTGTGTGGGTCTGTGCTAATCTCCTCTTCTTCTGAGGACACGAGCCAGACTGGAGTAGGGTCCGCCCTAATGACCTCATTATGACTTTATTATCTCTTTAAGGAGACTGTCTTGGAATACAGTCCCATTCTGAGGTTAGGACTTTAACATAGGAATTTTAGGGGGACACAGTTCAGCCCATGGCATGACCCATTTTTATCCACAAAGGAAAGCGACATGCTTCTGGCTCTATCAGGCAGCCCCCTCCCCGATCCTGCCCCACCTGGGCTTCCCAGGACTCTGCTACGCCCTCTCCAGCTTATATCAGGGTGTGTTCTTTATCCTGTTTATCTGCTCCCCTTTTTTGCTTATTAACACTCCTGCACCAGTTCCGCCTGCCTGAGTGACCGGGGTGGTGGTTTAGAACGCCCTCACGTCTGGCTGGGCAGGTGTGCAGCTGTGTGGGCCACGAGTGGGCAGACCTCGGTTCCGGCGCCGGCTCTGGCAGGCTGGGTCATCTCTGGGTCTCGGTGCCCTCCTTGTAAGATGATGCCTGAGTCACAGTTGACTGAGAAGAGTCGAAGAATAATGTAGTCACGTGTCTGGCCAAATCCCCTATAGCACACAGTAGGCGCCTTCGCTGATCTCACACACCTCTCCACCTTAGGCTCCCACCCACTTTTCAGAGCCTCGTTCCAGGCCCTCCCTTCACCCTGCCTGCCCTGGACCCTCAGCACAGAGAACCGGGGGCAGAGGGGGCTCAGGGAGCTCTTTTGTGCAGGAGTAATGAGGCAGAGGTTGAGACCCAGGGCCCGAGTTATGGGGGGCAGGTACGGCCCATGGAGGCCGGGGGCACGGAACATTAACCCCAGTAGGGAGGTGACGTGGCATGCATTGAAAGGCTAGTGGGCCCCCGGGCTCCTCTGCCTCACCCCCTCTCCAGCCCCCGCCCCCCCCACACCCCAGATGTAAGCCTTGTGTCAAATAACAGCTCTCAGAGACCTTGAGGAAGATGCTCTTGAAGCAGACCTGAGTTTGAATCTCAGTTTGGCCACGTACTTGCCGCGGCTGACTTTAGGCAAAGTCATGAACCCCTCTCTGAGCCTCAGTTTTCTCATCTGTAAAATAGGGATCGTTGTAGTCCCCCCACTGCACGGGACCAAGCATGGGATGATGCAGCAGCCAGATGCCCTTGTTGGCACACTGGGCTGTCCCCTTCCTTCCTCTCAGGCACTTTCCAGGAGCCAGTGGAGTCCCACACTGGCCCAGACGGGTGGGTGGAGTAGAGTAGGGGGTGGGCCTCCTCTGCTCCTGGTCACTCCGCTGGGTGGCCGCAGCGGGTCGGGGAGGTGTGAGGGTGACCATGCTGGGAACCAGAGACAAGTGGATCCTCCGCCCCGCAGTTCAGCACCTACGTCATGGGGCGTATGGACACGTACTTTGAGGACCCACTGACTTTCAACCCCGATCGCTTCAGCCCCAAAGCACCCAAGTAAGTCTCTCTTCAAGCTGTGCATGTGGGAGAAGGATGTCCGGTGATCTCTGGTCTGAACGGCCTGTGACCCCTGAGCCCACAGAGCCTTTAGATCACTGTGAGGGAGTTGTTATCCGCACTCTGCCCCCTTTTATGGAGACGAAGTCACAGCTCAGAGAGGTTAGGTAACTTGTCCAAGGGCACGCAGCCAGGAGCCGCAGAGCTGGGGTTGAAGCCAGCTCAGACTGGTTTCAGCACCCATGCTCAGAACCTGTCCCTTGTATTGGGAAGCCCTGCGACTCCCTGGAGGAGCCAGGGACAGCTCCTCCCCCTGCTTGGACGGTCCTCTCTGAGAAATGGGAATCTTGATGGCTCCCTCTGGAGCTCGCTATGGGGGTGAATGCCTGAAAGTACGGGGGGTGGGGTGGCCGGCTCCAGGGACAGGCCACCTGCATCCAGACTCTGCCCAGAACTGGACATGTGATCAGCTGAACATAGAAGTGCCATAGGATCGTGAGCTCCTTAGTTCCTCCTTCTGTGAACTGGGGATAACAACAGCTCCTTCTGGAAGGCTCCAGAGGAGGATAACGTGAGAAAATGCTGATGCAGAGCCTGATGGAGCCAGCTGTTGATGTTTTCAGTGTGTGCAACACCCAGCCCTGGTGCACGGCCATACATCAGCGAGGGATGGGTTTGTCACCGCCGGGGTGGAACTGTGACAGGACTGCCACCTCCTGACTCCTCTCTCCCTGCAGGCCGAGGTTCACCTACTTCCCCTTCTCTCTGGGACCGCGCTCCTGCATCGGGCAGCAGTTTGCTCAGGTAGGAGGCCAGGGCTGGGGCTTCTGCCCGGAGCTGACTTCAGGGGTGGTGTTTCGCCTTGGGCCAGGAGGCATTTCAGAGCCCTGCTCTGGGACCCCTGGCTGGGAGCCGGGGGCCGGGGGCTGGGCCAGCCGGCTGCAGGGTTTCCTGCACATTCACGCCCCGTGCCTCCTGCCCTTCCTCACTTCTGCACACAGATGGAGGTGAAGGTGGTCATGGCCAAGCTGCTGCAGAGGCTCGAGTTCCGGCTGGTGCCCGGGCAGCGTTATGGGCTGCAGGAGCAGGCCACGCTCAAGCCGCTGGACCCTGTGCTGTGTACTCTGCTGCCCCGGGGCTGGCAGCCCGCACCCCCACCGCCCTGCTGAGCGGGCCTGGGCTGGATGGGACTCCTCGGGCAAAGGCATCACGCCCACACTCCTCTGCAACCCCACTGCCACCCACCCCGCTCCCTTGCCCCCTTCCTCAGGGGCACCCTCCACGCTGGCTCCCAATGGGCCCCCTGCCAACCGCCACCTGCTTCGTACCTCCCCCTCCCCGCCAGAGCTCCGTGTCCCCTGCTAATTCCATGCCCTTCCTGGACTGGCCCCTGCCTGACTCCCAGCTGCCGCCCAGATGTGCCGTCTCTTACCCCGAACCTCTTCGCATAGGCCACTCCCTCTGCCACACACCCTAACTCTTGCTCACTTCCTAAAACCCTCTTCAGGTGTCACCTCCTCCAGGAAGCCCTCCCTGCCACCCCCGGCCGGGCCAGGGGCCCCTCCTCTGTGCTCCCTTGGTCACCTGTGCTACCTCTAACACCACACTGACCACACTGTATTGTGAGTGTCCTTTGATGTGACCGACTGCCCTGCCAGGCTGGGAGCGCCTCATGGGCGAGGTCTGTGTATGATTCGTCTCTGAGCCCCCCTGGGCCTGGCACAGAGTCGATGCTCAATAAATATGTGTTGACTGCATGAATGAATGGCGAGACCAGGCCAGAGTACTCTGGCCTCAGTTGCTCATCCGGTAAACAAGAGCGATGTTGAGACCAGTCTAAGGGCTCATGCAGCTCTGGAAGCTGCCCCTGCTGATGCCCAGACATCTTGGGAGAAGACTGCCCAGGTTACCAGGAGGGTTCTGTGTTAGTAGAAGGCTGTTCCCTGTGTTGTATGCAAGACCATGTTCCTGTGTGTGGTGTGAGGTTGGGATTACAGGCAGGGATTGAAGAGCTTGATGTGACAGGGCCCGGGGCCCTGGGGCCTGTGTGGTCTAGTCTACTCCCAACAAGAGTGCTGATGCCCCAGAGGGCCTCACATAGGCTGGAGCCCCTGGGACCTCTCTTGGGGACAGCTTGATGGACCTGAGCACCTGGATGCCTGGCCTCACACCTGCTGGCATCCTCCCCACTTTCTGGCACAATGCTTCCCCTCCTGACCAGCTTGGAGGAGGCAAGACTGGAACTCTCACAGTGGGTGAGGTGGCTGGGTGAGGACATCATTCTTCCTCCCCAGGGCCTACAGGTGGCCAAGGGGCATTAAATGCTGGACTAGCCATGTCCTCTGGGCCCATCCAAGCAAAAGGATCCCCTGAGTTTCTCGTTCAGCACTTGGGAGCTTGTCTTCCTGCAGAGAAAACCAAATGCCCCAAGCCCACTGCCTGGGGTACATGCCCCAGAGAGGGCCCCTCTCCACACCAAGGAGGGTATGGATTTGGGCTGGCCCTTGCTTTACATCAGCTCCTCAGTCCTTGTGCACTCTTGAACTGAGAGATCTTCTTATTTACCAGAAGAGGAAATTGAGGCTCAGGGGAAGAAGTGACGTGCTCAGTACAGGTGGGTATATTGTACCAGGGTGGAGCTAGGTCCCCGGCCTAGGCGGGTCATGGGGACTGGTACCAGTGGTCTGCCCTGGCCTCTGGGCAGAGGCTCCAGCCTCCAGGGTGTAGCTGCAGATGCCCTGCAGACTGAGAGTGCTCCCGCTCCCTAGCCCTCCGCCCACACTGAGCACTGGGCGAGGCTCTTCTCAAGCTATACTCCCACACTCTCCTTTTCCAGTGCCCTGTCTGAGGGGCCCCCAGACCCTCCTGGGGCTCTGAGAACAGTGTGCCTCGGCTCTGCCTCCAGCTGCCTGGCCAAACCCACCCGTTGCTTGTCTCTGCTCAGCCCAGAAGTGGTCCCTTCCCATGGCCACTCAAAGGCCACTGTTTCCTCTCGTCTCCCTGGGCCCTCAGCCTTTCATTGCTCCCAGGGACTGTCCTGCTGGGGCCCCTAGGCCCCACCCTCTGTAGCCTGTCTCTGAGGTTCACCAGCCCCCTGCAGCCCTCCAATAACCCCACAGCAGCCCCTACCCTACAAACTCCATGGCCCACACATGCCCTAGGCACCTCCCACTAGCCCCCCACACCAGACCCCCCAGTCTCCACCAGCACCCCCTGCTCCATGCCCTGCTTCCTGCCATGGCTAGGCTTGGTGCCACAGGATAGAACTTCCTTATTATCCATCTAAAAGGTCCACAGGCTACCAAACCTCAGCATTCCAGGGGCGTGACCTGGCGTTGGGTCTGGAGGGGTCAGCTCCCACTGGAAACTTCAAATTGCCTTTACCATCCTCTGACTTAGCAGATACCTATCCATTGCTGAGCCTGAGTCTTCACATCATTATTTCTTCAAATCCTCCTGAGTATGACCCATTTCACAGATGAGAAAGTCAAGGCCCCAGCACACAGCCAGGCCATAGCGGAGTCAAGACCCAAACCTGTAGCCCTTTGCACTCAGTGACCTTCCACCAGCTCAGCAAGCCCTGTCGCTGAAGGCCTGGGCTTGCCTCTGAGCACTTTAAACCCAGGCTGGAGGCCTGAGGTGAGTGGGAAGAGCAGAGCCTGGCTCCCCCACCCCTGCTCTGCTGTCACTGTCTGTGGGTCAGTGCACCCATCCTGACCTTCCTGAGCCACTTTCTCCTGTAAAAAGGGCTTTCTGGGACTGAGCAGGTGGTTCTCAGCCCTCGCTGCATTGATGAGTCACTTGGGCCAGCTGGATCAGCCTTTGGGGCAGGACCCCGAAACTTTTCTTAAGCCCCCTGGGGAGACTCCAATGTGCACAAGGATGGTGGCAACCCTTAGGATCCAGGCAAGATGGATGGGATTGAAACCAAGGCCCTGCAGCCAGGCTTCGTGGGATCAAATCCCACCTGCACTGTCACTGTTTGTGTGGCTTGGGCCTCAGTTTCCCCATCTGTAAGGGAGGGCGGATGATAGGAGATCCTAAGATTGATGGGAGAACTAAGAGCGTTCTGCATAGATCGTACTTAGCATAGAGCCTGTCGCGACAGTGCTGCAGACCCGCCAGCAGTAACTGTCAATGGCCTGAGCATCTCCGTTGCTTGTTACCCTTACGGAAGGGAGGGAGGCCGGGCAGTGCAGTTCCCA
The DNA here is from genome assembly GCF_003265705.2 of Callorhinus ursinus. Taxonomy (NCBI): domain Eukaryota; kingdom Metazoa; phylum Chordata; class Mammalia; order Carnivora; family Otariidae; genus Callorhinus; species Callorhinus ursinus. The sequence continues at coordinate 68,361,212 of NW_027397070.1, forward strand.
GAAGAGCCACTCGGTGGCGCCCCGGCGCAGCGCTCGGGTCGGAGCGGCCGCGGCAGCCGAGGGGGCGGTGCCTCCCCATCCCGCGGGGACCGGAGGCCCGGAGGGGGCGGGGCCAGGCGCCGGTGGCCGGTCTGGAGCGCCCGCAGGCCACTCGGGTGAGGGTAGGCAGGGGGGCGTCGCCATCTCCATGTCTCATGGTGGGGCCGCCGAGGCGCGGCGAGGCGCGGCAGCGCGTGGGGCGCTAGAGGGACAGCCACGCAGGCGGGCGTGGCGAGATCGCGACCTCTCCTGGCGCTGGGCTGGGTCTGGCGGTGGGACGCCGGCGGGTCGGGGGGGGGGGGGGGGGAGCTTTGGCCAGAAAAGCCCCGCGGTGGAGAAGCTCACTGAGAGCCGGGCAGTGGTGCAGGCGCCTTCCTCCTGCCTGGGAGGGCTGGGTGGCGGGGGGTGCCACCTGACTCCTCCGGGCTGAGCTGCCCTAACACTTAACGTGCTCTTGGCTGAACTGAAGCCACCTCCAGTGCCCGCTGCACCAGGGTCCTGGAAACTGGTGATGAGGGGTCCTCCGGGGTGGCTTGTGGCCAAGGTCGGGCTGGTGGTTGGACCCGAGAGCCTTGGCCTACCCTGGCTGCGGGTGAGAAGCTTGGTACAGCCGTGGGAGGCGGGAGGTTTTCTTCCCTTCTGCTCTGCACGCTGGGACAGCAGGCCGGCTCTGGAGCCACCTAGTGGCGCTGCTGGGCCTCAGTGGCAGCCAGTGTGAGTGGACAGAGGGCCACAGTGAGCTGCCCACCTGGGCAGGTTCTGGATGGAGCTTGGCCCCTCCTGATTGTCTTGGCCAGTCAGGCATGGTGTCCAGAGTTTGGTAGGTCCAGCCCAGGTGGACCTCACAAACAGTATGGGTGTGTTTCCTGGCTGATCAGTGAGAGGGAGGTTAGCCCCCAGGAGGGGACCTCAGGGCAGGGGCAAGAGGGGCTCAAGCCAGTGGCTCTTGCCTCATTTCACCCCCTCTGCAAGGACATTTGCTTTCCTCTGGGGCAAGAATCCTGCCTCCTAAGCAGGCTTCCTGATGAGTGTGTGACCCAAAGGAGGTTCTCACCCCCCTGGGGTGGATGACTCCTAAATCCACATGTCTGCCCAGACCTCACCCTGGGCTCCAGACAGCCTTGGACATCTCTGCCTGGACGTCTAAATATAACCCGAGCTGGGGGGAGGGGGCAGACCCTGGGGGTATTTCTGGCAGGGGAGGGAGACTTACTGCCGGAGGGCCATTTCTCTGAATCAGGGCTGGGGTGGGCACACATGGGGTCAAGGCCCTTCCTTGCCCTGGAGCTTTAGAAACATTTGTATCTCCCAGAACACAGCCTTCCCTGCACTTCCTCCTCACTTGGGGATACCATGGTCACCACCCTGGTGTTGCCCACCTTAGGTAGTCCCTGCTGGTGGGCCGGACCCTGGGCCAGCCAGGCAGAGTCGTCACCACCAGCAGGAGGTAGCCAGGGGCAAGTGCACCAGTCCCTTCGGCGGTATTCCAGAGCCCCAACCCGGCTGGCAACCCCCACCCTGCTGTGCCAAGCTCCCTAGCCTGCCCTGGAGGAGGCTCCATGGGCCTCAGGACAGTGAGGCCAGGCAGGGGCAAGGGGGACACTGGGGCCTTCCGTGCAGGAGCCTGGCCTCCCAGGTGGGGTGTGGAAGGTCCCAGGGTCAATGCAGGGCAGGCAGAGGTAAAGGACTAGACTCCCCTCCCTGTTCCCTCTCTCTGGGCCCAGCTCCTCTGCTGGCTTTGGCTTTGGGGGCCAGAGGGGGACGATGACAGCAACTCGAGCAGGGCTCCTCTATCCCCTGCCCACGGGGAGAGCCCTTATCTGAGACTCTTGGGTGGCCCTGGGACCCCGGGTGAGGAGGAGCCCAGATACCATGATGATGCTGATGATGCACCCAGTTCACCACTGAGCATCCACTGCGGCCAGCCCGGAGCCCGCTGTGCTGTAACCCCGGCCCCAAGAGGTGGGGCCTTCCCCTCCCTGGGGGGCCTCAGCCCTGCTCTGGGCCCCAGAGCCTGAGGAGGAAGCCAGAGCATCCCTACCAGCTCCGTGTCCCCTGAGCCACCCCCACCCCTCACACCCCCCAAATGACGGCGGCTCCTTGGCCCCCACCCAGAGGTGAGGGTATTGCCCGAAGGACCCAGGAGCGACCCCCGCCCTCACACCCCAGGGTCACCTCGTGCAGCTGGACAGGGCTCTGAGCTTCTCTCCTGGCTGGGAGCGCGGAGGCTGGGCTAGACGGGGGGGGGCCCCTGGGTGCGGGAAAGCAGCTCCCAGAGCCACACTGCACATGTATGTGTCTACCTGTGTCTCCGTGTATCTCTGTTTCTGCGGCCTCCCTGTCACAGCGTATCTGTCTCTTCTGGGTGGGTCTCAGGGGCCATGCCTGCATGTCTCAGGCTGCCTGTACCGGGGCGTGTGCGCTGTGACCTGAGCTGTAAGGAGGTGTCTGGTGTAACCTAAGGCAGTGGACAGACCCGGGAAGTGCCCCTGCAGCGCCGCGCGCATCCCCCTCCCTCCGATGTCCGGGAGGCGAGGGGGCCTGCCCAAGATCACACACCCAGGAGGCAGGGTCCATCCAGTGTGGACATACACTGTCCTTCCTCAAGTCATGGCCCCCAAGGACCCAGGTGAGGCTCTGTGTTCAAAACTTTCCTGCCTCTCTCATGGGGAGCACCCAAGGCCCAGGAAGACGGGGTCTCCAGCAGGGGGGAGTTACTGGTGCCCCCGAGACTAGCTGGTGTCCATGTGAATCTGGGGTGAGCAGGTGTGCAGGCGGGAAGCGGGCCTCCTCCCTGACCCCAGCATGCTGGGGCGCCCCTCCCACCTATGCTCAGGCCGGCCCTGACCCTCCTTTCCCCGGGCACCCTCCTTCCAGCAGTGGTGTGGGGGCAGGTGGGGGGATGCTATCCTCCCTTGAGACCTTGCCGTTGAGGCAGGGCCTGGAAGGGGCCTCGCTCAGAGCTGGCCCCACTGACTCCCAGTAAATGTGCACCCGTCTTGCCTTTTTCCCCTTGAAGCAAACTGCACCGCTGCAGACTGTGGAGGCCCCACGAGCAGCCCGCCTGTCCCTCACACTGGCTCTCCGGCCACCGCCCTTCCCGCAGCACCCCGAGCACTTTGCAGGCCCTTCTCCTTGGCCGCACCTGAGCTGGGTCGTGCCTAGGCCGCCGGCTTACCCTCCAGGCCTCCGCCTGCCTGCCACTGCTCAGAGAGCACCCCCCACCCCCGAGCTCCACACTCGCACAGAAGGCTCTGCCCTGGCTTCCCTGCCCTGTCCCCACAGGTGGCAGCCACTTGCTGGGGGCCCCCAGGGGCCGGCCGGCCCCGTGCCAGGCCTCCAGGGCCCAGGACAGGGACACAGACAGCTGGCTGGCAGGTCGGAGACACAGGGTGAGCTCGCAGGAGCCAAGGGCACACGCACACGGGGACACACGTGCCCACACGCGCACACACAGCTCACGTGGGACCACGCACGTGCCCCACGTGTTTACACTCCCCCACACACTTACGTGCTCACACTCACCCACACTCTCCTACATCCATATACGTGCTCCCACACACCTAGATGTGCACACACACATGCTCACTTGTACAGACCCACACCCACACATGTGATAGGCTCTTACACATTCTCGCAGGTACACACTTCCCCACGCACCGACCCACTCCCGTGCGCACCCACGTGCATTGTCACACACGTGTTCAGCGGCGCACGCACATCCACGCACGTTTGCACACGCATGCCGTGGCCCACAGTGGGGCTGCAGTGACCTCAGGAGCAGAGGAATCGAGCTGTTTTTTCCCCAACGCATGTTCCCACAATAACAAGACAACAGGAAGGCGCTTGGGGCCAGGGACAGGAAGGGGAAGTGGCCTGCGCCCAGGGAGTCAGGTAGCGGGGGACTCGGGCAGACACGCTGACGGCCGCACGGTGGGGAAGCGGAGGGCCCCTCCCGGGCGTCCCGGCCCTGGTGCTCATACCCCCGCAGCACCCCCACGTTCAGATGAGAAGCCAAGGCTGGGGTGGGCTTGTCCCGGTCACCAAGGAGGGCTGGCAGAGTGGCGTTGACCCAGGCCATCTGACCCTGTGTCCGTCCCAGCCCCGGTCCTGCGGCCCCCCAGCAGCGGCTGAGCCGAGGGCCTCTTGTCTGGGATGCCTGGTGGTTCGGTGGGGCTCTTTCTGTGGCACCACTGTGTGTCCAGCACTGGGCACACCCCTGCCCCCCTGGACGCCCCGAGGAGCGTTCCCCGTGCGCTTCTCTGTCGACCCAGCTCCTGCCAGGGAGCCCAGAGCAGGTGCTGCGGGAGATGAGGACCGAGTGTGGTCCCCTGGGACTGGGCGCGCCTCATGCCAGGGACCCTGTGGGGTTCTTCCCGCCCTCAGCCTGGCCCAGGACCAAGCACATAGGAGGTGCTCCTAAATGCTCCACAGATGTGCAGAGAGAGGCCCGGAGAGGGGCCGGGACCTGCACCAGGCCACACAGTGAGAGGGTCTGACCCCGCCTGCGCCTCCTGCTGCAGCTCCCGGGGAGAGGCGAGTGCTGAGTGCTGAGTGCAGGGCTTTGCAGGTGGGCTGCAGTGCCCCTTCCTGGTCCTGCACCTCCCTGGGGATGTAGCTGTCACTTTCAGAGAATGGCCACACTGTTGCCATGCATGCTTGATCTCATTTAATCCTCAAAACCCAGCAGGTGAGACCCCGCCCCCTGTGCAGGTGGGAAGGCCCTCAGGAGCCTCTCCTCTCCCTGCTGACCTGCCTCCAGTTCTTCCGCCCAAGGCCCAGGGCTGCTGGGTTTCCACTCACTCCCAGACAGTTCCCTCCCCCGAATTGAGTTAGGCGGTGGGAGGGGAGGAGGGGAATGCCTCAGGTGGAGGGGGTGGGGGCTGTGGGGTTCCAGAGACAGTTTCAGCCTTGCTTTGTCTTTTTAATTTTTTTTTTTCATTTCTCACTTAAAAATCTCAGGAGGGACCCAGGACGACCGACAGTCCTGGTTTGCCTATGACTGAGGGTTCCCAGGATGCAGGCAGGACTTTCGGGGCTGAAACAGGGCAAGGCCCATGAAAACCAGGACAAGTTGGTCACTCTAGAGGGGCCCCAAAGGCATTAAACTAACCCCACCTGATGCTTGAACTCCCTCCACTGTGTCCTCATGTAGTGGCTGTCCAGCCCTGCTTACGTACCTCCAGCGGTAGTGAGCTCATTATCATACAGCAAGAGCCAACCAAGAGGTGGACAAAACCAGGGCCAGGCACAGACCACAGTGAGGGCAGGTTGTGGAGCCAAACGCAAGGGCCCCTGGCCCACCTTCAGGGACAGTCAGACAAGGCTTCACAGAGGAGAAGGGGGAGGACAGGGAATTCCTGACCAAGGGAGCAGCACAGGCAAAGGCCAGGAGGCCTGGAACCACCTTATAGGGACTGACTTCCTTTGCTGTTATCTCTCACAGCTGGTGTGACTCTGCAGCTCTCCCCTACCCCATCTCCCAAAGGCAGTTCCTTTGAAACACCGTGGCCTGGGCCCTCCTGTCTTCACCCCCCCAGGTGTTGGAGCTGGGAAAGGCCTCAGTGCCTTGCAGGAGCTGCTGGATGCCTCCGATGATGCTGTTCTACCCCCCTCTTATTTTTCTGAGGCTCATGGACCCTTGAGCACCAGCATCTGCCCCCTCTTCCAAGAAGCCTCCCTTGACTTCCCTAGCCTTGATCCCTTCCCTTCCACAAGTATCAACCTCCTCTCCTTTGGATGATCATGACCTCCAGCCCCTGCCAGGGACGCCTGGCACTGTCCAGTCAAGGTTTCCCAATTCTTATCTATGCACCTGCTCATCTCTTTTCCTGGAATGCCCTCTCTTTCCCTGAAAAAATCTTTTGGATTCTTCAAAGACGTGACTCAAATGCCGGCTCTTCCTGGAAGCCCTCCTGTATCTTTCTATTTGGGGTTGATTACCAGCTTCTCTCCTCTTTAAGACACTTCACCCCTTCTGTGCCCTGCATGCAGAACCAGGTAGACCTTGAGCCCTGGGGGGCCCAGTGATGCCCAGCCCAAGGGTAATGCCTCTGGGAGCGGAGCTCAGAGCCCTCCACTCGCCTCATTGCCCTAGTCTCTGGGCCAGGCCCTCCAACCGAGAAGGACTGGGTTACCTGTTAGGCAAGCACACAGCAAGTGCATACTAAGTGCTTGCTGAGATGTGTCCTCCCAACCAATATTTCCTATTATCCCCACTCTGTGCCCGACACTGGGTCCTGTGGCTCCCCTAGGGAGTCCCCCTCCATCCCCCCACAGCACCCAGTTGGCACCCAGGAGGTGCCCAGAAGTGGCTGCTCTTGGACTGACAAAGGCAAGGGCCACGCATTCCTGTAGCCTTGGAGACAGACATTCGGGCTCCAGAGTCCGGCTCTGGTCGCTCCCCTCACTGGCCGGGTGGCCTTGGGTGGGTCGCGGCTGCTCCGGAGAGCCGAGTGAGAGGACCCGCGTGGCCGCACCAGGCACGGGCTCAGGGGATGGCATCACTCCGTCTTTTCCTCCAATGCCCATAAAAGCCCCTCACCGGCTGAGTGGAACCCTTCCCAGGGAGAAAGGCTCAGGCACTCTGGGGTCTCCAGGGCTGGGGCTGGGGTCTTGGGGACTGACCAAGCACCCAGGGGTGCAGCAGTTTCTCAGGCAACATTCCGAGGCTGCCCGGGAGAGGCCCAGGGCAGGGGAGGGCAGTGCCCAGATTTATCCACCAATCGGGCGGGCTCCTGGCTCGGGAGCACGTTCTTATCTGCCCAGCCCAGAATGGGGAGGGGGGGCCGCTGGGCCGGCTGGGGCGGGACACTGCCTGGGGACTGGACACGGAGCAGGCCCGGCAGCCCCAAGCCCCACCAGGTGGGTGACAGCCACTGACGGCTCTGAGCGCCCCTGCAGGCTGTAGGCCGGCCGGCCGCCCATCTCCTGCACCATGTCGGACGGCGAGGGCCCCTCGGCCGGTGAGTGGCACTGCTATATTTACCCACCACGGCTCCAGTTGCAGAGCCAAGGCTGCTGTTGCCGAGGGCACCAGGCGCCCCCACCCCAGGCTGCAGACAGCTGTGGGGCTGGACCCCCTCCCTCCTAGCCTGATGCCTGGAGCCGGGGGTGGGCAGGGGGGCTGCGCTCCTGGCAGGAGAACTGGCCTTTGAGAACTGAGTTCTGCTGCACCCGCAGTCTCCCCAGTGGGGCTAGAGCAGGAAGCCGTGCCCGTTGCCATCCGGGGAGTCCAGAGCTGACCCACGGCGCCACGGGCGCTGGGCTGTGGGCGCAGGGTGCCACAGGCCCCCGGAACTGCATGCAAACCAGTGTGTATCTGGGGTAGGGGGGAGCCTCCAGCTTCCATCTGATTCCCTGAAGATCTGAGACCCCTGGGAAGCTCTGAGCCCCTGGTCTGCCTGCGCAAGGCAGGCCCTCCAGGAGTCTCCAAATCCTCTAGGTTGGAAATGGCCCAGGACACAAAGGCAGAGGGGCGGTCAGATACTGGGGTCTGCGCACATACCCACTGCCCTCCCCAGGGGACTGGCTCCCCTGTGCGGCTGGCTGACCACCCTCAGCTCCCTCCAGCTGAAAGAAGGCTCTGAGGTGGACATCCCTCTAGCCGGCCGTGGGTGGAATCAGGGCTGCACACAGCCTCCTCCAGGCTGCCCGGGTTCAAATCCCAATTCTTTCACTTCTAGGTTGGGTGACCGACCTGGGGCAAGGAACTTCACGGCTCTGAAGCTCGGTATCCCCAAGTGCAAAAAGAGACAGGCTAACAGTCCCCCCACCCCCAGGGTGGTTGTGAAGATCGAGTGTGATAACGTGTGACCGCCCATCTATCGGGGCCTGGCGTGCAGTGAGCATTCAGTGATGGCCTCGAGGAAGCAGCAGGTGGAGGGTCCTGGGCAGGATTCTCTGCCTCCCAGTCTGGCCCCTCCAGCTGCGCCTTCTTGCCTAAGCCACTGCATGTTGGTGGTCCCTGGAGTCTTATCTGTCCCGCAGTGCCATGGAGCATCCTGGGCATGTCAGGCTGGCCTGGGGGTCCTGGGAGGGTTGTGATTGACAGCAGTGTGGCACCCCCGGCGTGGTGTCTGGTGGACAGTCCTGGCACCTGGGCCTGGCCAAGTCAGATTTGGAACAGTGTGTGTGTGTGTGTGTGTGTGTATGTGTGTTGGGGAGGGGACACCGACAAAACTGGCCTGACCTCACCCTCTTCCCCCAAGCGTTAGTGGTGCAGGCTGCCAGGAATTGTCTGCCGAGGAGCCAGTGTGTGGGGGGGGGTGGTGTGCAGCAGACAGGCCCTTTCTGGCTGGCTCTGCCCACACCTGACATGAACCCGGAATAGCTCTCTCCCTCCACCAGGGACACGGCCCTGCTTTTAGCAGCTTGTAAAACCACCCGCACGGAGCTGGGTATTTCAGGAAGGCCAGAACAATATTTAGCCCGCCGGGGCGATGGAATGGGCGCTGAGCGTGTGCGTGTGCATGTGTGTGTGTCCGGGAGGCTGGGAGGAGACACGGCCTTTACTGCCCCTTCACGGTGTAGGAGAGGGTCAGCTGGGCTGGGGGCTGGCAGGCACGGTCATGGCTCTGCCCACCCTGGCTGGGCGGGTCACCCTGGGCGAGCCTGGGACTTGGCTTCCTGCCTGTAGAGTCCCAGCGGATGGTTTCTGTCTTTGCTGTGCTGGACTTGCTGGGGAATCTGGTTGGCCGGAGTAGAGGCAACACCTGGGTGCAGTGGTATATGTGTGTTTATTTGGGGGGGGGTCTCAGAGTGTGTTGTCTGAAGGTCAAGACTTTCTAGGAGTCCAGCCCCATGGGCAGTGATTGGGTCCAGGAGGCTGCTGTGAAATATTTTTACCTCTTTTCAGAAACCAATCCCTGGGCCTGTGTCTATAGCAGGAAAGTTCTCAGCTCCCCAGCCACGACCTGTGTGACCGAGGGCAGGTTACTGAAGGTCCCTGTGCCTCCGTTTCCTCATCTGTTAAATGGGGACAATAATAGGATATTAGCTCCCCAAGTGCCAATGAAGAGTAAAGCATATAACATATAGAGTAAAGCGGGAAGCATATAAACCCGCTTAAAATAACGCCAGGCTTACTGTTAGCAGGTGTAACTGTTATCACCGTTCAACCGATAAGTGAGCTGCAGCCAAAGAGGAAAACGAAGGGGACAGATTATGTGCTGGGTCTTGTCCTGGCCACTTTGGAGATGTTGCTCGATCGCTAGAGGGGATGCATGAACTCCACTGCACAGCTAGGGAAACTGAGGCTCAGAGAAGCAAATAGACTGGCCCCAGTTCACCCCGCTGGTAAATGGTAGAGTCAGGATTCGAACCCAGCTCCCCAGACCCAGACTCAGGGCCCCATCCAGGAAATCCCACCCTGCTCGCCCCTCACTCAGGACAGGGCTGGGGGGTTCTTGTAGGCCCTTGCGGCTCTCATCTGAAAAACAGCCCTTCTCAGTTCCGACAGAGCTAGCTCAGCATTGTCTCCAATAATTTGGAGCCTGTACCAAAAAATGTGGTACCTTGTTAAGGTGTCAGGAAAACTGTGCAGAGCAGAGCAGAGTGGCACGCGGTCGGCTCCAGGACTTGTGGCCCTGTGCCTGGACAGGGGAGCCTGGAGGCTAAGGTTACCGGGAGTCGACGTTGTATTTATAGCAGGAAGCTGCCTGCACCAGGAACTGCCAGCCCGTGCACCCGGTCCAGCGAAGGGGCTTCCCTTACAGCTGTCTAGATTCTAGGCCTGGCTCCGCCCCCGAGTGAAGCACAGCACGGGACGGGCCCCTTTCCCACGGAGACTCAGTTCCCCTGTCTGTAAAATGGGGCCCTACCATGTATGTCCCTCGCTGGGTCTGGAGACAGTGTCTCTAAGGGCCGGCGGGGCCTGGACGGAGGGGCCGGAAGGTGCTGGCTCCATGCATCCTGGGTCTGTTGATTGTCTCTTCCTGCCTTTGACCTCGTGGTCGGCCCCCTCCCCTCCCGGCAGAACTATGCAGGAAGAGAATCCAGCCTCTGTGCTGTCGGTCCCCACGTATTTGGGAGAGTTTCCAGCAAAGCAGTTTTACAATTCCAAGCACCAAAGAATAGGCCGTTGTTATTCTCAGCTGAGCAAGGAAGGCAAGTCCCTCTGAGCCTGGGGGTTCGAATCTCCGCTCTACCGCCCCCTGGCTCTGTGGCCTTGGGTGAGTCACTCAGCCTCTCTGAGCCTCAGGGGTGCGTTTCCGTTTACCCTGCTTTGGAGGGTGTGATGACGACGGGCACCCCTAACGTGTTGAGGGCTCAGCCAACAGAGTGACTCTCTTTGTCCTCCTGTGTAAACTCCCACGGAGGCCGTGGCTCCTGGGGACCCCAGCCTCCCTTTGTTCGTTCAGTGGGCAGTGGACAGGCTTGCTCCTGCCCGTTCCCCTGTCTTTGTCACCTCCCTCAGCTCTGCAGCTCCTGGAGCTGTTCCGAGCGATTCAGCTGGGATCCAACAGCTTCTGGGGTCCCCCAAAGGCTCCCCAAGTATCTCTCTTTGCCCGGATGCAAGGGTTTATTTTTTCCCAAGGGTGGAGGGTCTGATACAGGGGTGGGCCACCCCCATATCCCACTCAATTCCTCCCGGCCTCCCCAGAGCCCGGAGAGAGCCCCACTTCCTTCTCCCTCCTTGTCCTGGCCTGGGTTTGATTCGCCTTCGTGTTTACCAACTGACCTCAGGGTCTGCGCCTGTGTCTATGAGGAGATTAAAACAAAACATTTTAATTATTTAGGGCTTGCTCTTGGAGAGGAAGTGGTCTTCCCCCAGGAGAGGCAGGCTTGCTCCCTGGGCCTTGTCATCTCTCTAGGTTGTTCCCCCTCCAGTTGATGAGGTCTTCCCCCTTTCTAGACAGGTAAGTGGGTTGTTCAGGTTTCATCTCTTGGGCAATAGGGAGCCAGTGAGAACTCTAGCCAGGGGGTACCTGCATTGCTTCCACGTGTGGGGGGCAGGGACTACAGCATCTGGAGGCCAGGAGGCCCGGAGGAGGCCGAGAAGGTTGAGGCTGACTCAGGAGGGGAGGGACAGGGGAGTAGGTGGGTTAAGCAACGGCTGAATGTGGGGGCAGGGAGGCTGCGTCCCCGTGCTGCCTCCCCCATCAGGGATGTCCAGAGGACAGATGCTCATCTCCAAGGGACTGGGGGTGACCTGGCAAAGTCCCAGAGTTGGTCTGTAAAAACACACGGTAGATGGAGGATGGTGTCCAACGTCAGGCAGACCCGGCCCCTGCCGTGGACGCTGTGGGCGCAGGCAGGCTCGCCTCTCTCCCCCTCGCTCGCCTCATCTGTGAGTGCAGGTGACACCACAACCCCAGGGACTGTCATGGGGGCTCCGTGAGATGTTGCCTTAAAATTCTTTATAAGCCGTGGGCCTGGGGGAGGAATAGAGGGCAGCCGATGGTGCTCAGGAGTGAACCTGAAAACTCTCGCCATAGATGTGCCAGGCACCTGCTCCTGACAGCAGAAGGGCTCAACCTGAGCAGCATCACACGACCTGGCTGAGAGCAGGGGGGTGGGGGGCAGACACAGGACCCAGACAGCCCCCTCGTCCTGCCCCTCACAGCTCCCTCCTGTCATAGGTCAGTGCCACGTCCGCACTCCCAACCCGGGGGATCCCTGCATTATGGAGGGGGAGACTGAGGCCCAAGGGAAAGAAAGACTGGCTCGGGGTCACCCAACCGGGGAATGATGAGCGGGAACTCAGGCTTGATTCCCAAACATGAGCCCATTCCCTCTGGCACCTTTGTTCCGTCTTCCTGCCTTCTCTCCTCCCGCCCAAAGCCATCATCTGGCCTCCGTGGGGCTCTGCTTCCTCCAGGACCCCTCCCTTGATTTTGCGGTTCCTAGGGGACCCTGTCCCCTTGGAGCGCCCACCCCCCAACCATCTGGTTGAGTGGTGCCCGCCTGGTCACCTCTGTCCAGCTCACAGGATGTTGGATGGCAGGGGAGATGGTTGGGTGGGGTTCATTGTTGGGTGACCCATGACAAGCCTCCTTTCCTTTTTGGCCTCGGGGACGTTATTTGTTGGCATCCACCCTCATAGAATCCTACAGGCGAGCACATGGCTCTGCACACATGTCCTGTGTTCCAACATCAGGTGGGGCTCGGGCCCCTGCTCTGCACCTGTCCTCATCGCAGCCCTGGGCATCTCCGAGCGGCAAGTGAATGCCCTTCCACGCCACGTGGCTCGGGTCCCTGCTCCGGTGTCTGAAGTACCCTTGGGATGGGTCTTAACACGACAACAAGTACCGGTTAGAAGCTGTTGGGAATTCAACTGGGAAACGAAAGTTACCCATTTCTGTTCTTTTAAGGGATTGGGTTCATTCTAATTGAGCATTCTTGAGAAAGCAAGGCAGATTTTTTAAAAATTGTTATCTTATTTTTAAATGAAACTGCTGGTGTTTGCAACCACTTACTGTATTTTCTTGAATCTATGCAGTCAAAATAAAAGACAGAAACTGGTGGCTGAGGGGTGTCTGGGTGGCTCAGTCGGTTAAGCGTCGACTCTTGGTTTTGACTCAGGTCATGATCTTGCTGTTGTGGAATCGAGCCCCGTGTCGGGCTCCGTGCTCAGTTTTGGAGTGTGCTTCAGAATCTCTCTCCCTCTCCCTCTCCCCCATGTGTTGTCTCTCTTAAAGAAATAAATAAAATCTTAAAAAAAAAATAAAAGAAACTGGTGGCTGAGATGAGTCAGAGATACCCATTGTCATCCACAACTGCTGATTTCAAATCTTTGCATCCATCAACACAGATCCTTTGTTTTTTACTGATAATAGCACCCAGGATGGGCTCAGTATGCCCTGGAAAAAAAACAAAAAAACAAAAAAACAAAAAACAAAATAAACCCCAGTCGCTTAAAGCAACAAAGGTATACTTCCCACTCATGCAAAATTCTTTGCGGATCTGGGTAACTCTCAGGGCGGGTTACCTACGCGGTGGCTCAGCCTGACGCCTCCATATGGAGCCACGCTTCCCCGGTTTTAAGGCCGGCAGAGAGAAAGACACCGCACTGACAATTAAACCCTCCCGTGCCCAAGTGGCCCATCCTGCCACTACGAGCATTTCATTGGCTCGAGCGAATCACATGGCCACACCTAATGGCCAGAAGGCGGACTACAGCCCTCCGTTTGTGAATGGCAGTCATATCTGCCCCCCCCCGTTGACTTTTGTCCCCAATTGACTTAAAAAAAAAAAGTAATCCATTTTAATTATGAAATGTTGGGAGCGTATCATCTGAGCTGCAGTCTGTAAGCATCTGAAATGCAGATTATGAATCGTTCCAAACATGCAAGTCACAAAGCAAGGGACAAGATTTTTCAAAACGTGTTCTTTCCCACAGATTTGAATTTGCATTTAAAAGCACAAACATCAGTGTCTGAGAGATTGGGTCACCACACCAACAAGGAAAAGCATAACCAAGAGAAACATGAGCCGTTAATTGCCGCGAAGCTCTGTTGATTTATTATTTGCTCACGCACTGAAGAGGGTGCTGGGCTGGAGAGCTCCTGAGCCTGTTCAATCAACGCAGTCAACGGATGAAGAAATAGGGTCTGAGTTTAGAAGGAAATGATGGTAGAAATATACTGGAAGGTGAATTATGAGTCTGTGCGCCGTCTCTCTGAGGCAGGCACTATTTCCTTGAACCCACGACACCACCACCACATAGAGCCTCGCGGGTCAGTTTGAGTAATAGTAGCATCTAACGAAACGAGCTTAACCGGAGGGCTGTGGCCATGAAAGCCGCATGTCGTTTTGTATGATGAGATAAGACCTGGTTTAAAAATAATGTTTGCAAAGACTAGAGGTTGTCTCGAAGCCTTTCCGTAAGGGTCAATGACATCACCCGAATGGCTGAAAATAAAGCTGGAATTTAATACATTAATATTATTAATTAAATAAAATACTAAGTAAATATTTCATTAATTAAAATAAATTAAATATCAATTAAATTAATAAAGCTGGGTTAGTAAGGACTCCCTGCTGGGGATCAGACGCCCCTGCAGCCCCCGGGCCCCCCGTTCCAACCTCTAAGCCAGACTGTTTAGAGAACTCCCGTCCTAGTTTAAACACATCTTCTAGGGTTCCCGCCTGATTTATTTTGGGTGGAAGAAAAGTGTCCAAGCATGGTGCAGTTGCAGAAAACATTCTCCCTGCCGCTCCTCTCTGGAGGGGTCTGTGGTCTCAGTGGACCACCTGATTCGGCGGTGCTTATCGGGCACGTCCCGTGTGTGCGGGTCCCACCAGGCCCTGCCACGTGAGGGAAGAGCTGGGTCCCTGGTCCGGGGAGGCCCCTGGGGGACAGCTGGCCAGGGAAGTTGTGCTTAGGTCCCTCTGAGTCCCCAGTGATGCTCAGGCTGCAGGCTCCAGGCAGGGAGGGCCCTGGGGGCCCACCCGGGCACCGTTACTCCTGGCTTTCGGTAGCGGCTTTACTGAGAGGTAATTCGTACATCTCGCGAAACTCACCCATCTCAGCGGCACAATTCGGTGGCTCTTAGTCTATTCCCAGAGTTTGCAACCACGCTCACATAGTCGGTTTGAGAACATTTTAATCACCTCGAAAAGAAACCCCCACCCCAGCCACTCCTCTCTCTGTCTCTGTGGATTCGCCTCTTGTGGCCGTTTCATATAAATGGAACTGTACAGGAACGTTTTGAGGCTCCTCCACGTCTGGTCTGCGTCCGTACTTCATGCCTCTTGTGGCCAAATACCCTCCTACGGTATCCAGACCCCAGGTGGCGGACGTTCAGGCGGTTTCTACGGTTCGGCTGTCATGACTGGCTGTGGGAACAGATGGCTTCATCTCTCTCGGGCCTCTAAGCGGGATGGCTGGGTCGGAGGGTGGCTCCACGTTGAACTCTCTGAGGACCTCTGGACCGTCTTCCACAATGGTGGCACCAGCTTGCATTCCCCCCAGGGGTGCACGAGGGTTCTCCTTCCTCCGCATCCTCACCAACGCTGGTCGTTACCTGTTTGATTCCAGCCATCCTAGCGGGTGGGAGGGTATCTCACTGTGGTTTTGATCGGCCTTTCTCTAGTGACTAGTGGTGTTGAGTGTCTTTTCCTGTGCTCCTTGGCATCACCCCCTTAGCTCTGAGACCATAAGCCTCAATGTCCTCGTCTGTAAAATGGGGACAGGGACAGTGCCTGCCTCCCAGGCTGTGGTGAGGATTCAGGGAGATAATTGCAGGGTCTTGGCCCAGAGCGGCTGCCCAGCAAATGTTTCCTGCTCGAGGCTGCAGTCTGGGCTTACAGTGCCTCCTCTGAAGGCTGGTGGGAGGGAGGGAGTCGAAGAAAGTAGGAAAGCCGACAGTCTCTGCAAGTTGCCAACCCATTTAGGAAAGGGACAAACCTCATGAGAGAAGGTGCTGACACCGGCCCAGCCCTGGTGATTTCTTCCCTAGCTGCCGGGCTGGGCCGGCCAAGGGAGCCGGCCGCCTCGGCACAACCCAGATGAGGCAGGTGTCCAGACCACATGCCCAGGGAAGATAAGCCGGGCCCGTCACTGGGGTTTCTGGTGAGGGACACCTGCATGTTTTTCTTATCTTAAGTCATTTGGTCTCTTCCCCTGGACTTCTCTGTCCAGGCTGGTCACATTGCCCTTCCTGGACTTGCAAGCTTCTGTCTGTCCATGGAGAGCTCTGGAAATAGGCCAGGAGCATCCTCCTGTGAGCTCAGGCAGGAGCCTGGGGCCTGGCAGAGGTGCCGATGGTCAGGCTGATTGTGTAGCTGTAACCAGAGCCGGGAGCTGGGTGGGGGGGAGGGGGGGGGAGGGAAAGCCAATCCACCTCCAGATAGCAAGCTCATTAGGCTGCCCCAGAGGGAACAACTCATGTTCTGTTCTGGAGCCCAGTGGGAAAAAGGCAGAGTTCACCCCTGTGGCCCTGGATGTTCAGTTGAGTCTATAATCTGGGAACGGTGGGTCGTACCCCAAGGGGACTCCAGGCTCTGGGGCTAAGTGTGGATGCTGCCGCTGTGCCCATAGCCACTCGGGGCACCGGGTGAGAAGCAGGGGCGGGAGTGTGGCTGCAGAATCGGTGAGATGGCATTGGCATTCGAACTCTGCTACTCAGTGCTGTGTGACCTTTGCAAGCCACAGAACCTCTCTGGGCCTTTGTTTGCTCATGCGTAAAATGAAGCCGATGATACCTTGTAGGGTGGCTGCCAAGCACGAATGGAATAGTGCTCGTGGTCAAGGGCAGGGTCGGGGGATTCTAGAGATAGAGGTGGAGGTCCGGGTCTACGCACCTACCTCCGTGGGAAAGGTGGCGGGAGGGAGGCGGGATGGGGCTTCAGGCAAAGTGTAGCTTTATTTTGTTCGACGTCTGTACACTCGAGTGTCAGCCCAGTGAGGGAGGAGACCATGCCTCTCCTGTTGCCTCTACTTCTGTGGGGGGTGCGGGTCACACCCGGTGGGATCCCGAGGGAGCTCTGCAGTGTAGACCGCACCGCAGGGCCTGAGGCAGGAGGAGGTTTGCGCCCAGCCCCAGGGCGTCAGGCGGTGTCCACCCGCAAGGGCATGGCCGTCCCCCCCCAACCCTCCCTTCTGGCTCCTGCCCAGTCTCCTGGGGCTCCTGTAACAAATAGCTGTGACATGGTGGCATGAAACAACAGAAATGACTTTTTTCACAGTTCAGGAGGCCCAAAGTCTGCAATTGGACACACTGGGCCGAAGTCCAGGTGTCAGGAGGGCCATGCTCCTACTGGGGGAGAATCCGTCCCTGGCCTCTTCCAGCTTCTGGAGGTGCTCCTCCACTGGGGGCCGTACTCCTCTGTCCCTGCCCCCGGGGCCTCCTTGTCCCCCTTCTGTGCATCAGATCTCTGCTGCTCTCTCCTAAGTGCTCCCCCCGCGGCATTTAGAGCCATCTGGATAATCCAGGAGAGCCCCCCCACCTCGGGATCCTTAATTTAATTACATCTACAAAGACCCTTTCCCCATATATGGTGACATTCCGAGGACCTAGTGAGTAGGGCTAGGCGCCCTTAGCCTACTGCCGGCACCAACACAGGATCCCCGAGAAGCTTGTGGCTTCCCAGGGCTCTGGCTGGGGGCCCAGGGAAGCAGCCTGAGGGGCTCAGATCCCCCCCAAGGGAAAGGCTCTGCGCTCAAGGGAGCACCCCACACCTTCCTGGCCTCTGGGCCCTGCTCTTCTCCCTCCCTCCTGAACCGTCTTTGGCTGTCGGACCGAAGTTGCCCAGCGCCAAGGGCAACCGTCTCCCCTCGGTTTCCCGACCCCGGTGAAGAAAGTGATTTATGGCCTGGAGTAAACAGGGTTGGTGGGAGAGGGAGTACAGTGGGGCCTGACTGCGGGGAGAATCAGCTGCTACCTTCCAAAAATACACGTTAAAAAAAAATACGCTTTTTAAAACAGTAGTTTTTTTTTTTTAAATAGAGAAGCCTGAATAAGAAAATAAACCCTAAAATCTGCGGATGATGGAAGACATACTCGGGGAAGCTGAGAGGAGGCGTGAGTGAGAACGAGGCCTCTGTGGGAGGCACCCGGCTTGGACTCCCCGCTTGACCACATGGGGGGGGCGCCGCACTGGCTGAGCCTCAGTTTCCCTGTTTGGAACTCGAGGCCCACCTCGGGTTGGCGGCGAGCAGGAAGCGGGGAAGGCGGCTCAGTAGGCAAACACGTGGAGGGGGTCCCGCCTGCAAAGACAGTGGCGAGGCCTCCTCCCCCGGGGAGACGCCTCCACCGCCTGCCTTTCCCGCGGGGTGCCTCTCCGCTCAGCGCTGTGGCCTGGGGTTCCTGACGCTTCAGCCGGCGGGACTCCTCGGGGACTCTTCTCCACTGGAACGTAGTCTGAGCCCCTCGGCCTGGCACACACTGCCTCTCTGGGGGCTTTGCCAGCCGCCCACCCCTCACACCCCAGCTGCAACCAGGAGACAGAACTCTGCACTTTCTGGGCCATTTCTCACCGTTTGGTTCCTCCTCCGGGGACACCTCCTCGTCCTTAGCAAAGCCCCTCTTGTCTCCCTGCCCGGGGCCCCTCACCGGACGGTGATCGTTGTGAGGGCGGCGTCCTCGTCTGAGTCTGCGTCCAGCACCGGGCACAGAGTAGGTGCTCAACAAAGAGCCTTGTTATTCGTCCAATGCTGTTCTTCCTCCAGCGGCCTCTACGAAGGAAGCACCAGGGTGAAGGCCCCTCTAGGGCCCTTCTGTGCACCCTCTCCTCTCTCCCCGACAGCCCCACCACCGGGGGTGACCCTCACTCCCACTTTATGGACAAGAAATCCGGGGCTCGGAGGGGGTGGATTGTCACGTGGCTAGTGCAGCGTGGTGTGGGGGACTCACCTGAGGGCTGCCCCCACCTTGTCCCTGCCCCGTGTCACTGGGGCTCCTGGACAATTCCCTTCCCTCTCCGGGCCTCAGTTTCCTGATGTGGGAAGTGGGGGAGGGGCTACTGGTGGTGCTTTCTGAAGCCTCACCCCTGGAGGTGGGGGGCACAAGACACCGCCACACTGTGTCCCTCCTTGTGACATCCCCTTAATCCTGGGGCAGAGGCGTGGTCTGCTGGGGAAGGGGGCACCTCTCAGCCTGGAATGCCGCCTCCCCCACCCCCTGCTTCCCCCAGCACTGGCATGCGTGACCTCTGGGTGAGGCCAGGCCTCGACTCCCAGCCTGGCCTGCCCCGGGCTGGGGGGCCCCCTGTGCTGGAGGAGAGGGGGGGAAGGGGAGGCACAGGGGCTGCAGACCAACCTCCCGGGACTCCCTTTGGCGGCCTGGCCTTCGTGTTTTCAATCTCTGCTCGCCCCAACTGTGAAGTTAGAGGCTCGGGGGTGGACGGGCAGGGTTTGCACACACAAATTCACTTGTTTCAAGTCTTGTTTTGAGGGCGGGTGAGTCAGCTTGCCATCCTGGGGCAAGGAACACTGGCAAAGCCGTCCACCCGCTCAGTGGTCTGAGCAAGCCTCAGTTTCCCCACCTCTCAGGCGGGACTAGTAGCAGCTGGGCTGGGAGGTGCTGCATGGACCCCACGCGGGAGCCGAGGCCTCCCCTGCTCCCCCGCCAGACCCCCCGCAGATGGCAGGCGCCCGCCCCTCGGACACCTGCCCCGTCACAGGAGGGAACAGGTGGTCACTAGGAAAAGCTGTAAATCTAACCGGTCTTTTTTAAAAAACGTCTAACCGGCCTTAATCCTCCTAATGGTTTATCTTCCTTTCATGAGAAGGAGGTTCAGCTTCCGGCACAGGGCCAGGTCCCCGCTGGCCGCCGAAGGGAGGCGCGAATAATGGGAGGGCTGGGCTCCCTGCCACCGGGGCTGTGTCAGGAAGCGGAGGGAGGAACCATGGGGATATGCAGCCTCAAACGGCATCGGGAGCCTGGAGGCCCAGAAGGGCTTGAGGCTGGACTGGCTCTGCTGTGCGAGGCCAGGTGTCTCTGCATCAGGGTCCCTATGAATGCCCTGGGCTTCAGTCTCAGATTGCACCCGCTGTGTGTCCTTGGGCAAGACGCCCACCCTCTCTGAGCCCTCATCTTCTTATCTATGACATCCCCGCTACCTCTTGTGATGGTTTCAAGGGCTCCAGCAGGGAGGCTGCAGGGTGCCTGGTGCATGGTAGGTGCCTCATAGTGGCAGCTATAGGAAAAAGCACTCGGGGAGGGGCCGCTTCCCCTCCGGGAAAACAGGGGGCTTTTCCTGGTCCCCAGAGCTGGTAGGACTCCAATTCTGATTTGCACTGTTGCCGATTAGTGGCTCAATCCCCACGGCCCCCTCGCCATGGGGCAGGGGGGTGGGAAATGACACGTGTCTGTTGGTCAAGCAGGGGCGGCCTGGAGGAGGTGTGCCTGAGGAAGGCAGGGGGCAGGAGCCAAACCCCAGCCGAGAGTTGGCACAGGGATGGGCTATTTTACAGATGAAGAAACTGAGGCTCAGAGAGCTCAGGCGACCTGCCCAGGTCCAGTTGGCGAGTGGCAGCCCCTCTCCCCGCCATTGCTGTACTCAGTGAGGGGGTAACGTCTTGACCCTGGAACGGCTTTCAGTGAAATGGAGCTTGGGAACAGAATTATCCTGGGTGAGGTCACTGGGTGCCAGCAATCCAAGGGTCAGCGCCTGCGATGAGGACCCTTCCCCGTGCTGCTGGAGATGGTACCCCCCTGCAACGGCACCGGGGGGGGTGTTGCCGATCACCAGCCATCACTTCCGATTTAGGGTGGGTCTTGGTGTGGGATGTCAGGCCAGGAACCCGGGCGGGGGGCGGGTGCCAAGGAGCAGGGTCCATGGCGTGACCCCCACTGATAAATTGGAGAAGTCCCAGGGGTAGCAACTCTGGCCCTGCCCCGCTGCAGCAGGGAGGTGGGAGGGGAGGGCTGGCCACCAAGGCCACTCCGTCCCGCTCCAGCATGAGTCACTGCTTGGCTCAGGGCCCAGGCAGCCGAGGGAGGCCTCTGGCTGGGGTTCCCTGAGGTTAGCAGCCTTGGTGCCCATCCATTCCTTGGTGTTCCTGGCAGAATTCTGTTCCTTTAAGAACCTGAACGTGAAATACTAGGGTGGGTGGTGAGGTGGCTTTGAGCTCAGGGATGTTCTAAACCTCTCCTTAAAGAATCGTGGGGCTCCCTTTTCAGTGCCCCAAACCTACGGCCTGGGGTTCTCAAACTGTGTTGTCATTACAGCTGCATGGGGGAGGTTCCCCGAAACGATGCATTCCTGAGCCCTACCCAGGCCGCTTGGATCTGTATCTCGGGGCTTCCCGTGTGGCTCACAGGCCCCGGTCTCGGGTGCCCCTTGGCACATCCACGAGATTCTCCACACCCCCTTGTGTTCACTCTCTCCAGCCATCCGCCACATGTCCTCACATGGGCACGTGCCCCTCATCCATATGGCTCATGCCCACACTCCCCGGGACGTGGGAGCTAGACGTGCAGGCATATACACACACACACCCAGACCGGCCACACCATTTGCAGGGCCCCGTGCTCAATGAACACACAGGCCCCCGTTCAAGAATCATCAAGGATCTCAAGGTGGTGACAGCAGGACATTAAACCAAGCCTGTGCCCCGTGTGACAGCACAGGTCACATGTCAACAAGGCCAAGCCCTACGTACACTCAGGTCACACACCCTGGGGCGCTCATGGGTGAGCTTGCCCATCGTGCGGGCACCCGCACGTGTGCACACATGCATGCACACACACACGGTCACGGGCACACACACACTCCTGTGCGGTGAGGCTTTCAAGATGGCCTTTTATTGGGATAAGGAAGTGTGCTGGTTGATATTTAATAAAGCAGAATCAAAGTTGAGTCATATGTGAGTTGCTTGTAAGCAAGAAATGCCAGATGGAGTATTAGCTGAATCACTGTCTTGGGTTTCATGAGTAACATTTTAATTGGATTGTGACTAGTTTGGGAAAACGTCTACGCTCCCTCTCACCCCCACCCCAACATCTAAATTAAACCGGCACTTATTTCACGCTTCAAACGCCGCAAAACGCACCGAATGAAATGTGGACTTCAGGAATTCTGTGAACAGATTTCTCTACCAGACGAATTAGGGGGAATGGGTCTGCCCTTGCTTTCCAGGAGTGGAAAGGGGAGACTCGCGTTCATTGAGCACCTGCTCCAGGCCGGCCTGCATGCTCGGACAGGTGGCCTTGTCTCTGCACCTGTTTGAAAGCCCTGGGCTCACCGCTCCGCACACAGTCAGTGCTTCCGAAGGGGGAGCTTAGTGCTGTACAGACGTACCTCGGAGATGTTGTGGGCTCGGTTCCAGATCGCCGTGATAAGGGGACTATCACAATAAAGCGACACAAATGGATGTTTTGGTTTGCAGCGCAGATATAAATTATCTATGAAGTGTGCAAGAGCATCGTGTTTGGCACGAAAACAATGCACATACCTTAATTAAAAAAGACTTTATTTCTAAGAAATGCTAACCATGCTGAGCTTTCAGCAAGTGGTGATCACTGGGCACAGATCACCTTTTTTTTTAAAGATTTTTTATTTATTTTTGTGAGAGAGCGAGCGTGAGAGAGAGCACACACAAGCAGGGGGAGGGGCAGGAGGAGATGCAGACTCCCCGCTGAGCAGGGAGCCTGATCCCAGGACCCTGGGATCATGACTGGAGCTAAAGGCAGACGTTTAACCGACTGAGCCATCCAGGCGCCTGAGCACAGATCACCTTCACAAATATAAGAATAATGAAAGGAATAACGAAATATTGGGGAGAATTATCAAACTGGGACACAGAGACACAAAATGAGCAAATGCAGTTGGAAAAATGGCACCAGGAGACTTGCCTGACACAGGATGGCCACAAACCTTCAATTTGCAAAAAACACGGTATCTGCAAAGTGCAGTAGGACAAAGAATGCCTGTGCTCATCAGAGCCTAGGATCCCACTGATTGTTAGATGCACATTCTCTTCTGGACCACTAAGAAAGAGAAAACACCGCCATTCGTACCCTGACACCAGCCAAGGCGGGTGAACTCGCTCCGGTCTCAGAGGTGCTTAACTGTGAAAAGCCATGTCTCAGAGTGGATACAGGGAGGGATCAGCCTCCCAGTCCACAGATGGGGAAGATGGAGGTCCAGAAAGGGTAAGAACCAGCCGGGAGGGGCTTTTGGGCTCTTGCTATCATGTGAACAGAGGCTAAGGAGGACTTATTCCAGAGTTCTACCCAAAATGCATGGAGGGTTGTTTTTCCCGGGGTGAGGAGAGACCTGCCTCAGTTTCCCTGAAATGCTACTGTGCGCCCCTATCTGTGCGGCCTTGGGGTTCATGGGTTCCCCCGAGGCTTCATTCTTTGCATCTCCCCCACATTTGACCAGAGGTAGGCACAGTTGGGAGCATTTTCTTCAAAGCAAGTTTTAGAGATTATAGTAATTTTGAGGACCGAGTCCTGCCTTGAGCACAGTCCTTGGCTTCCCATGCAATAATTCATCATGGGAGGATTTTTCTGAGACAGCAACTGGCCTTGGAAGGCGATGAGCTCATGAATATGCATCGGCTCATCCTCATAAATTATGCATTTGATAGGGAGGCTTCCTCCCCAGGAAGGAGGGCCAGGAGTGCTTAGTCCCAACAAGGCTTGCTCACAAGCACTTCTTGTAAAGCCCGTATCCTGCTTGCCCTCCCTCCCCGTGACAATGAAATTGCGGGGCGCCACTCAGGCTCCATTCAAACATGGCACTCTGGTCTTCTAAGAATCTGGAGTTTACTTGGCTGTTGGTTCTCTGATGGCAAGGCTGGCTGGTCCTGGGGGGCAGGGCAGGCATGCACTTGCCCCCCCCAGGGCAACTTGCTTCAGACACATAGACCCTGATAGTCTGACCTACAGAGGCTGACACCCAGACGTGTGATTTACATGTTGTGTAGATTTCAAGGGCTCATATTCCTCCGAACGGGAGCGTGCTCAGGGCCCAGTGGCCCTAACATCTTGCGATTAGCCCTGGGCTGAGAGTCAGGGTAGGACCCAGGTGGTAGCAGGAAGGGAAGGAGGTGTTTGGGGTGAGCACAGGCACCTGCCCTCCCCAGAGTCACCCTCAGCCTCCCAGATGCCTTGCCGTGCTCGCAGCAGACACATGGGCAGTCGGGGTTCAAGGTGAGCTCTGCGTGGTTTGCTCAGCTGGATGGAGGTCACCCCTCCCCCGTGTCCCTCTCTCCTCTTGCCCAGCTGCTGCCACGTGGGCCCAGCTTCCCCGTGGCTTTCTGGAGGTTCTGCCACGTCTTGCGGGTCGCACCTCAGCCACCCTTGAGGATAGCCCTGGGCCAGGGGGTCCTGTTTCTCTGTCTACGTCCTTCTGGGACTGTCAGCTGCTTTTCGCTACCCACATGTGGGCACGTCAGACCCTTCCTTTCATTCCCTCCTTCCCCGTCACGGTCCAGGCCTCAGCTGGAGAGGGAAGGGCCCATCCTGGCGAGTGGCTGGAAGTAGCACTGCAGGTTTGCAGCAGGCTCACCGAACGCTGGAGCCCCCGGCACACCTTCCCCCTACCCTCCTTGCTGGAGGGCCAGAGGAAGCCGCCCCCAGAACACTGTGAACACGCATGGATCAAGAGCTATGGGCCAAGGCTGAAACCATTCCATCTTCTAAAAAAGTAAACTCCCAAATGTGTATCAGAAACAAAACCTCTATGGAAAGTTAGAGACGTGGAGAACAAGAAACCGCTATCACCTGCAGTCCCTTCACTTGGAGGCGCAGCGTGCTAGCGTGTGGGCTTCCTTCCTCACTGCACCTGTTGCTGAGCAGGACCGTCCCCGCAAGCCACCCGGAAGAGGGTGTCTCCCGTCCCTCGGTCTCACCATTGTGTCATAAGTGTTTCTCACATTGCTGTGTCATCTCCAGAATTACTGCTGCTAATGACGGCAGAACATAATGCATGGGACCCTTCCCTTATGTTGGGCATTACGTGCAGGGTTTTAAAAAGTCACTGCTAATTTTTTTTAAGATTTTATTTATTTATTTGACAGAGAGAGAGAGACAGCGAGGGAGGGAACACAAGCAGGGGTAGTGGGAGAGGGAGAAGCAGGCTTCCCGCCGAGCAGGGAGCCCGATGCGGGGCTCGATCCCAGGACCCTGGGACCATGACCTGAGCCGAAGGCAGACGCTTGACGACTGAGCCACCCAGGCGCCCCGTCAGCCATCTATTAATTTAATTCTTCTGTCGTGTCCCTAATGGAGGACAGCTGTCGACCCGCCCCTCCTCCACACGACTAGCCTCCCAAGGCAGGAGACACGCTACTCTCCCCAGCCTCACTGTACGGGCCCTGAAGACAGGATGGGAGCCCGCTCCACTCCCAAACTCAGGCTGACAGCCACCACTGTTCATCTTGTTCCCACCAAGGAAGCACCTCTCCTGGGCCCGACGGTCTCCACTCTGGCACCACACGTCCCACCTTGGGCTGAGCAAACAGTGTGTCACCCGTACTTGTCTCCAGCCAGTAGGTACAGACCGGGGATTCAGATGCTGCCCGAGGGCCACATAACGACCGACACCCGCCCTGGAGGAGCCACAGGCAAGCAGGGGGCCATCCAGCCTGAGGGCTGACACCAGTAGGAACCGGTGGCATTAGAGAAACGCGGAGGTTGAACCAACTCCGTGACTGAACAGATGTGGGGATGGGCCCAGGAGACGGACCCCACCCCCGGGGCAGTGACCTGGACCATCAGCATCTTCATCCGATACCAGCGGGATAATAACGGCACGTGTGTCTCTGGATTGTTCTTAAGTGTACTTTTTTCTTTTTTAAAGATTTTGTTTATTTATTTGAGAGAAAGCATGAGAGAGAGAGAGAGATAAGGAGCAGGGTGGAGGTTTAGAGGGAGAAGCAGGCTTCCCGCTGAGCAGGGAGCCCGATGCGGGGCTCGATCCCAGGACCCTGGGACCATGACCTGAGCCGAAGGCAGAGGCTTAACGACTGAGCCACCCAGGCGTCCTAAGTGTGCTTTTTTAAATTGATATCTAGTGTGCATCCAGCAAAGTGAGCAAGCTGTAAGCGCACCGCTTGGTGACTTTTCACAAAGTGAACACACACCTCTGTCACCAGTACCCTGCCTCAAGAGACAGAATGATATAGCCCCCCGGGGCCCCCGTGATACCTCCGCCAGGCACTACCCCGAAGGCAAACACTGTCCAGACCCCTCACCCTGTAGATGAGCGTTGCTTGTTTTAGACATCATGCGTTTGCAAATACAAAGGCTGGGCAAGAGCTGGGGCCACTGGAACTCACACGTGGTACTGCGGGCTTGGCTGTGGTTCCGCATCAGTATTCTCTTGACTTCCTTCTAGATCCCCCACTAAGCTGGACAGATGTTTTGATTGATTTTAGCTTTTACCATTCACGTTCCTTGACCTCTCTGAGCCTCAGCACAGAATAAAAATGAGCATGGGAGGGGCGCCTGGGGGACTCAGTCGGTGGAACATCCAACTCCTGATTTCGGCTCAGGTCTCGATCTCAGGGTCATGAGATGGAGCCCCTCGGTGGGCTCTGCGCTCAGTGTGGACTCTGCTTTTCCCTGTCCCTCTGCTCTTCTCCCCACCTGCTTGCTTGCTCTCTCTCAAATACACAAAATAAATAAAATCTTTTTAAAAAACTGAGCACGGGGAGTGACGTGGGCTGGCCGCTCAGGGCAGTGGGGATGCCTCTTCTGACCCTTCATGGGCATCACCACACCCACTCTGCTGGGCCAGGCCGGGGCCGGGGGAAGGCTGTGGCTCCTAGAGGTCACTGACCCGTGGAGGCCCTCCCTCGAAGGCAGGGTTTGGGTATCAGGGCTGCACTTTGCTTCTTGCTAGGGCTGCAGGCCAGCTCAGGGCCTTGAACGCTTCCTTGAGGAGGAGAGGGTTTGCAGCAGACCAGGAGGTCTGGGCGCCAGAGTGGGGCTGCAGGAGACAGGCACAAATCCCACCCCGGCCAGTGATTTGCAGTGTGACCTCTGGGGCTGCCCTCCTCCTCCTCCTCCTCCCCCTCCCCTCTCCCTCTCCTCCCCCTCTTCCTCCTCTCCCTCCTCCCCTTCCCTCTCTCCCTCTCACTTCTTCCCTTCCTTGTCTCCACAGCCCTGCAGATTTACAGACAATAAAGTGCTGCTCAGAGAGGCCACTGACCTGCACCAGGTCACATGGACAGGAAGAGCAGGGGCCAGAATTCAGCCCTAATCGCCCCTCCCTCGTGCCTTCCTGGCCACCACTGGGGCCGAGGGTGGTTCTTCCCCACCGGACACAAGCTAAGCTCCTCCTGTCGGGCCCTTGTCCAGCAAACCTCACCGGTTCGAGCTGCCAGAAGCCTTTTCTCTTGGTCGCTTCCCCAAAGGAGCACAAAGCCCGGGCTGCCGCCCCCATGGGCCCACCCTAGACAGCTGGACAAGGAAAATGGCAGCAGGGCCTACCCTCTGGGCCAGGTCTTGTGTGAGACTCTGTGCAGGGGAGCCGTGCTGTACCCGCGCTACCCACGGGGAAGCCAGACTCGGAGGAGGCAGGAAGAGCCTGCGCCTCGCGCTGTGGGAGAGGTGAGGCCAGATCCAGCCCAGGCCCACGTGGTCCCAGCAGGCCCCCTGTGGGGTGTCAGCTCCCAGAGGGGGCTGGCCGTGCAGGGGGTTCAGCCAGGGGAGCCACCGTCTCTGTGGATGAAAACCCTAAGACAAGCATCTGTGTGGCCCCTCGGCCAGGACACTGCTGTGATCCATAGCTAAGGCACCTAAGCACCGGCTGGTTCTTGCTTTCTAGAAGAAAAGGCTGCCGCAGGTGGCAGGAGAAGCATACTCTGCCCATTGAATGGTCTCCGCCACCTAAATGCACACCCCTGTGGGGCCAGAGGGGTCCGGCCTGCCTCTCATGGGGCCTGAGCAGAGAGACAGCAGTTGGGCAGAGCAGAAGGACCCACAAACAGAAGCAATGGGATATATACAGGGATCTTTAAGAGGGGATTTATTATAGGAATTGGCTCACCTGGTTATGGAGGCTGACAAGTCCCACAGTCAGCCGTCTCCAAGCTTGAGAATCAGGAAAGCCTGCGGTAGAATTCAATCCCAGTTCGAAGGCCTGAGAATCTGGGGGACAGTAAGTCCCAGGAGATGTAAGTCCCAGTCTGCATCCCAAAGCCCCAGAAATCAGGAGCACAGGTAACCCAGGGCAGGAGATGATGTCCCAGCTCATAGAGCAAATTCGCCCTTCCACCACATTTTTGTTCCGTTCAGGCCCTCGGGGGATTGGGTGGCACCCACCCACCCTGGGGAGGGCGATCGTCTTTACTCAGGCTATGGATTCAAACCCACTTCCTGAGACACCCTCACAGACACACCCAGAGATAACGTTTTACCACTGATCTGGGCATCCCTTAGCCCAGCCTGGTCAACACATGAATTCACCTCGACACCCACTAAGGTTGGCGGCGGGGGGTTGTCTGTGTAGGGAGGACAGAGCCATACTCTAGACAGCCCCACTGGGGGTGTCGCTCCCTTGGCTGAAAGAACTGACACCTTTGGGAAGAATAAGAACACTTCTCAAAATGCACTGATTGATCAATGTTAAGCCGTAGACATCAACACATACAATGGTGGACACCTCCTGGGGGTCCAGTTCCCAGGCGCAAGCATGAACGAGCCACTGCCCTGTATGGGAGGTGGGGTCCCCCAGAGCCGTGCTCCCGGGAGAACCAGGTCCAGAGAGGGGACAGCAAGGCAAGGAAGGAAAGAGGCCAAACAAGATGCAAGTGCATCCCTCCGGGGGCTCTGCATGTGAATGGCACCTCAGGGGGCCCCAAGGCCAAGGGCAGGCCCTTTGTGCTCACTCCCTGGGCAGCTGTTGGTTAAGAGCTACGGGGTGAGGGGAGGGCGAGGGGAGAGGATGGGGGTGCATTTCTCTTCACCTGCAGGATGCGTTAAAACTCAGATTCCTGAGCCCAGAAATTGAGTCACTGGGTGGATAATTTGCATTTCTAACAAGCTCCCAGGTGCCGCTGATGCTGAGTACTGCATTCCTGTCTTCAGAGGCTGGAGCCCCGTGGAGCACCGGGACTTGTAAACAGAGGGCAAAGAGAGCTGTGGAGGGTCAGGGCAGGCTTCCCGGAGGGGACGCCGGAGGTGCTGCCGGAAGGAAGCGGGTTGGTGGCCGACGGAGTCAGGAAGGAGAGAGGCCACCACCAGCCTTGCAGTCCCGGTATATAGCAGGAAAGGGAGGACGGACTACGCATGGCCATGGAAGCCGGCATGCTTGGTGAATATGCACAAAAAGTTCTTGATAGACCTTTGGCTTGGCCAGTGGTAGGTCTGTGTCAGTGTCCGGGGACCCCCAAACCTCTGCCTTACGCATTCCTCAACTGGTATTGCTTTCTTATGATAAAATACCCGTACCAGAAAATTCGCCATCTTACCCATGTTTTAAGTGCACAGTTCAGGAGGGAGTTAAGCACATTCATACTGTTGTTCAGTCCCCACCACCATCCATGTCCAGAACTCAGCATTCTGCAAAACGGAAACTCTGCATTCATTATTCATTAAGCACTAATTCTGCCGCTCCCCTCCCCCAGCCCATGGTAACCACTGTTCTACTTTCTGTCTCTATGAATTTGACTCCTCTAGGGACATCACATAGCTGGAGTCACACGGGATTTGTCTTTTCGTGACCCGTTGAGGTGACCGTCTTTTGTGATCGTCACTTAGCGTAACGTCCTCAAGGTTCATCCATGTTGTAGCAGGTGTCAGAATCCCCTTACTTTTTTTTTTTCCTTAGAGGAAGAGAAGTGTATTCTTCCCTGTAAGCACCAGAATTTCCTTACTTTTTAAAAAAAGGTTTTCATTTTAATCCTCGTATAGTTAACAGTGTTATATTAGTTTCAGGTGTGTAATATAGTGATTCAACACTTGCATACTTCACCTGGTGCTCCTCATGATAAGTGTATTCTTAACCCCTGTCCCCTACTTCTCATCCCACCGCACCCCCGGCAGCTCTCCTTTGGTAACCACCAGTTTGTTCTCTGTAGTTAAGAGTCTGTTTCCTGGTTTCTCTCTCTCTCCCTCTCTTTTCCTTTGCTCATTTGTTTTGTTTCTTAAATTCCACCTATGAGTGAGATCATATGGTATTTGTCTTTCTCTGACTGATTTTTTCATTTAGCATTATAGTCCCTAGCTCCATCTTGCAAATGGCAAGATTTCATTCTTTTTTATGGCTGAGTAATATTCCATTGTGTGTGTGTGTGTGTGTGTGTGTGTGTGTGTGTATATATATATATATATATATATATCACCGCTTTTTTTATCCATTCATCTGTCGATGGACACTTGGGCTGCTTCCATCATTTGGGTATCGTAGATAATGCTGCTAGAAGCATAGGGATGCATAGATCCCTTTGAATTAGTGTTTCTGTAGAATTTCCTCACTTATTAAGGCTGAATAATATTCCATTTTCTGGGTATACCATCTTTTGTTTATCCATTCACCTGTCAATGGACACTTGGGCTGTTTCCACTTGTTGGTTCTTGCGAGGAATGCTGCTTGAACATAGGCAGGCAAATATCTGCTTTCAACTGTTTTGAGTAGACAGCCAGAAGTGGGATTGCCGGATCCTATGGCGATTCTATGTGCAATTATTTTGAGGAACTGAATTAGTATTTTTTATCACCCACAGATTGAGAATTTCAGGGAGGCTTAGCAACAGCAAGAGGAGCCGGTCACTACGCTCTCACATTATTTAATGCTTGATTAATTGCTTCATTACCCTAGACTTAAAAGCCGGGGTTTGAACTCTTCACCGTTGAAACTGCGTTGGACAAGTTAAATGTCCACCCAAATCCACATCAATAATTTGTTCCAATTGGCAAGGGAAAATGTTTAAAATGCAATGAAGCCAGCAGATACCCACAACCCTGTGTTGCCAAGCAGCGATCGTGCTCACAAACAGCCAAAGCTTTTCTTATAAAGGAAGGAGGAGACCAGTGTCCGCACAGAGACAGCGGGTCTGTCGCTAATGGGGTGAGGCTGGCCGTGGAGTTTCTATAGGAGGCAAAGTGCAATCCATCATCTTGGAGTGTTTACTTTGAAAGTGCGGCACATCCACTGGGAATCACAGTTTTCCAAGGTCCTCTTGCTGGTTTTGCTGATTCATATTCCCATAATTCCTTCACCGCATAATATTTTCCCATTGCCATGGCGACCGTGTGAGGAGAAGGCATAGGGAGAAACTTCAGAGTTTCCTTCTTATTCCACAGAACTGAGATTCAGCTTCTGCTGGAGAGTGGGCTACAGGTTTCTATTTTAAAGAGAAGAGGTAGGTTCCACCAAGCCGAGTTTTCTGCGGCTCAGAGAGAGCAGGAGTCAGGGAATGACAACAGCTGGGCAACTGGTCCTGGTTCCAGCACTTTCTAGCTGGTTCTGGCACGTTCTGGTTGTTGACCTTGGGCAAGACTCTTTCCTTCTCTGAGCCTTGGCTCCTATCTCTATAAAATGAGATGCAGAATGGCAATTAGGGTTCTCTGTGGAATTGATCGAGAAAATGCAAGACATTTACAAATTGTAAAACTTTATTAAAAAAAAAATCACAAAAAATTCCCCAAATACAAAGCCCCTCAGTCCCGGCCGAGGTGCCGGCGCAGGTGGTTTTATCTGGTGTTGCTGTTGGCTGCGTTCCTTCTGACCGCCCCGACCCCCTCCTTCACACACACAGCAGCCTTGACCTCCTCAAGGACAGGAACTTTACTTTGTCATCCCGATCCCTCCGATTTGCAGAGCACATGACTTTTCCTAGTGCAGGCCTCAAGGAATACTTGCATTGAGCTCAAACTTGGATCCAGCAAGTACTTGCCAAGCTCAGTCTGTACCAGGCTGTGGGGCCACAAACACAACTTGGGGGAGGGGGCTGAGTCACCCCATTCTGAGACCTGCCTTTGATTTCACAGCAGCCTTTCCCGGGGGAGGGGGTGGTGGGGGACAGAGAGAAGCACACCTACCTTAAAAGTACACAGTGAAATGGAAGCTTCATCCCTATTTCAGGAACCTTCCAAAGCAAAGCGGAGTTGAGAAACTGGTTAATTGCGGTGCCACGTGTTGCGTGAGCTTCTCAGAACCTCCCCGTTGGCAGAGGTGGCCCAGAGAAGGGAAGGGTTCGTTCTGTGTGATGGGGTGGGGTCTCAGAGAGTTTCACGGAGCAGCTGTCCCGGCTGGAGGCTGAAGGCCGGGAGCTGCCACGTGGCCTGAGCTGCCGCAGAGGCAGAGACTTGGCGGGCGCCGGGAGAGCTGTGTGCAAAGGTGCAGGGCAGCGGGCTGTGATGGAAGGAGCTGTCAGTAACTCCGTGCGGCCGGAGCGCAGAAGAGGAGGGAGGTGGACAGAATGTAGGCTGGCCAGGAGTGACCGCACACACTACAGCACTCAAGTAATGGGCACAAAGAGAATCCGTGCTCAGATCGTGGGTCCTGTGCCCGAGACAGCTGGTCAAAGGGGAAAACTTTGAAGTGCGCTTGAAACCACCCCCTGCCCCCATGCTGGTTGTGTCTTTTTTTTTGTCCCCAGTTTGGCGCTCCAGAGTGAGCCTGGCACTGGTTGGAGGTTTTGGTGTGGAGTCAGGACAGCCAAGAGCTGCAGACCCCTCCACCACTGAGGGGATCCCACCAGAGGATCCTCTTCTGGTCCTCCTTTCTCTGCAGACCCCACGTGGCCAACAAGTGCCCCTCTCATTTCCGGAGGCCCCTTTCTCACCCCCAGCCATGCATTTAGAGCAGACAGTCCAAACTTCCTTGGTTTTTGTGGTCCACCTGATGTCACTCCTTTGGGGGCCTCACAACCGATGAAGGGGGCGCTCTCCACACTACCCATCCCCACCCTTTAAGACACCAGTCTGGACCAAGGACAAGGCATATGTGTTTTAGCATCTGGACAAGTGTCATGATGTCCTCTAGACGTACCTGCTCTTAATGCTCAGGTTTTCTTGGGACAGTACATTGGAGACACTCAGTTTAAATGTCGAGAAAACTCCCCCCAGGCTGCATCTCCCAGAGCAGCCAGCCAAGGAGGGGCAGATGAGCAAGACTCTCAAGACCCCTTTATTTCATTACTCTCCCCTTTCCCTTCTTGCCTGGGAGTAGAAACAGGGGCCCAGCGGGGCTTGATCTAGCCCCTGTCACTCCTCCAGCTCCTGTCGCACCCATCTTTCCTGCCTCCTCCAAGCTCTAGTCACCTGACATCCATAAATGTCACATACAGACTTTCCTGCCTCCCTCTCTTGTGTTCACACAGTTCCCACGACACCTGTATTCCATCGTAACGCTATTGCACACGTTCCTCCGAAGGAAGGGGATTGCCCTCTCTGTCTTCCTCCGGTCCTTTTGTGGGAGTCAGGGCCGCTTCTGATTCCAGTTCTGACACTAGACCGTAATTTTACCTCCCTGGGCCTCAGGTCCCCCATCTGTAAAATGGGGATCATAATACCACCTGGCCAGGTAATGAGAATTCTGTAACTCTGTGATGTGTTGAGCACTGGCCTGGCACCTAGTACATACGGAGTAAACACTAAGTCCTTCCCTTTCCTACTCTGGCCTCTAGCAACGTCCACTGTGATTATAATAATCCATGTCTGCCTTACCCACTAGACGTTGAATTTTAAAGTTCTATGATTTAGTCCTCTGTGTTTGTCCCAGCAGAGTGATTTTCTGTCTTTTTTTTAGAAGTGAGTCATAGTGAGAAATATATTTTACATCATAACTCATATGTATAAATATCAATTAGGTCAAGATGTGTTGGGATCCTCTGTCATTACCGATTTTTTTTAAATGGTCTAACTGTTCTATAAATTGCTGTGAGAGAGGTGTTAAAATCTCCTTGTATGATTGTAAAGTTGTCTATTTCTCCCCTTTATTTTTTTTTCAAAGATTTTTTTTAAAAATTTTTAAGTCATCTCTACACCAACATGGGGCTTGAACTCACATCCCCGAGACCCAGAGTCACACATTCTACCGAATGAGTCAGTGGGGAGTCCCTATTTCTCCTCTTTAAAGCTATCCATCTTGCTTCATGTATTTTGAGGCTCTTTTATTTGGCACATGCACCTTTATTATGGGTATGTCTTCCCGATGAATTGATCCTTTCATCATTAGGTGGTGTCTCTCTTTAGCTCAAGTGATATTCTCTGTCCTAAAGCCCATTTCATCTGGTACTAATAGAGCCACTCCAACCTGGTCGTGTGTTACATCCTTTCCAACTCATTTACTTTCCGTCAACATAACTTTATCTTTAAAGTGGGTCTCTTACAGACAGCATATATATAGTAATGTCTCACTTCTTGTCCCATTCTAGTAACCTCCGCCTTCTGATTAGAGTGGTTGCCCATTACCATTTAACATAATTATTTGCTTCGATGGATATGAGTCTATCATTTTTTTTAAAGATTTTATTTATTTATTTGACAGAGAGAGACACAGCGAGAGAGGGAACACAAGCAGGGGGAGTGGGAGAGGGAGAAGCTGGCTTCCTGCAGAGCAGGGAGCCTGATGCGGGACGCAATCCCAGGACCCTGGGATCGTGACCCGAGCCGAAGGCAGTCGCTTAACGACTGAGCCACCCAGGCGCCCCATCATTTTATTTTTTATTTCCCCTTTATCACCTGTTTTTAATTTCTCTGTTCACCTTTCCTGCCCTTTAAAAAAAAAGATTTATTTATGTATTTGAGAGAGAGAGAGAGAGAGAGCTCGAGTGAATGGAGAACAGAGGCAGAGGGAAAGAGAGAAAATCCTGAAGCAGACTCCCCACTGAGAGCAGAGCCAGATGTGGGTCTCTATCCCAGGAACCTGAGATCATGACCTGAGCTGAAATCAAGAGTCTGATGCTTAACTGACTGAGCCACCTAGACACCCCTTTCCTGCCCCTTTTGGAAATTATTTGAATATTTGGGGGAATTCCATTTTAATCTACCCATCGACTTTTTAGCTATACCTCTTTGCACTGCCTTTTTAGTAATTGTTCCAGGGATTATAATATACATCTTAAATTTTCACTCATACTTAAGGTTAAAATTGGATGACTTCACATAAAATGTAGGAACTTTGCACCCATTTGGTGCATTTATCCTCATTCCCATCATCCTTACAGTACAGTTGCAATATGTATTATATCTACTATGGATTCCACAAGACGGTGTTAAAATTTTTGCTTCAGACAGAAATGGGTAATTTTTTTTTTAGATTTTTATTTATTTAGAGAGCAGGGGGAGGGGCAGAGGGCGAGAGAAAGAGAATCTCAAGCAGACTCCACACTGAGCACAGAGCCAGATGCAGGACTTGATCTCATGACCCTGAGATTTTTTTTTAAAAGATTTTATTTATTTATTTGAGAGAGAGAGAATGAGAGATAAAGAGGACGAGAGGGAAGAGGGTCAGAGGGAGAAGCAGACTCCCTGCCGGGCAGGGAGCCCCATGCGGGACTCGATCCGGGGACTCCAGGATCATGACCTGAGCTGAAGGCAGTCGCTTAACCAACTGAGCCACCCAGGCGCCCCCCCCTTTTTTTCTAAAGATTTTATTTATTTATTTGAGAGAGAGAGTCATGACCCTGAGATTATGAGCTTAGCCAAAATAGAGTCGGACACTTAACTGACTGGGCCACACAGGCACCCCCAGAAATGGGTAATTTTTTAAGTTAAGAGGAAAATGATCTTTTGTATTTATTATTTCTGATGCCATTCATTCATTCATGAAGATCTGAGATTTTCTCCCGCTTCCTTTGCCTTCAGACTGGAGAACTTCCTTTAGCATATCTTATAGCGCAGGTCTGGTGGGGACGAGTGACCCAAGTTTCCTTTATTTTAAAATGTCTTTATTTCATCTTTATTCTTGAAGAATACTTTTGCTGGATATAGACTTCTGGGTTGATGGTATTTTTTCTTTCAACACTTTAAAGCTGTTGTTCCACTGTCCTCTGGCCTCCATGGTTTTTGATAAGATGTCTGCAGTCACTCAAAGATTGATTCCCTTGTATGTGATTCATGGTTTTTCCCTGTCTGCTTTCCAGCTATTGCCATTATCCAGTTTCCAGCAGTGTTTTACGATGTGCCCCAGACATAGCTTTCTTTATCCTCTTCAGATGTGCTGGGACTCTTGAAATTATAATTTGTGTTTTTCTTCAAGTGTGGGAAGTTTTCAGCTATTATTTCTTCAGATAATGTTTCCTGCCCTGTTCTCTTCCCGTCCTCTGGAACTTTTAAACCTTTGATATTGTTTTCCTCTCCTTGAGGCTCTGTTAATTTTATTGTCTTTATCTTTCTCTCTCTCTCTTTCAGATTGGAAAATTTCTATTCACCCCTTTTCAAGTTTATGGATTATTTTTCCCTTGTCATTCTGAGTCCAATGAATTTTTTTCATTTCAAATACTGTGGTTTTCAGTTCGGAAGTTTTCATTTGATTAATTTTAAATGTATAATTCAGAGGTTTTTTAGTATGTGCCCAAAATTGTACAATTATCACCACTACAAAATTCCAAAACATTTCATTACTCATAAAAGACACCAGTATTCATTGGCAATCACTCCCCATTCCCCCTTCTCTCCAGCTCCTGGCAGCCACTAATCTACTTTTTGTCTTTATAGATCTTCCGATTATAGAAATTTCCTATAAATGGAATCATAAAATATGTCATCTTTTTTTTAAAGATTTTGTTCATTTCTTTGACAGAGAGAGACAGCGAGAGAGGGAACACAAGCAGGGGGAGTGGGAGAGGGAGAAGCAGTCCTCTTGCTGAGCAGGGAGCCTGATGCGAGGTTCAATCCCAGGGCCCTGGGATCATGACCTGAGCCGAAGGCAGATGCTTAACTGACTGAGCCACCCGGATGCCCCAAGATATGTGGTCTTTATGTCTGGCTTCCTTCACTTAAGAATGTTTTCAAGGTTTATTCATGTGGTAGCCAGTACCACTACTTCATTTTTTTTAATGGCCAAATAATATTCCATCACATGAATATACGTATTTCCTTAACCCATTCATCAGTTGATGGACATGGATTTTTTTCCCCTACTTTTTAGCTGTTATGAATAATCCTGTCAGTTGGTTCATTTTTATATTTTATATCTCTTGATTGAGATATTCTATCTTTTCTTTATTAGAACATACTTTTCTTTATGTCACTGAATATTGTTATAACAGCTGCTTTAAAGATCTTATCTAATGATTCCAATATCGGGGTCATCTTAAGGTTGGTTTCTGTTGATTGACATTTTTCTTGAGAATAAGTTGCATTTTCCTGGCTCTGCATATGTAGAGTAATTTTGGATTGTATCCTGGACGTTGTGGGTGTTCTGTTGTAGAAACTCTGGATTCTGTGATATTGTTTTGAAGAGGGTTGATATTTGGAACTAACTTGGTTAGTCTCAAACACTTGTGGTGGGTGGGGACCCAGATCTTGGTTCAAGCTGCTTTTAAAAAGCCACACACATGTGTGGTTTGGGGGTCAGCCAGAAATTTGGGCAGTATTTTTATGTATTTTATATGTTCCTTCTCTGGTTCTCTCTTTTATGGGGTTCCTCCCCACTCTCTAGCCATTCTGGTTGTCTAAGCCTCCTCCTTCTGGTTCCTCAGTCCAGGGGTACAATAGGCTTCCTACTGGAATTTAGACACCTTGTCCTCCCTCCACAAATGTACCTGCCTTCAGGGCAAAGCCACAAAAATGGGAAATTGCCCCATGTGGGTTGATTCTCCTAGGGTTTTTTTTTTTAAGATTTTATTTATTTATTAGAGAGAGAGGTACGCAAGAGAGAGCATGAGTGGGGTGAGGGGCAGAGAGAGAAGCAGACTTCCCACTGAGGAGGGCGCCTGACTCGGGGCTGGATCCCAGGACCCTGAGATCATGACCTGAGCCAAAGGCAGACGCTTAACTAACTGAGCCACCCAGGTGCCCCTCTTCTAGGTTTTAATGCTACTCCAAAACCTGCCTGCTTATGTTTACTCTCAGAACCCTCAAGATGTTGTTTTTGCCATTTTGTCCATAGTTTGTTAATTGGTAGATGTCTGTGGGAAGGTTGGTTTGTGAGGAATTTACTCCTCCATACGGTAGCAGAATATATGTGTGTGTGTGTGTGTATGAATGTATGTATCTATTTGAGTATTTGTTAATACATATTTGAATATATATTTAAATACATGTCAATTTGAATATATATTTTTAAAAAAAGGTTTATGAATCAATACTTACCTTACTCCATGTTTACATGTGATATACTTTGATATTTTCTGCTCTGCTCCACAGTATTTCATTTAAAAAATGTTGGTCTCAGTCCCCTGCTAAATTGATTTCATGACCCAAGAGTGGGTCACGACCCACAGTTTGACCCACGGTGCTCAAATGCCTGGCAGGCAAGAGGCAGGTGCTCTTACTAGAAGAGCTCATTAAACAAAATACAAGGGGATCCCTCCTCCCCCGCCCCAGTTTTCCTGAACATACTGGGAGCAGGGTGGTTATAATGACGCTCTCACAGATGGGTGAACATCTGTGTCCCCTCCCCCCACCTCCCCCTCTGCCCCCGCCCCCACCCTGGGGCCTGCAATGACCAAAGTCCAAAGTAAGAGCCCTCCAGGGTCCAGGCCTTGCTGCTACATGTGATTCACAGGCTTTTGCTTGCATGTCCCTGACCCTGACCCCCAAGGCAGCAACATAAGGCTGCAAACTTTTTATTTCATTAAATAATGACCAACTACTCAAGCCATCATTTCATTAAAAAAAATCACAAAAATGTCAGATGGACAATCTTAGAACAAGGCAAAGGCCTGAAGTCAAGTTCATTTTGTGCATCATGAAAACCCACTGCACATTTTCTCACTCCGTGGTTGGGTGTTTGGGAGCCTCGGATTCAGCCAGGGACACAGGAGGCCAGGGCTAGAAAGACACTGGGAGGTTTCAGAATCCACCTCCCTCCTTCCTGTGTCAGGCTCAGAATGGAGTGGACATTTGCCCAGGGTCCCACATCTGAGAGAGAGAGAAAATGTTTTCCAGTGTTTTCACAGAAAATGCACCCAAAATTCCAAGTAGCTCTGACTGCAAAGACGTGGCGCTTGCTCCCAGGTCCCATCTGTGCTCCACAGACTCCCAGGATCACTGAGCTCATTTCACTAACTGCCGCCAGTCCCCCGGGCTGGCTTCCTCTGCCCTACTTGCCACCACCCAGATACGCAGGGCCTTGTGGCAGAGAACAGAGGCGGGGGTGGGAAGAGGATCCCGCCAGGCCAGGTGGGCGTGCCCCCCCCCCCCCGCAGACCCGCCCTGCTCCCAGCGCACCAGAGGCCCAGAGCCCCTTTAGTGCCTGCATAATGGATGTCTCTCTTCTTGGAAATCACCAGCCCATCCTACTTAATAACAACAAGAGAAGTCGGATGCGGGCGCTCTGCTCCTAAGGCTGGTCTCTGCCTCCTATCCCCCTTGGAGGAGGGGCGGCCGGGTGCTCACGCCGGGAGGAACTGGCTAGGTGTCTTTCTTCTGCCTCACAAAGACTGGGTGAGCATCTTTCCCCTCCCACCCTCAGACCGTCCTGCCGAGGGCTGGGGTACTGGGCCTCTGAACCATGCTCGGGGTGGATGGGGTGGGCAGGAAGAGCCTGGGTCAGGGAAGAGCCCTTTGCAGGGCTAAGGGGGTGGCCAGGGTGGGAGGGAGGGAGGGAAGCTGAGCTCCAAGCAAAGAGCAGAGGGCTTGGAGGCGAGAGGGTGGAATTCTAGGGGTGGAGGACTTTCCCTCACCCTCAGAATGACTCTCTCTGGTCACCAGAGATGGCCACGCGGGCATGGCCTGGTGACCTCCCCACTAACACACATCCATGCTCTTCACCACGGTGTTCTTAGGCATCTTTAGGGGCTGGCTGACCATGGCGATTGTTAAGATTCAATTATTTCTGTACTGCTCTGTATTTCTATAAGGCTGCTTCACCCCCAATCCTCCCCTGAGTGCACCCTTTTGCCCTGCCACCCAGCCTCCTTCTGGGGCCCCTCCGACCTCCCCATGTCCAGCAAGGAACGGGCTCCTGCCGAACACATCAGGGGCTCCAGGCCGTTGCTGCAGTCCTGGCCATGCCGGGGATTGCAGAGTTTAATTTAAAGTCCCTTGGGGCCTTCTTTATCCTGGGCTGCTGGCTGCATGGCCGCCCGCTGATTTGCAGCCATGGGCATACGCCTTGTCTGCTTGTGGGGGTGAGCCAAGGATGTCAGCCTTGCTCCTGGGTGACCCGCAAGCTTAGGGGTAAGGAGCTGTCTTGGGGCATCCACGGAAAGCCTTGGGTCCGGAGAAGCTGCAGGGAGAAAGGGCTGGAAGTGGGGCGGGGGGGCACGTTCCTGGCAACCCCCTGAATGGTGAAGAAAGTTGAGAGTGAAAATTCTAATTGCGAATCCCACCGACAGCTTGAGTTTAAGGGAAAAGATGAGCTAAAATTAACCTAGCCAGTTAAAGAGCCAAAAATGCAATTTACTAATTAGCTTCAAATGGAAACGAGTCCAGTGATCATAAAGAGCTTTTCTAGTTACAAAATACAAAAAAAAAAAAAAAAAAGAGGTTGTTCCTCTCTTCGTACTGACATGCATTTTATATTCTGATACTGTTATATAATTAGGAATGTAGCCTGCTGGCACGGTGTCCAAGACAGGCAGAGAATCACAGCCCCCCTGAAAAGTTGCAGGAAGCTGTGTGTCCGCACATTTGCTAATTACAGAGCATCAGGAGGGATCCAGTCTGGGTTCTCAGGGTGTGCAGAGCTCACTGGGTGCCGAGACAAGGTCTCACACTGGAGTTCCTCTAGCTGGCACTGGGTGCCGAGGGGCTCAGAGGAGGGAGGGGGCATCTGGCAGGAAGGGAGGAGAGGGTCCCCAGAGAGGGAGGCATCCAAGATGACCCTTGAGAGGCGGTGACCGGGAAAATGCGGAGTGTATCCATCTGTTTGGGCTGCCATAACACGATACGACAGGCCAGGGGGCTTAGACAACAGAGATTTACTTTCTCTCAGTTCTGGAGGCTGGAAGGCGAAGATCGAGGTGCTGGCAAGTCTGATTTCTGGGGAGACTCTCTCCTGTCCTGCAGATAGCCACCTTGCCATGTATGCTTATATGGAGGAGATGAAAGCTCTGGTGTCTTCCTTCTCTTATAAATGGAGAAAATCCTATCACATGAGGGCCCTACCCTGTGACCTCATTTAACCTTGATTCCCTCTTTCTCTCCAAATGCAGGTGCATCAAGGGTTAGGGCTCCAATATAGGAAATTGGGGGGGACAAAATTCTGTCTGTAATAGGGAGCAATGGGAAGGAACAGCACGAAGTCTGAGATGGAACAGAGTGGGGGGTGTATCCAGAGAATGAAGGGGTCTGTGTCACAGGTGAGCAGGCTGAGGCGTGGGCAGACCCCGCACTGGAAGGTCTGGCCTGACCCCATCACGGCAGTTCCCAGGCCGGGCTTACTCTTCGGTCCCGGGCAGTGGGGAGCCACTGCGAACTTCTGAGCAGGCTAGCGATCGCGTTAAAGCTGCATTTTAGCAGACCTACCTGGCCACCCTGTGGGAGATACATTTTCATTACTGTGGGATGCATTTTGTTGAATATCATTTTTGGACCCATTTGGAAGGCGTGCCTAAAACAGGTCTAAATTATGAGCCTCTTCTCTTTCCCACATAATGGCAGAGTATTGGGGTAGCAACAAGGACTTTGAACACATTTATAGATTGATCTAGGACATTATAAATAGTCATCGCACAAA
Source organism: Callorhinus ursinus (assembly GCF_003265705.2). Classification (NCBI taxonomy): domain Eukaryota; kingdom Metazoa; phylum Chordata; class Mammalia; order Carnivora; family Otariidae; genus Callorhinus; species Callorhinus ursinus. Next base: position 68,402,393 of record NW_027397070.1, read on the forward strand.
AGGTAACATTTGGAAGAAAGCGTTCTCTTAGCAAATTTGCATGATACAGTTTATGTTTCTACTCTTCCAACTAAAACAGATGGTTTTTCCAAACTATGGTTATCTTTTAAGAATATTTCCTGATGCTGTAATTTGGTGCAATAAAATGTCCTTTGGGCAAAAATAAAATCTTAGCAGGTAAAACAGCTGTTCATATATTAAATATGTAGAAAAGTGTGTCCTCGAGGTCCTTATAGATGGAGCGGAAAGGAGGAAGTTCTATCTGTTATAAACGGAGAAAGTGTAAAAACCTGTGAAATTAATTAGTGCAGAATCCTGATGACGTATAGATGAACATTTTATTATCCCATTCATCGGATATGGTTAGTTTTTAATCAGTAAATGACATCATTAAGAATGCACATAATAATGTAATTAAGGACCGCATCACAGTATATGGTATATAAATGAATTCTAACTTGTTGTCATTAATAATATTGGTCATAAATTAATCCCCCTCTTCCCAAATAGCTATGTGCTGCCCATAAATTTGTTCTCAAACTACCTTTTCTGCCACCACCTCTGTTTCTCACCAGAGTGGCCAATATATGAAAATATGAGCTTACACATTGATATATTATGGGGATTTTTTTTCCGACAGATTTATCATAAGGCCCTTTATATCAGAAGCTCCAGCCACATTGTCCCAAGCCTTCCACTGATTTTCAAATGCACAATTTAGAGTTCTTCAGAAACCCACCTACTATACAAAATCGAAGTAAAAAGGTACATAAATCTTTAACCTCCTTGAAGTTTTTCTTATTAAAAAGAAAGGTCCTTTAGAGGCAGGAACTAAGATTTTACCTTCATTGGCATGGCACCTGACTTTTAGAAGAAGGCTCACAGCAAATGTCTGTAGAATGAATGAATGAACGAACGAACTAAAGAACAAATAAATTGAAGCTTGGGAAGTTAGACTAAAATGCACGTATGATTTTTAAACTTAATTTCAGTTCATTAAAGTCATACTGCATGTATTTTAAAAAATCAGGTAGTTCTACAAGACTTAATACAAAAAAATAGCAGTTAGCTTCCTTCACGCGCCATCCCCACATTCAAACCTCCCAGACCCAACTGCTACTTCCAAATATTGTATCTCTTCCTTTCAGTATGTATTTATCTTTCTTGAAATAGCATGGGTATACTGATTCTTCCTGATCTTCCAGGTTCAGGAATGTGTTACCTGTTAGTGTCCCACCACAGCGGATGAAGACCTAGCTCTTGTTCATGTGGCTCACTACACACCCACACATGCACACACACTTCTCCCCCTCTATCCAATGTAGTCATGTCATCATTTATTAGTATTATTATTCAAGTATAAAAAACATAGTGGCATATTAGTTCCAGGTGTATAATATAATGATTCAACAATTCTATACGTCAGTGCTCATCATGATAAGTGTATTCTTAATTCCCTTCACCTATTCCACCCATGCCCGCCCCCAGACCATCAGTTTGTTCTCTATAGCTAAGAGTCTGGTTTTTTGTCTCTTTTTTTCTTTGTTCATTTGTTTTGTTTCTTAAATTCCACATACGAGTAAAAGCATATGGTATTTTTCCTTCTCTGACTTATTTCACTTGGCATTATACCCACCAGACCCACCTGTGTTGTTGCAAATGGCAAGATTCCATTCTTTTTTATGGGTGCATCATATTCCATCATCTATCTATCTATCAATCAATCAATCAATCATCTTACCTCTTCTTTATCCATTCATTTGTTGGTGAACACTTGGGCTGTTTCCATATCTTGGCTACTGTGAATAATGCTGCAGTAAACATAGGGGTGCGTGTCTTTGTGAATTAGTGTTTTTGTTTTCTCTGGGTAAATACCCAGTAGTGGAATTACTGGGTCATATGGTAGTCCCATTTTTTAATTTTTTTGAGGAATCTCCATACTGTTTTCCGCAGTAATTGTACCAGTTTGCATTCCCACCAATCGTGCACAAAGTTTCCTTTTTCTCCATGTCCTTGGCAACATTGTTTCTTGTGTTTTTGAGTCTAGCCATTCTGACAGGGGAGAGGTGATGCCTCATTGTGGTTTTGATTTGCATTTCCCTGATGATGAGTGATGTTGAGCATCTTTTCACATATCTGTTGGCCATCTGTATGTCTTGTTTGGAAAAAAGTCCATTTATGTTTTCTTGTTTTTTAATTGGATTATTTGGTTTTTTGGTTTTGAGTTGTATCCGTTCTTTATATATTTCGGATATTAACCCCTTATTGAATACATCATTTGCAAGTATCTTCTCCCATTCAGTAGGTTTTCTTTTTACATTGTTGATGGTTTCCTTTGCTATGCAGAAGATTTTTATTTTGGTGTAGTCCCAATAGTTTAATTTTGCTTTTGTTTCCCTTGCCAGAGAAGACATATTTAGAAAAATGTTTCTATGGCTGATATCAAAGAGATTATTGCCCAAGTGTTCTCTTCAAGGAATTTTATGCTTTCAGGTCTCTCATTTAGGTCTTTAATCTATTTTGAGTTTATTTTTGTGTGTGGTGTTAGAAAGTAGTCCAGTTTCATTCTGCTTGTAGCTGTCCAGTTTTCCCAACATTTGTTGAAGAGACTGTCTTTTTCCCATTGCATGTTCTTGCCTCCTTTGTCATAGATTAATTGACCATATAAGCATGGGTTTATTTCTGGACTCTCTATTCTGTGCCATTGATCTATGTGTCTACTTTTGTGCCAGTACCAAACATTTTTTAAAAGATTTATTTAGTTAGGGAAGCCTGGGTGGCTCAGTCAGTTAAGCATCTGCCTTCAGCTCAGGTCATGATCCCAGGGCCCTGGGATCGAGCCCCGCATTGGGCTCCCTGCTCCGCGGGAGGCCTGCTTCTCCCTCTCCCACTCCCACTGCTTGCGTTCCATCCCTCCCTGTCTCCCTCTGTCTCTCTCTGTCAAATAAATAAATAAAATCTTAAAAAAAAAGATTTATTTATTTTTGAGAGAGAGAGAAAGAGAGAGAGCAAGCATGTGGGGGGGTAGGGGCAGAGGGAGAGAAAGAATACCAAGCAGACTCCCCACTGAGCACAGAGCCTCACTCGGGGCTCAATCCCATGACCCTGAAATCATGACCTGAGCTGAAATCAAGTGTCGGATGCCTAACCATGTGAGCCACCAAGGTGCCCCCCAAACTTTTTTGATTACTACAACTTTGTAGTATATCTTGAAATCTGAGATTGTAATACCTCCAGTTTTGTTTTTTTCAAGATTGCTTTGGCTATCTGGGGTCTTTTGTGGTTCCACACAAATTTTAGGATTATTAGTTCCAGTTCTGTGAAAAGTGCTATTGGTTCTTTGATAGGAATTGGATTGAATCTGTAGATCATTATGGGTAGTATGGGCATTTTAACAATATTGGTTTCCCCAGTCCATGAGCATGGAATATCTTTCCATTTGTTTACATCATTTTCAATTTCTTCCATTAGTGTTTTATAGTTTTCAGAGTATAGTTCTTTTACCTCCTTGGTTAAGTTTATGTCATGTCATTATTTTTTTATTTGATCACTATGTGTTTATATTATTCTGATGATGAAATGCTCTCCATGGCTAAGCCATGTGGCATATGATTCCTTTCTTCTACATTTTTTTGTTTTCCTGGAATAACTAACTGTCTTTGGTTTTGCATGTATCTATCACTAAGTCATCCCCCAATACTCTGGCTTATGTGTAAATCTCCTTTCAATAGTTTCTGGTTTCATCTTCTTGGTGGCATTTCTCCAGCACCTCTGGTCCTCGGGCTGGTATCTGATTGGCTACCTACTAGCACGACTGTTACTGTGCATTGCACGGTTGATGTCTTGAGGTTTCTCATCCCATTTTCCTGGGGATTCCTTTCACCTCTCTCCTGGATCTGATTCCTTGTTTTTTTGGATCCTATGTCTTTTTCTTTCTTGGTAAATCCCTCATTTTGGTGGAGCACATCCTGCAGTAGTTTCCTGAGAAAGGAGGCACACAAGAGCTAAGTTTTTGAGAGCTTGCAGGACTGAAAATATATTTAGTCTATTCACACACCTGATTTGATGGTTTGTCTGGGCCTGTGATCATAAGTTGAAAACAAGCACCCCTGCAAAACTTACTTTTTGCATTTCTTTATCATCAGAAGGCAATGAGCTCTGCTCATTGCTACTCGGAAGTCCAAGGCCATTCTGATTCTTGATCCTTTGTCTGAGACCTATTGTTCTCCCTGGAAGCTTTCTTTTTCTTTTTCTTTTTCTTTTTTTAAATTACTTATTCAACAGAGAGAGTGAGAGGGTACAAGCAGGGGGAGCAGTAGAGGGAGAGGAAGAAGCAGGCTTCCTGCTGAGCAGGGAGCCCGATGCAGGACTCAATCCCAGGACCCTGAGATCATGACCTGAGCTGAAGGCAGATGCCCAACTATCTGAGCCACCCAGGCGCCCCCTCCCTGGAAGCTTTCTGAATGATTTCCGTATCCCCAGTGTTCTAAAGTGTCACAGGATAGAAATTTGGTTCTCTCTCCGTTGTGTTGAGCATTTAGTAGGTCCTTTCAGTCTAGGAATCTGTGTCCCTTTGTTCTGGGAATTTTTCTTGAATTATTTCTTTGGTGATTTCTCTTCCTCTAATTCTGTTTTTGCTTTCTGAAACTCCTGTTTTCATACTGAACCTCCCCATATGATTACTGGATTTTTTTTCTCCTGTATTCTGTATTGCTCTGTCTTTTTGTGCTATTTTTCTGGGAGACTTCCTTAACTCTACTTAGACTCTTCTGTGGACATTTTATTTCTATGGTCATATTTTAATTTCCCAAAACTCTCTTTTATCATCTGACCTTAGCCTCTTGTCCTTATCTTGTGGCTGCAATAACTTGACTCGTTGAGGATGTCAATGATTGTTTTATTTCCTACTGTTCTCTGTGTTGTCTGTTTCCTCCTACCCTCCCCCTTTTATCCTTTTGTATTTTCTCAAGTGTTTAGAGACTTTGGCTCTCCAGTCACATTTTAGAGAGGAACATTCAACAATTGTCTGAAGGTTGGAGTCCTCCCATGAGGCTTGTCAACAGGAGGACCTCCCTGTGATTTCTGACCTTCCCCACCTCCCGGTCTTTCCCTAAAGAAGGGTCTTCCATACTCTGCTCTAGAGAGCAGATACTTGGCTGCCAGGATTCCCAGAGCTGAGCGTAGGAAGGGACTGGGGTGATGGCTCCTCATTCAGCTTTAGGCGATCGCGTCTTTCTCATCTTCAGGATGGTGCCACCTGGTATCTGTTGGTGCAGAGAACCCCTTAGTTCCCCTCTTGCAGAGATTAAGCCTCTAATCTTCTGCAGGGAGAGGAAGGGCTTTGGGAAGGGGGTCTAACTGCTTATGTCATAGTCACCTTGGGCTGCCATAACAAAACACCTTTACAGGCAGGGGGACTTACACAACAGAAATTTATTTGCTCCCAGTCCTGGAGGCTGGGAGTCCGAGATCAGGGTGCCAGCAGCGTTGGTTCCTGGTGGGGGCCCGCTTCCTGATCTTGCGGTGTCCTCACATGGTGGAGAGGGAGAGGGAGGTGGGGAGAGAGAGATCTTCCTCTTATAAAGCCTCCAATCCTATCAGATTAGGGCCCACCATTATGACCTCATTTCACCCTAATTACTCCCTAGAGCCCTATCTGCACACACAGCCGCTTTAGGGCTTCAGGAATTCAAGGACACACAGTTTTCTGTCCGTAGCAGCTTCCTAAGCACACTTTTGGCCGATCGTCCTGTTTCCAGCCTCTCCTGTGCCCCTCATTTCCGTAGGTGCTGGTGCTGTCAGTTTTTGAATCTTTTGGGGGCTCTGCGGTGGCAAATGGGGGGCTTGTTGGTTGCTCCAGCCTTACCGGTCTCTGCTGCAGCTTGCTGGGGGCACACGAGCCCCGACCTGCGCTGTCCTGTTCCCCAGCTTGCGGTTCTGCGGAGGTCCTCTCCTTCCATCCTCTCTGCCTGTGAGTGTGAGGAGCTTCTGCAGAACGTGCCTGGTTTGCCACCTTTCCTGGGAAAGCCACCGTTAGATCTTTACAAGGACAGTTATGTTGCCAACAAATACCTGTTGAACAAATGAACGAAACCTCACCTTTTTTTGTGGCTTTACACCCCTCTCATCCTTCTGACCCTCCCTCCCAGAAGACGTGCCCTCCCTCCTTCTGCCCAAGGAGACTCTCCCGCATACCATGTCCTCTGGAAGCCGCTCCCAGCAGCCACCTCCCACCTCCTTGAATCGAAACCAACTTCCCCTCCTCAGGCTCTTTCTTCCTCCCAACTGGGCTTGCTCTTCCCGTCCTGACAAAGTCCCCCCTGGCCATGCTGCCCCGGAGGTGGGTTTTCCTGCTCTTTTCTCCTCTTCCTGTGTGACTGTCTGATCCTGGCCACCTCCAGCCCTCAGACCTTGCCACCGCTCAGCTGTCCAGCTTCTGTGTCCCCAGTGGCATCCTCACTGCCAGAGCCATGGCCTTCTCCCTGTACCCCCCCCACACTTCCTGACAACCCACTCTGCGCCCGACTCCTTGTCTCTTAGAAGACATCCTCCCTCGGTGTCCCCTGAATCAGCAACCTGGTCTGACCAGCCCATTCCCCACCCACCTGGGAGGCCGGCACCCAGGCCCTCACCATCTCATTCAGAAATACGCTAGGCATCCACTGGTTTGTTTTCATGTCCTCAGGGTGCCCTGAGTCCAGTTTACATGCTCCCCCATCAGCCTTCCTGAAGCACAGCCTCAGTGTGTGGTGTTCAAGGGGCTTCCTACTGCCCATGGGCCGAGTCCAACCCCTTCGTAGGTAGGGGCTCCCAGACCCTCTGCAGTGGAGCCTCCAGTTTGACCTCCGCAGCCCATGCTTGACTTGAACAGAGCTGGATGGTGTATCATTTCCCAGACACGCTGGGCATGCTTTGCTAGCCTCTTCCCTGAATGGCTTTCCCTCCTCCTCCCACTGTCTCGTCTCCCAGGCCATCAGGGCTGGAGCTCTGGGTCCATCTACCCACAGTTCCTCTCCATCTGCCCCAGCCACTGGGGGTGCAGTAGTCCTCATGCCTTCACTTGTCCCAAGCAGCAAAGACTTTCTGCATGCATACTATGGGTAAGGTGCAGTTGGACCTCAGGGCTGCACCCTACAGGATGTCCGAGGCCCCACCCTATCTCGGGGTGTTCTTCCTTCCCGTGAGCAACTGGTGTCAGCTTTTATTCTTGAGTAAAGTCTTCCCTTCCTTCCCCCTCGGTTCTTATCTCATCCTCAGCTGCAGAGGGAATAGTTCAGAACAGAAGAGGGAAGGTTTGGGCCTGACAGGACCAGATTTAAATCTTGTCTCCACCATTCACCAGCCCCATGACCTCAGCTGGGCACCTGCCTCTCTGCTCACAGGGGAGTTTGTTTGTTTGTTTGTTTGTTTGTTTATTTATTTATTTATTTATTTATTTATTTATTTATTTTAGAGTCTGCTCAAGAGAGCGGGGGTGAGGAGGTGGAGGAGGAGCAAGGGAGAGGGAGAAGCAGACTCCATGCTGAGTCCAGAGCCTGATGCGGGGCTCGATCCCATGACCCTGAGATCATGACCTGAGCCGAAATCAAGAGTCAGACACTGAGATACCTGGGCGACCCCCTGTGTGTAAAACTGAGGCAGTACTACCTACCCCACAGGCTTGTAGTTTGGGCTGGAGCTGATACACGAATGGCAACTGGCACATATCTCTGATGGGCTCCTGTGTGCCTTGGTCCCCTCCTGTATGTTTGCTGTGTTCCTATGCATATGCTCTCTCCTAGACCGTGAGACCCCCAGGGGGTGGGCTGGTGCCTTATTCCCCTTTGTGTCCTCTGTTCCCAGCAGAGTAGTCGTTTATTGTGTGCGAGGGAGTGAACCAATGGTCAGCACCCTGTCTGTGATGAAGAGCACAGTGAATAAGCCATGATTGAGGGAGGGGCAGCACTGTCTTACCAGTGATCTCTAATCAGAAGACCCTTTAACCCTTTGCCTTAATCAGTGGGATAGCTAAAGTCCAAAGGTAAATATTTTAGCAAGGCTTCCAGGACCCTTGGTTAATTACAAATGAGTACTGTGTATCTAGCCCACAGAGATGTGAAAGCCCATGCCAGGGGTGGTGCGAAACCTCAGAAACCAGGCAAACCTCAGAGACAGGTCTTTTACCTGGAATTCCAGAAAAATATTCAGATTTCTGGCAACTTTCTTGCAACTTTGATGCCAGGAGTTAGCTTAATAAGGTAGCACTTTCAATATACCTGTGTGAATCTCAATAATTTTTAAAACATACAATATGGATAGATTCTAAGTCTTTCCATGCTAGCTGGGATTACCATATAATTTGTCATCCAAACCAGAATACTCCAGAGTCCTAGGGGGACTACTGATAACCCAGGGCACAGACACAAATCCAGCTGCCCCAGCACTCTGGGATGAATAGTCGACCTAATACTGGTGTATTTGCTCTGTGGTTAGTTGGTGATATGCCAAAAACTGCCATAAAACCTCTCGGGTAACACAATGGAGAAAATGAACACAAATTCCCAAAAATGACGTCGTTCAGTGGAGCTGTTGCAATGGAGATTTTGTTTGCAATCAGCTGCAACACCTGTATAACTCTATGAATCACAATCACAATGCCGAGTTTCCTAAATGAAACAAAATTTTTAAAAGGGAAAACTGAATATGACTTTTAAATTTCCACTTCATTTCAGACACTTCCAAATATGTAAATTATTTTGATGGAGGCAAATCATCAAGAGTGCTTTTGAAGGAATGACCTGAGAGAAAAAAGCCATGGGTTGCTCAGATCACAAGGAGTTTTCATGTCCATCTGGACTATGAACACATTAAGTGTGGAAGGCTCAGACGTTTGTGGTTCCACAGCGCCAGCAGTTCGATGATAGGGTAATGAGGCTGGAGAGGCCCCTGATAAGGCTGTGTGTGCTGTTCCACAGCCAGCGCTTCTCACCCGCCCCAGCCTGGCCAGGACAGGTGGTGCACAGGTAGTCAGGAGCCAGGTTCGTCCACGGCAGCTGACTCACCTTTGTGAGATGAGCTATAGATCTGCTTCCAAACGTGAGGATGAGGCTCCCAGGAGCGAGGCCAGGGCGAGTGCTATGAAGGCATCGTGTTGGCTGCTGGGGGGCTGGTGAATGAACACAAAGAACAGTGTGAGAGGAACAGGGGCCATGAAGGACTCTGAAAGCCATCTGCCTATTCTGGACTTTGCTTTGTGGGTTTCTTTCTCTCCCATAAGGAGAAGAGTTGTAAAACTGGAAAGAGTAGAAGAAACATCCCTGGAGGAATTGTCAAGAGCCCAAAGAGAGGTGAGAAACGGTGGGGGCTCTTTAGTTACTGCGAATACGTTCTCTCTGGGCCTTGACAAACCATCTCGAACCTCACCAGATGGGCATTGCAGAAAACTGAAAAGGGAAAAATATCATAATTCTCCCCAAAGCAGAAAAAGTTGGCTTCTGGAAAATATGGATGATAAATTTGTTATTAATATTGGTTCTGAGCAAAAATGTTAACAGATCTTTGAGGAGCTAGTGTGCATGAACTTGGAAGGGAATGCGGTCCCTAAGAGCCAAACCAACTTTGTTCTCCCTTTCTCACGGCGTTACCAGACTGGATTTACAAAGCGCTCGTAAAGATCCTTCACAAAACACTGTGCATGTTAGAGAAAAATGGGCTGGGTAAACAAACAGCTGGGACAATTTGATGTTTAGTTGGACAAACATATTTAAGGTATGGGTAAATAGATCACTGGAGATGCGGAGCTCAGAGCTCCACCCCCTTCTGTGCTGTGGATGCGTTTGTCAATTACAAGGATGTTGCCCACAGTAAAGGATTTGTTACCACACACTCCTCGTCCTCAGAATGCTGATGCATTAGATGCCAGATTTCAGAGTTTAAAGATTTGGGTTGGCTAAGAGGATGGATTGGAACCAACAACGTGACATTTAACAGGGGTAAAGATAAATTTTCTTTAGATTTTTTTTTAATCGCTTAGCTCAATACAGGATGGAGAAGACCCAACAGCAGTTCATTTGAAAAGACTGATAGGTTTGTAATTGACCGGAAGTCCAACATGAACCAACAGTATATATCCTGACTGCTCAAAAAGAAAAAATAAATCAATATGGACTTTGCTTGCATTAACGGAATCATAATATCTAAGTTGTTAAAGGGAAAGGCCACACAGGTCTGTCCTCTGAGGTTATTGTATTCAGTTCTGGGGTGCCAGGATTCAGAAGAAAAGAGCCCAGTTGAGTGAGGTGGGCATCTCTTCAGACAAGGGGTTGAGAAACTATGTCACGGGATGGCCAGGGAGGAAATGGAGGGCTTCAGCCTGGAGAGCAGGAGCGCTCTCTTCAAAGCATTTGAAAGCCTATTGTGTGTCATGAGCAACTGATTTTGTCTAGCCGATTCATTCATTCATTCACTCAGCGTGTTCTCAGTGCCAACTATGTCCAGCACGAGGGGTGTTTGGGGCATCTAATCTCCTGGAAGAGATGGACACACACACACACACACACACACACACACACACACACACACACACAAGTTCCTACAAGGCAAGGCCACTTAACATAAGGGATACAGTAAAGTACCAGCAGATGTTGGAAGCGTAGCAGACAGGATCGCTCGGCTTCTGTGGTGGCGGGCGGGGGAAGGCAGGCATTCAGGGCTGGGGCATGGGCAGATGTCCAGAGCATTCAAGTGCATGGCATGACTCAGAGTCATGAACCGGAGCTGCCGATAGCGTGGTGCAGCCGGAGTGTGTCAGATGCCAAAGACAGCATTTGCCGCAGGAACCCAGACACACTTGAAGTCTGTGCCAAGATATTTGCACTTAGTGGGGCAGGCAACAGAGAATGAAATGCCATCATTAACCCCTCTCTGGGCCAGTTAACACTGAAGTCACGAAACAGAGCTGGGAAAGCGGGACACAAGCTGTGATTGCGGCGTCCCAGAACAGACAACCTGCACCAGGACCGTGGAGATGAAATCGACCCAACAAAAGTGGAATCTCTGAAGGATGCTTTGGGGAAGGCGATTTGGGATAAAAATAACCAGCAATCTTTTCAATAATTCAAGCTCTTCAACTTTGAAATGGCCGAGGGACCATTTGTCAGGGATGTTGTAAAGAAATACAGCTGTATTGGCAGGCAGGTGGGAGACCACAGAGTTTAATGTTCTTTACTGATGCTAGGAATCTCTGATTACCTCTCGTTTTATGGAGTGACAATCTTATCATAGGAAGTGTATTTTGTATTTCAATATCAGTAATGAATGGTATCCTCAATCTATGGAATAGCCAGTTCTTGACTTTGGGATTCTTTATTAACTATGTTTGTTTGCCAGGGCAGCTGTAACCAAGTTCTACACACTGGGGTAGGGCTTACGCAGCAGAAATCGACTGTCTCGTTGTTCTGGAGGCTAGAAGTCCAAAATCAAGGTGAAGGCTTGGTTGCCTCCTTCTGAGGGCCACGAGGGAAGGATCTGTCCCGGGCCTCTCTGCTTGGTTTGCCGACGACTGTCTTATTCCCTGTGTCGTCACGTGGTCTTCCCTCTGTGTGGGTCTGTGTCCTGACCCCTTTTTCGTACGTGGACATCAGTCCTATTGGATGAGGACCCACCCGAACGACCTCATTTTAACTTCATTACCTCTGCAAAGACCCTGCCTCCAAAGAAGGTCACATTCCGAGGTGCTAGAGGTTAGTACTTCAACATATGAATTTGGGACCGACACAGTTTAACCCACAACATTCACCTAAGGGCAACTTGCCTTTGCTCTTAGAATATAGCAGAACCCGCATGTGAGCAGGCCACTCTTCCTGCCTGGGTGACCTTCTCAGTTCCTGGGTCCTGATCTGGTCGAGCGGCTTCCCCTGCTCTGATTTCCTCTTTCACCTTCAGTCCGGTGTTCACGCTTTCTGGAATAATCTAGCACTTATCACGATTCGTTATTATGTGCCTGAACGTCTCCTCGACTTTGTCACCTCTAGGGAGAAACACATTTTACACCACGACCCAGCACACACTCCAAGTAAAAACCAATGTTTCAAGTAAAAACTCTCATTCTTAGTAAGTTCAGTGTATTCTGATATTTCCTATTCCATTTCATTTTTAATTGGTTTTAAAATATGCATAAAATTTGCCATTTTAGCTTTTAAGTGCACAGTTCAGTGGTAGTAAGGACAGTAACCCTGTTGGGCAACCAGCACCACCATCCATCTCCAGAACTTTCTCATCATTCCAAACTGAAACTGTGTCCCCATGAAACACTCATTTCCCATCCTCCTCAGCCCCTGGTGCCCACCATTCGACTTCTATCTCTATGAACTTGGTTCTTCTAGGGACCACATATAAGTCCCATCATGCAGTATTTTGTCTTTTTGTGACTGGCTTCTTTCACTTAGCATAAGGTCCTCAAGGTTCATCCACACTGTAGCAGATGTCAGAATGTCCTTTCTTTGTATCTTATTTATTTTTAAAAAGATCTTATTTAGGGGCGCCTGGGTGGCTCAGTCGTTAAGCGTCTGCCTTCGGCTCAGGTCCTGGTCCCAGGGTCCTGGGATCGAGCCCCGCATCGGGCTCCCTGCTCGGCGGGAAGCCTGCTTCTCCCTCTCCCACTCCCCCTGCTTGTGTTCCCTCTCTCACTGTGTCTCTCTCTGTCAAATAAGTAAAATCTTTTTTAAAAAAGTATTCCTTTAAAAATAAAAAGATTTTCTTTCTTTCTTTCTTTCTTTCTTTCTTTCTTTCTTTCTTTCTTTCTTTCTTTCTTTCTTTCTTTCTTTCTTTGAGAGAGAGCATGCACACGAGCAGGGGGACAGGCAGAGGGAGAGAATCCCGAGCAGACTCTGAGCTCAGCCGGATGTGGGGCTCGATCTCACGACCCTGAGCCAAAATTGAGAAATCAAGAGTAGGGCACTTAATTACTGACTGAGCCACCCAGGCGCCCCTGTCCCTCCTTTTTAAAACTGAGTAATATTCCACCATATGTACCTATCACATCTGGTTTATCCATTCATCTTTCGATGGACACTTGGGGTGTTTCCACATTTTGGCTCTTGTGAATAATGCCGCTATGAACATGGGTGTGCAAATACCTCTTCAAGACCCTGCTTTCAATTCCTTTGGGTATATACCCAGAAGTAGAATTTTCTGCTTCATTCGTTAAAGTGCACATATGGCTCTTTACAACCACTACACACGGCCGCCTGCAGTTTAGAAAGGACTGTGTTCCGCAGCCGTATTCCCAGCCCCAAGCACGGTGCCTGGCACTGGATAAGCTATTTTTGGAGACATGCTGAATTAAACAATAGATACACAAGCTACATTTCTGGGTAATTTTAAAAATTACTTCTCTACGAATAAAGGCTACAGAGCTCCCATTTTCCTTTCTCTTTTTTCACACACTGTACAATATGCTGCTCTTAATGCCACTGAATGCTATGGTTATATTGTCCTAGAGAGAGTACATCACTCATTACAATGACAACAGTTCTTGGTCTTGGGCCATAAATTATCTCAAAATGACATGGAAGAACAATCTGTTAAGATGTTTGGGCGCAAAAATCACACATCATTAAGCGTTCAGAGGTTTTTCTTGGACTTCCCCGCATGGATCTTTTTCAGTGTGGTGTAGATTATACCTAATTGACTTAACATGCGTATCCTTGTAATTATCCTAAATTTTGCTTTTTTTAGAGTGAGCTTTTGCCATCGTGGGAAAAACACAGCCGTTAAGTATTCTAGGTTAAGAGTGTGATAACGATCTTTATCATCTCAAAAGCAAGTGGACTGAGTTCTTCATTGTTATTTGTAATTTTGCTCTTAGCAAAAGTAAAATCTTCTACGAAAACCTCCAGCTCAATTTCTCTCCTGCCCCACTTCTGAATTTTCTTTGTTCTTAACTCTTCTTAGCTGTGGTCCAATAGCATACCTTGAACACGATAAATCAAGAATATTAACATTCTCGGGGCGCCTGGGTGGCTCAGCCATTAAGCGTCTGCCTTCGGCTCAGGTCATGATCCCAGGGTCCTGGGATCGAGCCCCAAATCGGGCTCCTTGCTCCACGGGAAGCCTGCTTCTCCCTCTCCCGCTCCCCCTGCTTGTGTTCCTGCTCTTGCTGTGTCTCTCTCTGTCAAATAAATAAATAAAATCTTTAAAAAAAAGAATATTAACATTCTTAAGAAGAACCATCTTTTAATCATTTATTCATAATCATTTCCTTTCCAGTTTGAAGAATGCCACAGTCAGCTTTTTATAGCAATTATCCGCAAAGTGGAGTAGATGTAGCATTAAGACTGGATTCGAAGGGGAGAAGGTGGGAAATGAGAATACAGACAAGGGCAAAGATCAAAGTGCACCTGCGTTCCGTCTTGCCCTTGGAAAGCCCCTTCTCTATAGCACCTGCCTCTTGCTTTAGAGATGCAGAGGGTCCACCTGTTTGGGCAGTGGCAGGGGTGGCTTTATGTTACCCTTCTGCCTCCACCGCCCTCTGTAGTCGGCTCGCATTTCCTTTCCCTGCCAAAGTTCTCAAATGTGCATCTACGTGTGCTCTCCTTTTGATGACCAGCAGCCCGGCTCCCATCCCCCTGCTCACCAAGATGCTCCAGGCTACCTGGCAAGCCCTCTGCCACCAGATGGAAGGGCCTTAGCCCAGCCTCGTCCTCCTTGACCCGTCCTGCAGAGGATCCTGTGAAAATGCCCACCTCTCTGCCACTTTCTGTGCTCCTAGTTTAATGAGACAATATCCTATGCAGGTTTCCTGCCTCTCTTTCCTGAGGCTCCTTTGGAATTTCTCTCCTCGCGTCCCAAGGCCCCGCCCAACTTCTGTTGACTTACCATCCTCACCTTTGAAAGTTCATTAACAACCTCTACCCACGCCCTCTCAAGTCTCCAAATGCTCCTAGCATTTTTAGTGGGATGCTTGCGGTCCGGTCCTCTCTCGGTTCTCCTGCCTCTCCAGCGGTCTGTCCTCTGGCGGCGAGGGCCCTCTGGCCGGTCCCTCTGACTGGACGGTGCTCAGGCCCCGCCCCACCAGCTCCGGGCCCCGGCCCCCGCTGTCCAGTCCACACACACTCATCTCTCTAATGCAGCTCCAGCAGCCACTGGCTGGTGTGCAAGCCTCTCACTTCCCTCCTCCACCTGCCACCAGCTGTGTTCAGCTCCTCTGCGGGCCCTTGGGGCCTCTCCTACCTGCCCCCCCCCCCCAGTGCCATCTCATTTCCCACCCGTCTGCAATACAAGCTCTTCACTCCTCTCAGAGCAGTCCTTTGGCCTGTCGCCAGACCCAGGATCACTCATGCTGTCCTTCCCACTGTCCTTCAAGTTCTGGGGCACAGTCCAACCGACCCCTGCAGCCCCTCACGGTCCCACATGCATTTTCCATGTTAACAATCCCTCTTGTCCTCCGTGCTTGGTCTCCCTGACCAGGTCAGGGGAAAGGTCTTCAACCTCCCTTCTGCCCACAGCATCCACTGCCAGTCGTGGCTAACCCACATGCCCAACGTGCCACTTGCCGTGTGGAGCCCGGGCCCTGAGCCCACACGCGTTCCTGACGGTAAATTTTTACGCATTTCACCTACAGGGTGTTCCACCCCTATCGGTGAATACCTACAACTTGAAACCATTCAGACATGTAAGTGAGTTAGAACATGTAAGCGGATCACGTGTCGTTATGAGGCGGAAGGGAATTGTCAGTGTTGTGTGGCAAGCGGCACAAATGTTGGCAGTGTCTTCTGCACTCGGTCAGAGGATCACCCAGCGCATGTATTCTTCTCTCCATTTCCCAGCACCCGAACTTCAGGCGGAGCGTGGTAGAACTCCAGTCATTAAGGCAGCGTGCGTGTGTGTGCGTGTGTGTGTGTGTATGTGTGTGCGTGTGCGCGTGCGCGTGCGCGCGCGCCGGAAAAGTTACAGAATGCCGGGGCTGGGTGTCTCTCCTGCTACGGAAATTCGTCGGAACTCGCTGTCTTCCTGAGAATGCACACAGCTCTCCCCGGCTCCTGGAACCAGTTAACAAGTGTGTAATGTGACAAATCTGTGCCGCAGGGGCTGATCAGAGGGGAAGGAGCGGAGCAGATGCCGCTCCCTCCCAGGCCGCCCAGACTCTGCGGCCCGATGTGGATGAGCCGCGGCCTCTGTTTGAAGTGGGAGGCCGCATCCCTCTCCGCCCGTGAGCAGAGGGCCAAGCGGAGTCACCACCCCGTGCTAACCCTCCCTCCGGGTAGGGCCTCGCCGCGGCGGAGGGCGTGCGGGGAGAGGGGCGCGCCGCGGCCGGAGGACGTGGCCAAAAGTGGAGCTGCTCCAGGGGACCACGCGGCCGAAATGGGCTCGCGCGCTGTCCATGTTTGGTCCTGGAGCGGCCGACGGGCGCGGGGATGGAGCCTCCCGGGAGCGCGGGCCTTGGCGCCCGCAGGGGAGGGCTCCCTCGGCCGGGGCGGCGCCCCGCTCCCTTCGCGCCCGCCCCGCCGCTCCCTTTGTCCCCGCGCGCCCCCCCCACCCTGCGTCCCGCCCTCCCGGGGGCTCCCCGGCCGCGCTAGGAGGCGGAGCCCGGCAGCGGCGCCCCCCCAGCCCCCCGCAGGCCTCCCGCGCGCCGGGACCGGGAGGGCCGGCCGCGCCCCCGGCTCCCGGCCCCGCCCCTCCGCCCCACCGAGACCGCCCCCTGGCGGGCAGCGCGGGCAGTGCCGGCAGTGCCGGCGTCGGGCCCGCGCGGCGGTGGCGGCGGCGGCGGCGGCAGGCCCGGGGTTGCCATGGTAACCGGCCGCGGCCGC
>NW_027397070.1:68419579-68590836 GCF_003265705.2 Callorhinus ursinus
CGGGGCCGGGCGGCGCGTGGGGAGGCCGGGCGGCCGCGGGCGCGGGGACGTGTTGCTCGCCCGCTGCCGGACTCGGGTCCGCCTGCAAGGCGCTGCGGGAGGAACTCGGAAAACAAATCACTTAGGAGCAGAACATTCCTGGGAGATGTGCGCGGTGTTTGTGGCAGCTGGACCCTCAGGAGCCGTTCAGTGCTACTTTCGTGAAATCGCCCCCGTGCAACGCAGTGCACAGGCGGAGTGAAACCTGGCTGGAAAGTGCTTGCACTATTTATTTTGTTTATGGGATAGTAGATTTTTTTTTTTTTACAAGAAGACAGTAATAACTGGCAATATGGCATCTTTTACAAAATGTAAAATCCTACGTGCTTGAAAGATTTTAGTCTCACTAGCAGGGTTGATAAAGATTTTCACATCACACAGCATATTTTATGAGAACACGATGTATGATAATTCATGCACAAAAGTTAACCAGTTTTTTTTTTCTACGTTGGATTTGTTGCTTTATCAGAGGATCCCAAAAGTTTGTTAAAGAAGAAACAATGCGTATTTTATAGAATTTGCCTATAGTGGGATCGAAATAATTTGGAATTCTAGAGGCATTGACAACTTGAGCAATTTATTATGCAATTGTAATAGTGATTTAGGGGAACTTTTCTAGCTCTTCGACACCTGTTTGCAAATAGGAGGTATTTGCTGTAGCAATAAAGATGACTGAGTGTAGATTCTTCCTCTAACGATATTTTAATCTCGGATGGAATTGATTATTGTCTTTTTTTCATGGAAGAGTTTTTCTGATAGTTTTAGCAGTGATTAATTTTCATGTTAATCACATGCAGGCCTCCGTTAAATTGGTAATGTTCTCTTCAGTGGAATGAAAGTTTTTACTCTCCAGATGTAACAGCAGTTTCCCAGAGCAGAGCCCCTGTGTTTTTGGTTCTCTGAATGTATTGAAGGCAGATAGAATGTATTTGGTTCTCTATGGGCCACTGGACTCCCTTATAGTTTAGAGTCATGGGAGCATTTTGCTCTCCCCACCGGTGAATAGAGTTCCCAATTAAATTTTGAATGGTTTCCTTAAATGCCTTACAATCAATCCTATTTGAATTACTATTTTTGGTGTTAAAGGTATTACAGCCTCTTGCGTGTTTATGATAGAATTCCCCTTGTGTTAGTTGTGAAAGGCATGTGGCTGAAAAATTAAATGAATTCCAGGCATGAAGGATTTTTAAAAATTAATATGTGGGCATATATGTTGACAGTTTGATTTAGGTTATGGAAATGAGCCTAGATATTTGAGCAGTTGTTTGGGGGCCTGGTCATATCATTCCTAAATAGCAGTTCATTCCTCAAGTTGACCTATACATCTATTCGTGAGTGTTTTGGTTTTCTGCCTTTTTTTGTTAATTGCTAGTTTAGAGATATTGGTAAAGTGTCTTCCTGGTAATGATGTCTAGAAGAAAGTAACGGCCAGCTCTTGTATATTGTAGCAGTTTAAGCAAAATCACTTTAAAATAGCTAGAATCAAACTGTAAGATCACTTCAAAACACAATTGAATGAATCATTGCTGTTGAATTTCTTTTCTCAGAAAGTTCTTAGCTCTGTTTTTATTATGTTTTGGTTACCATATGAATAAACTTTACAGCAAGAGTAGTTTATGGGACAGAATGGGCGTTAACTAATGATGTCTCAAGCAACAGATGTTTTGATGTGAAATTATTCATTTTAAGAGGCTTCTATTAAGTAAAAGTATAAATGAATACAATTTAGCTAATTACTATGATGATTCCATTAAAGCAGCGGATCACAGAAGCACCGCTTCACCAAGAATGAAATTAACATGTGAGTATTTCATTAGCTGCACTGAGAAAAATTTTTTTCTTTTTAAATTAGAGATTTACATGACAATGGCCCAGACTACAACAGCATAATATATGAACTCCTTCATTTTCATATGGTGATGAAGCCTCATGCTTTTGTTAATGACAGGAGCTAAAAAGTCATAGTTCTATATTAGCTTCAGCAAATACAACCCATACTTATCAGTTGGATGACGGTCACAGTCAGCGTCCTCCTGGGGAGGAAGCGAATATCTAAATGAGAGGGAAGAGAAAACCGTTCAAATGAATGAACTCTTGGTCTTCCTCTCCTTTTTTCCCTTGCTCTGTCTGTCTCCTGCCTCATTTGCAGTGGATCCTAAATGTAAAGTCAGGCGGTGTCTAGCCTCCCAAAAAGACTATTCATTCTCGTCTTTCAGATAACTGGTGGCTCTCGTTTCAGGAGAAAACTCGTGCAGCATTTTTTCCCCAAAGTATTTAGAACTCTGGTCAAAGAGCGAGAAACCACAAACTTCTTTTGTTGCTCCAAGAAAAACCACCATAGTTGAAAAGTGAAGAAAAGTTATCATGTTTAAGCCAATTCATGATTTGGGAAATACTTACCATTCTTTACTCCATATTTCTTCAAAGCCCCGCCTTTGAGGTAAATCGTATTACATATGAGAAAACTGAGGCTCAAAGAGATTTGGGGATGGGGCACCTGGGTGGCGCAGTCGGTTAAGCATCCGACTCTTTTTTTTTTTTCCAGTTTGAAACCATACTTTATTTTTAATGTAGCTAGAAATCAAGTAACTATATATTTTTAAGCAGAAAAAAACTCCTTTACTTTTCCTTCTTATATCATTGTTAGCACAAGAAAAAACACTTCTGGTTTAGAAAAGATACTGAGTTTCTATGAAAATGAATGTACTTTGTATTTGTGGAACTTAAAAGCACAGGACACATTTTCAGAAGACCAATTTTACTTTTACCCACTTATGGTAATGTTTGCAATGTTAGAATGTACTTAATATATAATTAAGTAAATCAAATAAGGAACCCAAAAGGAACTGGTCTTCTTGAGTTATTCACAGCGCACATTAGAAAATCTGAGAGAGAACACACATTAACAACAACAACAACAACAAAAAACCATTGGCAAGCTCAAACGCAAGTTTATATGCTGAGTATTTTTAAAGGGTTTAAAAAGCACGCTCAGTTAGCATACAGCCTTTTCTCACTCATATAACAGATGCATTTCTATCTGCTTGTGTACAGCAAAGGGTTAGAACCTGAATCCACTTACTTATGACTTCAGAAATGAAGCATCCGACTCTTGATTTCAGCTCAGGTCATGATCTCAGGGT
The DNA here is from genome assembly GCF_003265705.2 of Callorhinus ursinus. Lineage (NCBI taxonomy): Eukaryota > Metazoa > Chordata > Mammalia > Carnivora > Otariidae > Callorhinus > Callorhinus ursinus. Next base: position 68,422,762 of record NW_027397070.1, read on the forward strand.
TGTTAGATGGAGAGCCACTGAGCAGGCTCTGTGCTCAGCAGGGAGTCTGCTTCTCTCCTTCTCCCTGTCCCTCTGCCCTCCCCCCTCCAAAATAAATAAATCTTAAAAAGAGAGAGAGAGAGGGGGGGGGCACCTGGGTGGCTCAGTCGGTTAAGCGTCTGCCTTTGGCTCAGGTCATGATCGCAGGGTCCTGGGATCGAGCCCCCATCGGGCTCCCTGCTCCGCGGGAAGCCTGCTTCTCCCTCTGCCACTCCCCCTGCTTGTGTTCCCTCTCTCGCTGTGCCTCTCTCTGTCAAATAAATAAAATCTTTTTTTAAAAAAAGAGAGAGGGAGAGAGAGTTGGTGACTTTATAAGACCACACAACCATTAAGGCTTGGATGCCAGTCTGAATCTTTTTGTTTGTTTTAATAACAGCTTCTTTTGAGATATTATTGACATCCCATAAAAACTCACCCTTTTAAAGTGTACAGTTAAGTGGTTTTTCATATATTGACAGAATTGTGCCAGCATCACCGATGTCTAATTTTAGAACATTTTCACTACCCCAAAAGAAACCCCTAGTAGCAGTTCCTGCCATTCTCCTATCACTCTAGACCCTGATGACCACTAGTCTGCGTTCTGTCTCTATTGGTTCTGGATGTTTTAATGTAAATGGAATCATCCTAATATTTGACCTTTTGCGTTGGGCTTCTTTCACTTAGCGTAATGTTTTAAGGTTTGCCCAAAGTTGTAGCATGTGTCAATACTTTGTTCCTTTTTATGGCCAAATAATATTCCATTTTATGGATATACCACATTTTTTGTATCCATTCTCCTGTTGATGAGCGTTTGGATTGTTTCTGCTTTTTGACTATTCTGAATAATGATCCCATGAACATTCAAGTACAAGCTTTGGTGTAGCCGTATGTTTTCATCTTTCTTGGGTAGATGCCCAGGAGGAGGATTGCTGGGTCATATGGTAACTCTGACTTTTGATATTTTTAAGGAACCAGTCTGAATCTTTTGAAATCTAAGTATCAACCTCTTTTTACATTGCACCCGGGGGATGAAAGTACAGGGAGTTGAGCTGGATCAAAGACGGAGCGAAGTGGGAGCAAATTATAAAATGTTGCTATTTCGTTTCCGTGAGTCACTTGGGATACTTTTCATCATTGCAGCTCACCAAAAGGAGTCTGCACACACCCTTGCTCAGATGCCGTAGGTTGGAAGGATCTTGGTGTTTGAGGGGACCTAACAGGCATTTCATCTTGTGGTTTCCTTTCTTAAGCCTTTGAGCTGTTTCTTCAAAGTACCGCTTACCCAGGAACCCAAATGTAAAGCGGATGAACATGGAGCTGCTTCAGCTGAAGTAGGAAGAGGGCAGTGTGCTGGCCCTCCTCACCTGCCCCTACCCTTACACTGCTCCAGACCACCCAAGCCTCCCAGGCTTGAAATCTCAGGTGTATGGGAGGATGATCCAAATGTTATTCAGCCCCCGCTTGAGCAGTTCCAAGGGACTGGAAACTCATTATCTCTCCACGAAGCCATTCCTTCTGTGGACGGTTCAGACTGTCGGTTCCTGTGTGCACTCAGAATTTGGCCCAAGTTCTGTCTCTTGGGTCCAAAGAGAATAGGTTTAATCTCTTTTCCGTATACTAGGTTGTCACATGTTTGAAAACAATTATAGCTCTTTCTGAAGTGTTCTTCTAGCTAAACATTACCTTTGGAAAAAAATAATTCCTTATAAGATACAATTTTAGGCTCCTAATCATTTTTGGATTGGTTTTTAAACAGAGCAGAATAGAGCAGGATACTTCACCTCCCTTATTCTAAAGTTTATACTTCTTATAATGCAGTCTAAGATGATATTAGCCCTTTTGCTTATCACTTCACATTGTTACCCCTTACTGATTTTCACTTAAAATTCTTATCTGTTTTCTACGTGTGATAGATAAGCCCTTTCTTTTCTTCCTTTTACCTTTCCTTTTTGAGGGGGAGTTTCTTCCAGCAGGCAGAGCCCTGTCAAGTTACAACACAATTGTAATTTGCGGTGCAATGCTGTAAATAATTCTGGCGCTCATATAAAATACTTCAACATCACCATAATGTGGAAATTGGTCATTGTCTTAAAGGATTATGGTTCTGGATAGCAGCCTTTTCTCCATCTTCCTTTGGAAGATGTCATGAGAGACTATCAAATTCCTTCTAAAGCCTCTACGTAGTTTACCTGTTCTCTGATCTTCTTCTCCTGCAGGTGTGACTTTTTAATAACCATAGCAGGTCAAGTCTATGGTACCTGCTACTCCCAGTCACGTTTTGAAATCAGTCACTATAATCTTTTGAGCTGCTGCTATTTATTTTTTCTACTTTTGAAATGGAAGATCTTTTTAATTTCTAGGGGTTTATATCTTGAAAATTAAGAATAATTTATTTAAAATCTTGAACATCTTTTGGCATCTGTAACACCAGTGACTTTCTCCTAACTGGGATTATGCTAGACTTTTCAAGCTGGTACATAGTTGGGTATGCAACAGGATCAAGGAGCTCCTGTGAGGAAATCATCTGAACTCAACACTATGACGTATTTTCAGACCTCTTCTGCATTCTCGAGTGGTGACCAGGCACTGACTTAGGCTTTCTGTGATAGCAAAATCAAAAGAAAATGCTTTCATGGAAAGTGCAAAGCAAGCACCCGTGCTAAAGGAGAACTTCTTGGTACACTTGGTACTCCACCCAGCAAGGAATTTATTTTATAGCCAAACCACAAGCACTTATGACATTATAAACAAACCCAAGCGTTTTGGTGGAAAATTCACAAAACTGTGTTTAAAAAGTAACCATTAATTAGTTATTGTTAATTTCTGAGATAGCGTAAGCCTTTTCATATACTCTCTTAAGAAATAAACACTTTAGTTGAGTGGGCGGTAGGATAAGGAAAGAGAAATAACATCTTGGTTTCTAGTGTTACAGTCTGTTCAGGCCATAAAACTGGTAGCGTGAAAAACTTAGTCATGATGGCGTTGAAAATTCTACGTTAAAGCATTGTTTTTTATTAGTAAGGGCTTGAAATCAATGGTATTTTGTACTACGAAAAATCTTTCAGGAAAAATATTTTTATTCATCTTTAGAATCCTAGCTTATTAACAGAGGGTTTCTAATAGTAGCAAAATGTTTTGAATGCCAGCAGAAACCTTAGTAATCCAAAAAACTATGCTGTAAACTCTAAATGCTATGTAACTATTTATCTATACAGCCTCCTCCCCCCAGAAGCTTGATGGTTTTCTCACTAGATGTTTGACACATACATTTTTTTAAAAGATTTTATGTATTTCTTTGATAGAGTGAGAGAGCACAAGCAGGGGGAACAGTAGAGGGAGAGGGAGAAGCAGGCTTCCCGCTGAGCAGGGAGCCCGATGCGGGGCTCGATCCCAGGACCCTGGGATCACGACCTGAGCCGAAGGCAGACGCTTAACCATCTGAGCCACCCAGGCGCCCCAACACATACATTTAATATTCTGCTGGAAGCGGCATATTTGTTTGAAAGCCGTCCAGGCCTGGGGGTGTCCTGGGGTATGAGCAGCAACAGGTGCACATCCTCTTTGGTTTACTATAAAGAAATAGCTGTTTCAAACAGTTTAGCCTTCTTTAAAGTGCTACTTTTTAAATGAAGAGTTAGGTAGATGCACTTCCAATTTTGTTTCCTCTAAAGTTGTATCTTTATTGGAAAATACTCTTGGTGTGGAAAACCACATTTTTGCATGTCTCAAAATGCAGTATTTATTCTGCCAGCTTTCTGGAAAAGATTTGAACTCTCTGGGTTTAATAAACTACCCTAGATTTCCCTAAGATTCATCGTAGATTTTTCTGTGCCCCATCCTCCCGTCTCAGTCAGCCCGGTGGATTCTGCTCCTGATAACCCAACCCTTCTGCTCAGTTCAGACGCTCATCACTTCTCAGCTGGGTTTTCATTTGTGTTTTTGAAAATGGCAGCCCCAAACTAGTCTTTCTGCCTCCAGTCTCAGCCCCCTTCAACGTGTTCCTTTTTTATTAAACAAGTAGAATATCCACTGTGCTCATTATTACACTGATGGGGGTGGATGTGTTCCAAGGACACACATGGTCGATGTGGCCCTTGCCTTCTGGAAGCCTGAGCTGCCCGTCGGGAGCTAGACATTCAGTGTTTCCCTAACGATGAGTTACTTGATGACCTTGGGGATGGACGGTACTAACGAATATAAGGAACAGTGTAGAGTGTTGCAGGGCACTGGACTCAAGGGATGTGTATTGGGGTTTCTTTCTAGGATGAGTGGAAGTCAAACACTGCAGGACGGGGGGGGCGGGTAGTGGGCAGGGTTGGGGGAGAAGAGCAGTCCAGACCAGGGAAAGCGATGAGGAAATAGAGGGTGGGAGCACCTTTGGAAATGGAAAGACCTCATATGGGGAAAGAGGAAGGGGCAGAGTGGCTTGCAATGAAGTTGGGAGGGTCTCTGGGGCTTCTCGGCCACATTAAGGCGTTTGATCTTATTCTGAGGAGCAGAGAGAATGTGGCAGAGCATTTTGAGGCAAGGGAGTGACGTGGCCAGATTCTCAGGGATTTTTGAAAGAGGGCACCCCTGCAGTGTGGAGGGGAGGCTAGTGGAGTAGGGGACGGTGGTGGTGGGGGTCCTTTGTGTGAAGCCAGGGGACAGTGGTGGTGATTTCCACTTGGGTGATTAGGGCCCACCTCACCAGGACTTGTGTCGTCAAGGGACAGGGAGAGGAGGAAGCCAAGGAGGACACCCAGGCTTCTGGCTCATCTGACTGAGTGCCATTTGCAGAGGTAGAAGGAGCTAGAAGAATGGGCAGACAGATGATGGTTGCGGTGTGGCTTGTGGGTGTGAGGGACTGTGGAACATGCCAACTGAAGAGCCAAGTGGGCCGTGGGCTGTGGGGTCTGGAGCCAGGGAGATGTCTGGAGTAGGCGTAAAAAATTCGAGAGCAATCAGTAAATAGCAGCTGAATCCATGGCACAGATGAGCTCACCTAAGGAAAAACGTGACGTTTTTGGAATGCTCTTTCTGGAAGACAGATCTGATCATAACAGGCTCCTGATTGAAAGTCTCTAGTGCGCCCCCTTCCCTCCCTGGGCACCCAGCAGGCTTAGCCAGCTCCTGGCTCCTCCTGGCACCCACCTGCCTGAGTAGAGTGAGGTCTTTCCCTGGTGGCCTTGTGGTTATCTAGCATAAATCTCCGTTAGCACGATTATCCCAGAGGCCTGTCACTGCGGCTTAGTTTCACATCTCTCATTAGGCTGTCACCACCTTCCGGGCAGAGTCTCCTGGTGAGCCTCTCAGGGTCCATGCTTCAGCAGTGCCTGGTACCTAACGGGTCTCCTGCCGAACACTGGTTGAGTGGGATAAGGGACCACCCTCCTTATCCCAGAGTGTCTTCTCAAACACACACGCCAGCGAAATGGCTCACATGTAACAGGTGTATGCTGAATCGTGGTTGGAGAAAGCACTCACGCCACTTCTCCGTATCCTTGAAATAACATGTATGTTTATATGTTATGCATCACATATGTGTATAGCTACACGGTATGTGTGTATGAACACACGTCACGCGAGTGTGCACACGTGCGTCTATCACGTGACATTTAACTCTTCCCCCTCATCAAAGAACCAGTGGACTTAGGCATTCGGAAGGAGAAGGCATTGCAGGCGAGGGGACCTCATCGGGAAAAGCCAGAAGCAGGTGAATGTGTGACCTTGAGGAGCCGGGCCTCATCTGCACAAACATCACAGAATGCCTCGAGCCGGACGCTGGCTCTTGAATCAATAAGGAGAAACATTTGCAAAAAGCACTTAGCGGTTCAACAGGCTTAAAACACATTATTTTCAGCCGAAGTAATTGACACAATGAAGTAGTTCTTGGCAAAACCAGCATTTTTAACATTAAAAGAGATTTGGCTGTTAAATCAGCCCCCCGAAAAGTTGTTTTATGTAACAAGAGTTTTTACCATTCTTAGAAAAATATGCTCCAGTCGAGAAACAGTTGGGTGGACTTAGGACTCGCTTATGCTAGAGCATCATTACGCCTTTTAGCCCCAGTTATAGTGCAATAAACAGCAGAAAATCCTTAGGAGGAGAACTGAGTGATGATACTTCATCTGTTATGGAGTCCCTCGCAATGCCAAACCATTCCACATAAGCCATGGAGACTGCTCCTCAGGGACCGTATGGGAGATCTAATAAAGATAATGACCTGTTAGCATGGCTCCATCACATTAGTCCTTTAGAAAGTAATTAAGCAGGACTGCCCACACTCCAGTGCTCTCAAAGACTAAAATCTGGCTCCGTGCATGGTATCTTCACCTTCCATGAAAATGGCCTTGTACTGAGTCGATATAATTTAATTATATAAAAATATGTGTTCCTACCACATCCTGTACTGACTGATAAAGCTCTCACCACAGAGTCATGTCCACACTGGAGCTTGTGCTTTCCGAAGCAGGGCTGGGACCTGTTGTACTGGGTGGGCAGCAGGGGAGGAGAGGGAAGGGGGTGGTGCTGTCAGCAAGCAGGAGCAGGTGGTCCAAGACTGAGTGTTTTACGGGTACCCCCCCTTAATCCTCACTACACCCCTTTGAGGTGATGCCTGTTATCATCTCTGTTTTGACTGGTGAGGCAGCAGAGGCCCAAAAGTTTGGGTGACTTGCTCAAGGTCCCCTGGCCTGTGCTTTTCAGAGCTGGGATTTGAACCCAGGCACTCGACTCTGCTGTCCACAGCATGCTGAGTGCTCAGTTATGCTTGATGAGCGAGTGATGGGTCAGAGGTGGGGATGATCATGGACGCGGAGGGAGCTTAGGACATGGGTGGTTCCGTCTGTGCCTTGCATCTCTGGGGGGGCCACGTGCCACATACCGGCTCAGACCTGTGTGCCTTTCACTGGCTCGCTGTGGGGGCTCCGGACACATTTCCTTGTCTTCACCCCTGTTTCCCTTCGCATCATCCCACTGTAGCACTTTCTGAGGCGGAAATCCCATTTATCTCTGAGTTGCTCACAGTCCCACAGAAGTTCCCCATAGCTCAGAGGACAGGGGCTGGGTCTGGAACCACCTCCCCGCTGCCTCCCTGGCCCAGGGGCCTCCTCTCCCCGCACGTGCCCTTGGATTCTGCCACCCTGGCTTCTTCTAGCAGCGTCTGAAGGCGCCACCTGCTTGACGTGCATCCTCACATGTTGGGGCCCTGCCTTCCCCGTCCTTCTTCACCTGACCGCTCCTCGTCCTTTAGGGAAGCCTCCCTAGCTCAGAGCTGCTGGAGGCCAGCTCCCCCAGTGCCCCGAGCCTCCTGTCTGAGTCTCACTGCAAACCTTGACGTCCCTCCAGACCCACAGCTCCTAGAGGACCACACCGCGGGCCCTCTGTACCTGCGCACGGACCCAAAGAGCCAGCCATTTCAGTCTGGTAACCGCCTGCCGAGGAAGCTTTAGCATTCTCTCCGAGTGGCCCCTGCGACTGCTGTCACCAGCTTTCGTGACGCTGGTCAGTCTTCCTGTGAACAGCTCAGGTGCTTCCGGTTCTTCTCCGGCACCCTTGTGCTCTCAGTATTCCCTTGCTTTTCTCAGAACCCTTTAAAAAAATGTTTAATTGTGGTGAAACGCACATAGCATAAAATGCACCATTTTAACCATGTGGAGCCTGCAGTCGGGTAGCGCGGAGCACATTGACGTCACCACCATCCATCCCCAGAACGCTCATGCAGGACTGAAACTCCCTTAACGCCAGACTCCCCTGCCCCACCCCCGGCCCTGGCGCCCCCCATTCACTCTCTGTCACTGTGAGTTTGACTACCCTACAGACCTCGTGTGAGTGGAATCATGCAGGATTTGACCTTTTGTAACTGGCTTATTTCACTTGCTGAAGCTTTTAAAAACTATTGTTTCATGAAGTTCTAGAATCCCAAACTGAACAACGTCTAACTAAGGGTTCAAAGCCGAGCATAAAGAGTGGGATAATTACCTCAAAGTTCAAGGCTGTCAGAGCCCCTGCTGGGTGTCACCTGATCACACCCACATGCCATCCAGCAGCTCTGATCAGCCTATGTAAAGTCTAAGCTGCTTATCTCTGGAATCCCTGTAATAAAAAGTGTGTTCTTTCCCCCAAGCTAGCCTCAGTATGAGGCCAGGCTCCAGAAGAGCGGTGCAGAGTTCTAGAAACAAGGCTCAGGCTCGGAACTGTCCTTACAGCCATCCAACAGCAACAGAGGCCCCTCTGACAATCAGAGCAGGGTCACAAGTGTCTATGCTCTCTTAGGAATGGAGGAGGTGGGAAAAAAATGTTAGAGCAGTTTAGAAAAATGATGAGGGGCATATGTTTGCTAAAGAAATTCCGTGACATATGCCTTCTGATCACCAATAGCATGCATTCTCTCACAACTAGCTAAGAACCTAAGAAAGGAAACAGCAGATGTGAGACCCATGATCTAGGAAGGATCTGGGCGGGAGTCTTGGAATATCTCCTGAGTTTCTTTCTTTTTTAGAGATCACTGTTACACATTTGGCACAATCTATGACATGACTGTCTGATTGGAGCAGCTCATTTGCAGTACTGTTTTAAAAAATAAGCAAGCAGAGGCGTCCTACGTGCAAAATGAGTCATTCGCTCTTGAGAATTAGCACAAAAGATTATGTGCATCTCTTTCAAGACACTCTGTGGTCTATCAACAAATCACTTTTTCCAAGGTTCAGAGCATGGGCTTTGGAGAAGGACAGGTCTGCGTTGGAATCTTGATTCTGTCACCTATGAAAAAGCTGGGGGAATGGACACCCTGACCCCACTGTCCTCCCTCCCTCCCATCTGCTGCTCTGTGCCCCGCTGGGCAGATGCAAAGGGAGCCAGAGAACAAAGGAGCATATGTGGCAACACCCCCAACCCCAGCAGCCTCCCAGCGCAGAGGGTAGGACAGAAGAGTGGAGGGACGATCCGGAGGGCCAGTGTGAGAGGTCCAGCAGTGTGGTCTACAGTGGAGAGGTTCGTGTCGAGTCGTGCGTGTTGCCCTCCTGCTGTCTTGATGGTTGCAACCATGTTGACCTACCCTGCTTCCTGATGCCAAGTAGGCATCCCATCGATGTTGGATTTGGGGTCTTAGCACATCCCTCTGCCTACCGTGTGCATGGTTCCTCCGGTGTGCCAAGAGTTGCCGTGGCTCTGTGGTCGTGCTTTATCCACCCTTATCCCCTCCTGTTCGCACACTGAGATGCAGTTCATCCTGGGGCCCCACTGTGTCCTCGTGAACTCTTCCGCATCTACCCAGAGCCACTTCATCTTTCCTCTCTGTGCTTCCAGAATACGATACACACACCTCTGATTGGCATGCGGTTCACTCCGTCACTGCATTATGGTTAGCTCCCCAGCCTTTGTTTTCACCACCAGCTAGTGAGTTCCTTCAGGGCAGGGACCCTATATTGTGTTTCTACTTCGCTTTCTTCCCTTGCTCTGCAAGGTGCTTTGCACGTCGAGTATGTTTCATAAATGCTTGTTGAATGAAAAGTAAAGAGTAAAATTTTAGAAAGAGCCATGCTATTTTTAAATCATCCCGAAAGGCGAAGTGAGAACTTCCTGACCCTGAAGAGCTTTTCAGTATTACCAAGAGCGCTTCTTCGTTGTTTACAGTAGTGAGATAGCTCAGTTGTATGTAGCAAAGCCCCTTAACGAGTGTGGGATGGGGTCAGCGCACAGACTTGCAACACACATGGACGACACATATTGTGCACGTAGTTGGTGGAAAACTAGATCTATGAATAAAACCATATGCGCAATTTTATTTTGTTTTATTTACCTGATTTCTGTTCACCATGGCCTCTAAACAGAGTCCAACCACTGTCATCTGGTCCAACATGGGAGGGATTTGTGGAGAGATGGGACAGTTTTACACAAAACCCCATACACTGTGCACTGTGGACTAAGGGAGTTTTCAAGAGTAATTTTGATGCGATTTTCACACCCTTTACTGACCCAAAAACATAACCCCAATGTAAAACACTCTCCTCTCTAGTATCTTAGAGTTCTAAAAGCTCCTTCAGACCTGTTTCTCACCTACTTCTCACAAGTAGACTCTGAGGTGAGTGAAATACTGTTCATGACACTCATTTTACAGAGGGCCTGGCAGACGGATGGGTGCCGCCAGCTTCCCACGGCCACGTGGGTGAGGGACGGGCCCCGAGGACAGGTCTCCGTCCAGGGCCCTTGGAGCTGTACTTCTCTTCCTTGTCCTCATGTCAGCGATTCCTTCCATCTGGTAATCTACCTTTAGCAGAGCACTCTGTTTAAAAAGAAAATATGGTCTAGATAATTGCATCTGTTATTCTGCAAGTTTTGTTGTTGCTTTGCTGGATCTTGAAAATTATTAATGCACTCCGCTTTGGGAAAAGCTGACATTTAGAAACCTGGATACGTAACGCATAAGCCGTTAGAAGATTATTTACAGGCTTCCATAGCATTTTCTTAAAAGTGTGAATTTTCTTATCTTCTTAAATATTGTATTTACTGAACGTTGATCTTATTCTTCAGGACTACATTCTGGGTAGAGGGCCTTGCTTGTTTTTTTTTTTTTAAACTCCTGTTCTCCCTGAAATCACCATCTGATGTTTCTTAAAGGGTTGGAGAAACTGCTGATGTCACAGTAGTACATCCTTATGCGCGTGGCCAGGAGTGTGTCCGGCACGCGGACAGGTGCCTCGGAGCCCAGGCTGGGGCTTGGCCTGTTTGCTAGATCCACCCCTAGCATGGGCTTTGTCTCAGGTGCCCTGACACGCAGCAGCCCCGAGGGAGAAGTAGCTGCTAAGTCAGCCTATATCCCTTATCTGTGATTTCAAAATCAGAAGGCTCTGAGCACCAAATGTGTTTTTGGTAACTCGTTTGTTAGTTAGTCTTGGCCTACTCTGAAATTACTTGGTGAGGAAAAAAACAGCTCATCTGAATTGAAGCATGTGGTTTTCATGGTTTATATTTTATTTCTTTTGAGATGAGAGTTCAGCTTTCCTATATTTTGAGTGTGTTTTTATGGATGCTGCCCCGGGGGCTTCTGGGACTATTGGGTAATAGATGTGTGTTCCGTGCTTCCATTCTGAAGTCAGAATCTGAATTCAGAAGCGTATCAGGCCCCGGGGGCTTGAGGGGGGAAGGGGTTGTGCACCAGTGGGACCCGATAGTCAAGCTGGCCCTGTGCCCCCGGGACGGTTCCTGCTGAGACTCTGCACGGGTCTCCCCACTGTCCTGGATGCTGGCCTGATGCCTGGCCGACATGCAGGGGAAAGCCTGGTTTGTGGGTGAAGGGTTCCCCTGGAGGGAACCATAAAGCCACGATCGGGCAGCCACCTGTCACAGAGTCCTCCAGAGCCAGCCAGGTGCCCACAGAGCCAGGCGGCCAACTGTGCCTGGTTTTGTGCCGAATTTTTGTCCTGAGAAAGCAAAGCTCAGGGAGAAGGTACTGACTTTGCCGTATTCCTCCCTCCCACCTGCCCTCCCTTGCTTCCATCCTCAGGAATTTGTGTGTCTCCTATTAACAAGGCCTGGCACTTGCCTCGCAAAAAGTAACAGTGACACTTCACATCTGCTCACTGTCTCCAGCTGGTAGACTGTTTGGAGTTCCTCGCCCCGGGCCCACACCGTTCCGCAGCGGGACTGGGACTGGCCTTTTCCGTAAGCCGAGGAACTGAGGGTGGCGTGGTTCGGCGACACCCAACTCTCTAGCTGCAGACCCCACGCTTCACGCTTTCCCTGGTCTGCCGCCTTCGGAGGCCCCCACAATTATTTGTTGGTTTGGACCAAATTTCTACCTTCTGAGACCCACCTTTTCGAAGCCCAAGCCAAATGGAGTGGTGGCTCTTTTCAGATTCCTGGGACAAAGCTGCCAGCGTCGGTGGGCCTCGGTTTTCTGTGCTATGAAGTGGGCTTCCTGATCCCTGCCAGTGGAATGGTCTGTGTGGTTGTGCTTTGTGAAAACTGGCACTCTCCCTGCCCAGATGGGGGGGTGGTGGTGATGCTTTTCCACCCCCGCAGGCAGACACGTCTGTGGGGTGTCCCCCCCATGCCTTGTGGGGTTCACCTCCTCTACTCCTGACATCCTCAAGAGTGTTGCCTAGCTTCCTAAGCGAACGATAAATGTGAGTTGGAGTTTACACAGCAGAGAATAATCTTGGTGGTTTGGGCTTGCTGACATTGTCAGGGGCGCCTTGGCAGGTGTGGGGCTCCTGCGACCTTAGTCACATGTGCCTGAGGGCACTCACTAGGCCATATCTTTAGGACATCAGAGCCTCTGGGGATAGACCAGGGAAAGTCAATCAAATGAATGTTGTTTAACTAAAAATATAGATTTTAGGCAATATCCACACGATGATTCATTCCTTTTTTGATCTACTATAACTAGAAATAGTAACTGGGAAGCTGGGGAATGAACGTCTGAACCTAGTCGTCTTTTGGAAGAACCAAGTAGCATTCAGGTGTTCCTGGGAGTTTCTCCCCTGCTAGGAGCCTCTCCGTGACCCTTTCTGGTTGATTATGCACTCCCAGGGTGCATGGCCCTCTTCCCTTCCCAGACAATGGGTTCTACCAATTTGTCTGGCTCAGAGGTTTTCTCCATACCAACGAGACTCAGAGTGTGAAGATTTAGGGCCCTTTTGAAGTAGGGGTGGGGGGAACGCAGGCTTCTCCGCAGGGTGGCTGAAAGTTTCAGGGGTCAAGGAAATAATATAAACCTTTGAATAGAGGCCCCGAATAGTTTGTTTGGAGTTCCCAGTGACTAGCATCTCAGTTACCAACTGCTTTGTTACAATTTGCTTTTCTTTAGCTAAACATTCTCACATGGTTTTAAAAGCAAGGGAAGGGATGAAGCTTTTCTAAGTGTAATGATTCTCTTCCCTGATCTACTGCTAGCAAGGGGAGAGTGGGCAGAGGGCCCTTCAGCCAAAGGATCTCTAATTCACTCTGCCAAAAAATCCGTTCCACACTGTCAGCCCCACGTCTTTCTCCTCAAGGCTGAATAAATTAGGTGCCGCCCTTGGAAACGAAGTGCCCTGTTTGGCCCGGGAATCTTCGCTAGCTACCTTTCTTGAGGAAAGATGATTAGTCTTATTATGCCCTGCAAAAGGGTTACGGGGTATGGCTGAACCAGTTTTGTGTGCTTTGAAATACCAACCCTGTCAATTTCATGTTTCTCGGTGAGCGAGCAACAAATGACAGATTCGTGCAAGAGAAATACTGGCTTTGATTTAAGGCAAAAAAATACAACAGTTGCTTGCTTTAAAAAAAATCTTCAAGGCAAAAATTCAAATGCTGTAGCGTGTACATTTATCTGGGTTTTGGTTATAGAAAGGACAATCTAGTAGATTATCAGGACTGACAGAAGTAACTACCTGTTAATAAAATATAGAGATACAAAAAAACCCAGTAAACTTTGCATATAATTATACTAATCCAGGTCAATAACAAGTTATCAACTAAAGTTAATGAAACCTTGGACAACGTGGATGCTTAGGTTTATGCTCTGAAACATCTGACCCAGAGTCCCTTTTGCACAGAGCATGGAGGTGCTGATGGGCTTTGAGGCTCTGCGGACCGCCAGCCTGGGAGCCGGCTGGGGTCCATGGGGGACCCATGGGGGCCACGGACCTGTAGCCTTCTGCAGTGTTTGCTGTTCTTGTAACTCCTAAGAGACCACACTGTTCTCCCCCCGACACGGTAAAGAATGCAAAGGGAACATGGAGCCGTTGTCCATTTTTCTGTAAACCTAGAGATGGAGAGGACCTGCAAGGATTCAGCAGAAATTCACCTTTAAATAAGAACCCCAAAAGAAGGTCACAGGAACCAAATTTATTATAAAGCAGTTTTTAAATTAATACGTCATAAAGCAAAGAGTGGAGTTTGTTAAAATGCAAGTTAAGGCTGTTCGACAGAACACGGAGGGAGGCTTGCATCACAGCCCAATGGAGTCTGTTGAAGCCCGTCCAACTGCCCTCCCCTCCCTCCCTCCCTTTCCCCCTCCTTCTCTCTTCCCCCCTCCGTGAATCCTACAGCACGTGGACCAGTCAGCTCCCAGCCATGAAGACGCCTCTTCCCACATTCCTAGGCCACAACTACTCCCCTGCAGAGTGTCCATCAAGCAGGCGGGTCTCAGTGGTCCTTACTCGAGCAGAGCCAAACTCCCAGTGAGTTTGGGCTAGACACTGTGCTAGGTCAATGTGCTCTCTACTCTCCCAGCAGTCCTGTGGTGGGCAGGCTGAGTTAGCTCAGGTTTGTGGATGGAACAGCTGAGACCCAACGAGGAGTAATTGGCTCAAGGTCACACAGCTAAGGGAGTGGCAGAACCAGCATTCAAACTCTGGTTGGTTTGATTCCAGAACTTTCCTGTGCAACCCACAGCTTGGGGTTTGGGGCACTGCCTCTTCATTTTGAAAACTGTGAGCTTGTATTTTCCCCGGTGCTTAAACAGATCCATGAAGCTTTGTTTTAGAAACAAACTGTAAAATCTTCTACTGCAGTAACGATGCATCCCTTGTTGTGTTGTGGTTAACACTGATTTATTTTAGAGAAAAATTGCAATCATCTCTTTTTCGTCTATAAACAATGGTTTCTTTTTGTTTGCCTTTGTTAAAATGGGAATGAATAGATATTTATTTTCAATAGTCAAATTGAAGCAGCTCTTTGTAATACTTTCTGCAGTCTGGGAGAACAGTTTTGATTGGATGGCAGAATTAGAGATTCGTAGAATAACTCCTAAGTGATCAATGGAGGAACATGTCTGAGTTGCTTTTTGTTGGGTTTTCATAAACTAAGGGGATTTTTAGGGTGTTGGTGATTTTTCTTCTGTCTCTTCTTTATGGTTTAAAAGATAAACCATGTTGGTGACCCTTGAATAGCTTCTCTCCTGGAGATGAGCCTTTTGTGTGGTTTTTTTCTCATTCAAGTATAATTAACATACAGTGTTAATTAGTTTCAGGTATACGATATAGTGATTCAATAATTCCATACATTACACAGTGCTCATTTCAATAAGCGGATTCTTCATCTCCTTCACCTATTTCCCCCATCCCACACCCACCTCCCCTCTGGAAATCATCAGTTTGTTCTCCATAGTTAAGGGTCTGTATTTTGTCTCTTTTTTTCTTCGTTCATTTGTTTCTTAAACTCCACGTGTGAGTGAAATCATAGGTATTTGTCTTTCTCTGACTGACTTATTTCACTTAGCATTATACCCTCTAGATCCATCCATGCTGTTGCAAATGGCAAGATTTCATCCTTTTTTTTAAAAAAGATTTTATTTATTTATTTGACAGAGAGAGAGACACAGCGGGAGAGGGAACACAAGCCGGGGGAGTGGGAGAGGGAGAAGCAGGCTTCCCGCAGAGCAGGGAGCCTGATGTGGGGCTCAATCCCAGGACCCTGGGATCATGACCTGAGCTGAAGGCAGACGCTTAACGACTGAGCCACCCAGGCGCTCCAAGATTTCATTCTTTTTTATGGCTGAGTAACATTCCATTGTGTGTGTGTGTGTGTGTGTGTGTGTGTGTGTGTGTGTGTGTTTATAATGCCACATCTTCTTTATCCATTCATCTAGCAATGGACACTTGGGCTGCTTCCATAATTTGGCTATTGTAAATAATGCTGCTATAAACATAGGGTGCATATATCTTTTTGAATTAGTATTTTTGTTTTCTTTGGGTAAATACCCAGTAGTGGAATTACTAGATGATATGGTAGACCAATTTTTAACTTTTTGAGAAACCTCCATACTGTTTTCCACAGTGATTGTACCAGTTTGCATTTCCACCAACAGTATACTGAGTTTTTTCCCCCACATCCTCACCAACACTTGTTGTTTCTTACTTTTGATTTGATTTTGATTTTAGCCATTCTGACAGAGGTGAGGTGATATCTCATTGCTGTTTTTTTTTTTTCATTGTGGTTTCCATTTACATTTCCCTGGTGATAAGGGATGTTGAGCATCTTTTCATGCTCAGATGGCTGTTGGCCATCTGAATGTTTTCTTTGGAAAAATGTCTATTCATGTCCTCTGCCTATTTTTTAATTGGATTTTTTGGGGGGAGGTGAGTTGTATCCGTTCTTTATATATTTTGGACATTAACCCCTTATCAGATATGTCATTTGCAAATTCTCCCATTCCACAGGTTGCCTTTCTGTTTTGTTGACTGTTTCTTTAGCTGTGTGAAAACTTTTTATTTTAATGTAGTCCGGTAGTTTAATTTTGCTTTTATTTCTCTTGTCAGAGCAGACATATCTAGAAAGAAGTTGCTATGGCCCATGTCTGAGAAATTAGTGCCTATGTTTTCTATTAATTTTATGGTTTCAGCTCTCACATTTAGGTCTTTAATCCATCTTGAGTTTCTTTTTGTGTATGGTGTAAGAAAGTGCTCCAGTTGCATTCTTTTGCATGTCGCTGTCCAGTCTTCCCAACACCATTTGTTAAAGAGATTGTCTTTTTCCCATTGGATATTCTTGCCTCCTTTGTCGTAGATTAATTGACCATATGAACATGGATTTATTTCTGGGCTCTCTATTCTGTTCTCTATGTGTCTATTTTTGTGCCAGGACCATACTGTCTTGATGACTACAACTTAGTAGTATATCTTGAAATCTGGACTTGTGATGCTTCCAGCTCTGCTTTTCTTTTTCAAGATGGCTTTGGCTATTCAGGGTCTTTGGGGGTTCCACACAAATTTTAGGATTATTTGTTCTAGCTCTTGTGAAAGATGGCTGTTGGTACTTTGGGAGGGATTACATTAAGTCTGTACATTAGTTTGGGTGGTATGGACATTTTAACAGTATTGGTTTTCCCGATCCATAGGCATGGAATAGCTTTCCATTTGTTTGTGTTGTCTTCAATTTCTTCTGTCAGTGTTACATAGTTTTCAGAGTACCAGCCTTTCGCCTCCTTGGGTAAATTTATTCCTAGGTATTTTATTCTTTTGGGTGCAATTGTAAATGGTGTTATTTTCTTAATTTCTCTTTCTGCTACTTCATTATTAGTGTATAGGAATGCAAGAGATCTCCGTATGTTAATTTTATACCCTGTGACTTCACTGAATTCATTTTGTATTTGCTTGGAGGCAAAAGGTGGCTCCTGCAAGGTAGAGATCTCAAGGAGGGAGAATGTGGGGATTCCTGTGTAGCGAGTACTTCTCATGGGATGTCTGCTGATACTTCAGAGCATAAAGGTTGACACGTTGTTTTACTTTTCCCTCATTCTGGCCTTTCCCTCGTCCGTTCGTTCATTCTTTCTTTCTTTCTTTTCTTTCTTTCTTTCTTTTTCTTTTTCTTTCTTTTCTTCTTTCTTTCTAATACCGTGTTTGTCCCATTGATCTTCTTTACACCCCCTCCCTTCAGAGGGTTATTATTGATACCAAATGCTGTTGATGAGATGTGCAGTGTGGCCTGGGGTCTCCCGTGGTCAGAGATCTGACTGGAAGTACTTTACCTGTGTTTTACTGGATTCCCACAATGCACTCTGTGTAGGCAGCCAGTACTCTAAGGACCTGCAGACACAGACACGGGGGGTCCCAATGCTGGATGCTCTGCTCAGCTCACCGGGTGCCCCTGGTGACATCTGGGGTCCAGTTCCTGTGCTTCCTGCTCCCCAGGCTTTCTCCATATCACCTCTCAGTTTGGTCCAGCTTTGAAAGTTGTAGATTTTGTTTGAAATGAGGGAAGCCTGGGTTGAAATGGTGCAGTTGTCAGATGCAAGTACAAAACACGCTTCTCACTGTGAGGCCGCACCAGCCAATTTCTAAGGAAAGGAGGGAGCCCATTGTCATGGAGATGTATGTGTCTGCCTTTCCAGCCTGGGTCCTTCAGTTTGACACTGGGGGTCAGAGGTCTCACCTTTTAGTCCATCTGGCATTTGAATGGCCCTTGGACCTATATGTGGTTTTGATCACTCGAAAAATATTGATGCACTGGATTGTGCTGATGGTCCAAATGTTGACACATCTCATTATATAGTACCAACAAAATCACATGGGTTAATATCACCACCAATACCTCCAGAAAAGCCTGTAAGTATTGGGAAGTTATCAAGTTCACAGACACTGGTACAAATTTTCCAAAGTTCTATCTTGTTCTCGAAAGCGCCAATTTTTATCGTTGGCAAAAAATACTATCAATTGTCATTCTTGAAGCGACAAGCTCACTCCACTCATTTTTGAGAAAATGATTCCAAACACGTCCAATTAGGCACACTGTCTCTCAGCTGCTCCTGCAGGTGGAAATGCTGGTTCCTGAAGAAAGCTCCCAACTCAGGTGCACAGAGCTTTGCCTCAAGACAACCAGCGTACTTTGGTCAATGTAGCAAAAGTGCTTTGTATGTACTTGCCGTTTGTCACTCAGAATATTAAAGAGACATGTTCTTAAGGGGGTGAGTTTTAATAAAATTACTATTGTTTGCAGCTCCAGCAAAGACATCCCTGCATGCACTTGGTATTTTTACTCTAAGTGGCAGCAAAGAGCCCAGTGACCTGGTGCCACCACCTCGATTGGGCCAAGGCGCCCCTGGTTTTACCCGCTGCTGCTTCCGCACACATGAACACAGTGACAAAGGCAGATAAAATCTTGGGATTATGATGAAAATAGTTTTGATCTCATGACTTCCTAAAGGGGCCTCCGGGGCTCTCGGGGGTCTTGGACCTTCCTTTTAGAATCACTATTCTCAGTATTGGAAACAGCTCTTCACGTGGCACCGCCACGGAGGGCTGGCTTTGTGCCAGGTGTTGTGCTAGGGGCTGGAGAGACCAACAAGGACTGTCACAGTCCCTGTTTGCAAGGAGATCACGGTCTGATGGAGAGGGGTTAGGTCAGTGTGGTGATAACGGTCAGCTGAGGGGATGCTTTGCAAATATGGAGAAGAATCACCCAAACAGCTCACGGATCTAGCGGTGGTGATGAGGGGTGTTTCTTGGAGGAAATAGCAATGATCTGATGAGCTTTGGAGAGTAGAAGTAAGCCAGGTAAAGAACAGGGGAAGGGGTTCCACGAAGATTGAGTGGCTTGGGAAAAGGCTTGGAAGCAGGAGAGAGTTTGAAGTCCTTGGGGGAACTTGGAGCCCAGGAGCTGGGTGGGGTCGGGGGTCACGGGGGGCAATAGTGTATGCAGAAGCTGGACCCCAAGTGCTAAGAATTTCATCCCAAAGACATGGAGACCGCTACAGGATTTGGGCGGGGCTGTGAGGTAGTCACATCACTCTGATGTAATGACAGATGGGAGGGCGGCTGGTAAGACTGTTGGTAGGTGAGCCAGTTGGGGCGCCCCCAGGAGCCCAGAGAGCAAACCCCAGGACCCAACCAGGCAGGGATAGCAGAGATGCGATCCATAGACAATTGAACAGCTATTTCATAGTCTAAATATTGAGAAATTTAGAGTGGGCAGGATTTGACGATTGATTTGACATTGAGGTTAAGAACTACGGAAACAGTTAAGGACATGCTGAGATTGTAGATTAATGACTGGCTGTCAGTGGTGCGTTCAGAGGTGAGGGAGCAAGGAAGGTGATGACAGGCAAGACAGCGACCTTAACTTCACGGATTATATTCATCTGCACACACACACACACACACATATATACATGTATGTGTGTGTCTGTGTCTCCAGGTGAAGATATCAGTGGGCTAATGGAGTCAGGTCTGAAAACAGGGACGATTTGGGCCAGAGACATCAATTGAGGATCATCCATAGAGGACAGAGGACATGGCTGAAGCCCCAAGAGTTGGCGAGACCACCCAGGAAGAGACAGGCTCAAGTGCAGAGAGGAGTCAGGGCGGGTCAGCAGGTGGGGGAGGAAGGCAACCCAAGATCTGGGTCTTCCTGGTCCTGACATCTCTAGAAGAGAGGAGAGAAAGTGGAAAAATCAGCCGCTCTTCCACTAAATGCTGCATTATGATCTGAGCATGCTTCTAATGTAACAGGCTGAACAGGATCCTTTATGAGCAACATGGCCTATAGAACACATATTTTTGTTCCTCAACTAAACACAGACTTTAAGTCTGGGAAGGGTGATTAGAAATACCAGTTACAGTTTACATTCCACTTCTACTCCCCCAGCCCTACTATTTTTCTTTTATAAATAGGGTGGTTTCCCCCCATCTGTGGTTCCATAGTTTGCAGACATTTTACCCTTCTTTCTTTATACTCATGACGCTTTGGAAGTTAGGGTTTTCATTCCATCTGATGGCCAGAGAGGGAATTGTAATGTTGGAAATGCCGTCTTTCCCGCCTGGCTCAGGAGAGGTCTGGTTCTTGGCATTGCGGGTCAGGAGGGGCAGGTCGGAGGGATGCGTGCTCATCTCAGAGCTAAAGTAGCCTGTTGGGTCAGGAGCATTTTCTAGCGGTTTCCCTCCGCAGCAGTAGGTGTGAGGCAGACATGGGTGCGAAGAAGGGGGCGTCTGGAAGGGGCAGCTCAGCCTCCCCCTGTTTGGCATCCCTGGCAATGCCCAGGCCCACCCTGAACGATGGCTGGGCACCAGGCAGCCAGTCTGATGATTACTGTTTTGCATTTCTCCTTACATTTAAAAATGTTTTTCTAATGTGATTCTGTACTTCTAAAATCAAAATGGATTAAAGATCAAAAGGCGGCACCTGGGTGGCTCAGTCGGTTGGGCATCCAACTCTTGGTTTTGGCTTGGGTCATGATCTGAGATCCCCGATGTCGGGGTTGTGGAATCGAGCCCCACGTCGGGCTCCACACTCAGTGGGGAGTCTGCTTCTCCCTGCCCCTCTGCCCCTCCCCCGACTCATGCTCTCTCTCTAAGATAAACAAATCTTAAAAAATAAAAAAGAAGAATCAAAAGAATCTCCTAATTCCAAACTTGTGGCACACAGACAATTCACTCATAACCCCCAGCTGTCTATTAAAGGTGCTCCCCTATAAATCAGCATCCAGGAGGGGTTGTGCTGGAAGAACCAGCCGTAAGTGTTGCTGTCTGCCAGTCAGGCAACTTGGCCGCAAGGGTTTTAGCAACCACCTAGAGGTGGGTGTGCAAATTGATCTCTCTCGAAATATGTTTTCATTTAGAACCTTTTAACTCTGCCTATACACTGTGTCTTTTGAAGGCAGAGGGAGGTTAACACAGTATTTTATTTTTTTGATATATTATTCTCAGTTTTGTGTCTACTGAAAGTGAATTGTAGGGTGTGTTGCTCTTGCTGTGATCAATGCTGACACGTCATCGAAAGCCAGTCGCTCACCATGTTGCCGGTAGAGGTACCCTCAGAAGGAAACTTCTGTACATCTTGGTTCTTGCGGGTAGCTGTCAGAGCTCAGGATGGGGCAGCTTGCAGGGAGAGGGTTCTCCAGGATGAGAGGAGCACCTTTCCAGACTTTCTTTCTGCATCAGGGTTTTACTCTTTAGTTTGAAATGACTTCTTAGCAAACCAGTCCTACACATATCCAGACAGACAGGGAGAGCGTCCGATCAAAGAGACAGACTCATCATTTCCCCATGAACCTAACGCACTTCCTATGAGCAAACTCATTTGTCCGTGCAACTCACACAGGCTACCCTAACATCCGATGAGGATCTGCGGGATCCGCGGGACCTGTGGCTCAGAATCGAAGCCGTGGTTTGCTTGGGTTCAGCTCTGGGTAACAGCTGTGTTGAGGTGTCCTGTCGCAGCCGTGGCCGGAAAGCGACCTGAAGCACACTGCTAACAGGGAGATGGGGGGAGCATGAAAGGGGGCGGCCGTGCTGGGAAGGCACAGAGAGCCCGGGGCAGGGTTCGGCTGTGATTTTTACAAAGCCGGCGCACTTCCTAACTGTGGAACCACCTGCTTTAGGAAAGTACCATCCCCCAAAATCGTTGGCAGGCAGAGGCCGAGGCTGGGTGCTAACTAACGTTACTGCTGGACGGATTCTTGCATGAGCTTCTAAATCTGTCCTGCTTTTATATAAAGCTCTTTAAACTTGAGTGTCTCAGCATTGTGACCCCTTGAAATAGGGTCATTATCCCTATGGTATGGATGGGGACACTGAGTCTAGGGTTAAATGGTCTGTTCGGGGTAACACGCCCCTAGCATGGGTCTTTTAAGGGCTCTTACTGTTTATTGCACCTGCTATCTTCTGTGCCAGGAGGAAGGGGACATTTATCTCTTCCAGCTCAAGAGATTCTCCCCCATGTGACAACAAATGATGAAATGGAATCGGAGCAGATCTAAAAATCACTTAGATTAGGACCGACAACTACATTTCTATGTGCTGCTATGTGTGTTCTATGGTATACTTCTGCGGCTAACCACAGACCGTTAACAGTAAGCATATCTGTGGTCAGAGAGCCACAGTGATCACTCCAGATCAGCAGGGCTGTGAATCGGGAGGCCAGGAGGAAGCGGCGGCTTCAAATGATGGCACATCACTGTGAAACACTGAGTAATAGGAGCAGACAGACAGCCTGGTGTGCAGAAATGAGAGACTGGGTTGCTCTTTTTTGAACAAAGGCATTTTGCAGCCTATGAGGTGGTTGCAAATGATTGCAAATAGGAGCTCTGGCATCCAACCAGAGGGCAGACATGTCTCTTCAGTACAGTTAGGACTACTTATCATTCTAGGGTTCTTTTTCCAAAAAAAAATTCCGCTTTTTTTTTAGACCATGGCACTGTCGTTAATGGTATTTGGGAGTACCAGATGCAGGAGCTGTCTAGGAGAATATGTGTGCGTGCGTGCGTGTGTGCGTGTGTGTAAGGGGGGACCTGGTAACCAACGAATAATCATGTAACAGCGCTCAGTTGTTTGACTAACACCAGCAATAATAACCTCTTACATGTAGAAGGTACAGTGACATTTTCGAAGTACTTTCCACAGGTGTCATTTGAATGATAGTTTAGTGAGGTCGTTGTGCCCCTGCCAGGTCTGCCCTCCCCACCGCTTCTCTGCTTCATGCTCTGATTCCTGTCTTCATCCCTCCACATCAATTGTCCTAAGCCTCCCCGGTACAACGCCTCTTGGACGGGGACTTGCAGAACCCATCACCTTTGTCTTACTTTAAGACGTCATTGATTTTCCTTTTGTGATGATGCGGGTCCCCCATGGGAGGCATTGGACTTGAACTTGCCCGCACAGGTTGGCAGCAGAGGAAGCTCCGTAGGAGTGACTTGCTAGCCCGCCGTGCTCTCCTGTGTTCAGCCGTGTTCCTGATTTCCACTCCTCGGTCCCCATTTTCAGCCGGCTGAAACCTCCCTCCAGCCTCCTCATATATTAACACTCCCTCTTCTTGGCCCAGTTTGCTCCACCAGACATGCTGGTTGTCAGCGGTCCAGTCCATCTGTGTCTTCTGGATTCGCACCGGAGTGTCAAAGCATTGACAGGCTGGGCTCCCGCCTGCCTAAGTGCCGGGCCCTCCAGAAGCCACCTCCTCCGGGAAGAAGACCAAGGCCCCCCCTCTGCCTTTCCAGCTTGAGACTCACCAACCGCCAGGCCTGTCAGTTCCAGGGGGTGGTGGGGGAGGCTGCCTTCGCATGCGTAGCTCGTGTCTTTTTATACCAACTGGATTTCTTTTTATAAAATCGCCGCCCTGGGGACCGAGCTGCCAGCAGGATAGCTGCATCTCATGCCTGTGCTGGCTCCTGGCTCCTGGCTCCCAGCGGCGGCTGCCGCGTACGTGGGCCTCCTTGGCTGCCGTGGGTGTCAATCCTGCCCTGGCCTCACCAGAGCCATGTCCCAGTGTAGCCATCAGAGCCGGGGCCCTTCCCGGTGGCGGGGGGTGTGGCAGAGGGTCATGAGTCTTGGCATCACAAGGCGGAGGAGACCTTGGGTCTGAGCCTGAATTTCTGTCATCTGCAAAATTGGATCAAGTGATCACGTAGTACCTATCACAACACCTTGCTCATTGTACAAACAAATGAAACAGCGTGCGCGGAAAGACTGCAGGCTCTAACAGTGCTAGAAGAGAGTTAGTTTGCTGTTTCTTCCGGCGTGTATTTATCGAGTGCCTCCAGCATGCCAAGCCCACGTCTAGGCTCTAGAGAAAGAGCAGTGAAGAGAACAGAAAAGGTCCTTATGGCCTAGTAGGGGAGGGACCACAAGCAAGGAAGCAAATCAGTGAGCAAGGTAATTTCCTAGAGTAGTAGGTACCCTGAAGAAAGTGAACAAGTGACTGAAATGATTTGGATTGGGTAGTCCAGGCGTCACTCTGTATCACTCAGTGTTCAGCACCATTTCCTCCAGGAAGCTCTCCCTGCTTGCTCCAGGCTAAAACAAGAATAGCTGTGTTTTGTTAGCAGGACTTTACTAGGCATTGTTTCTAATCTTCACTCTTCTCTGTAACACAGAGCACTTATAATATATATAACACTTTACAATCAGGAGACCCAGGCTCAGGGAGATCAAGCAATTGCCAGTATCTCATAGCTAGAACGCGGCAGAGCTGAGCGCCTGCCTTCAGTGTCTGCCCTTCGTACCATGTCTCTGATCCTCCCAGTTCCCCTGGGTCCTTATGTCCACCTCTGTTCCATCACTCCCTGTAGCCTGTGGACTGATGGTTTCATGTGGTTTTCGCTGTTAGCTCCTGAGCTCCTGAAGGATGGGAGCTGTTACCCTTAGCACCTGGAGCAGGGCTGAGCCCTTCCTGGGAGCTCCTCCTGAGTTTACTGAATTCATCACCAGCTCCAGCCAGCCCCTTGCCTGTACAGGGCACCATGGATTTTCACTTATAGGTTCCAGAATTCTGCCCTGCAGACGGCGGTGGGAACAGTCAGATGGGATATGTTTGGAGAGAAAACATGGGGCATGAAGTCTCTTTTAGCTTGGAGTCATCTCTGTTCACAGGAGCTATGACTTTTTTGACAGTCTGGCCTCTCAGCTTTGAGGTGAGTGAGTGGAGATCTGTCCCTACAGCAGCTAAAAGCCCTTGGCACAGTTAAATTGTAACAGGTGATGGTGCCCGCTTCCATGAGCATTCGTTCTTGCGAGGGCTGGCAGTGCGCAGCCTGTCAAGGGGCTTGCCTGCATTGATTTTGAGCAGGGACAGGACGCAGCTGAGTGGTGGGGCTGTACTGAGCAGCAAGCAGTGAGGGCCGGGGTTCTGGTCGCGACCACTCCCTCCACCGAATCCAGTTGCCCAGAGCGTCCTTATGCAAGCAGCGCACCATGGCCTCTCCCCGGATTCCCACCAGTCTGCGAAAATGCTCGTGCCCCACCACGCCTGGACACTCGCCTTTGTTCACCGACTGGAGCAAGACCACCACCACATAGCCCAGTGCTGGTGTCCCAGGGTCACATTGCCCTGCTCCTCGAAAAACATCTTAGGGCAAAGAAGAAAAAAAAAATGACTGTTTATTTGAGAATTCTGTGAGCGCTACAAATGTGATCGCATTTTGGAGGGAAAAAAGCTGACATGCACACTGAGGCCAAAGAGTGAAAGTGAGTCGGGAACAGAAGGCGTGTGAGAACATTGTTGTGACCAGAGATGTTCCGCGAAACAAAACACTGTGTATTGACCAGGAACAGCGTGTGATTGTGGCTCAGAACACTGCAGAAGGGTATTTGAGGTGATTCCAGATACGGATGTAGTGAGTTTTTTATTCATTTGGAGCCAGGCATCATACACTATTAGGTGCAAAATCAGTGCCTCCGTGCAGAATGTGGTCTTGGTCCTGCTGCACAGAGGGCCCCATAGCAGGCTCCAAATACCCGGGCAGAGCAGCCCGACCTGGTGGGGACTAGTGCTGGGTAAATGCCCTTGTATGTTGAAGTCCTAACCCCCAGCACCTCAGAAGGCAACTGTAGTTGGAAATAGGTCTTTAAAGAGGTAATTGAGATTCAGTGAGGTCCTTAGGATGGGCCCTGATCGATATGACTGGCATCCTATAAGGGGGGGATTGGGGCACAGATGTGTACAGAGACCACCGTGTGAGGACGCGGGGACGAGGGGGTGTCTGCTCGCCAAAGGAGAGGCCTCAGGAGAAACCAGCCCTACCAGCACCTTGATGTTGGGCTTCCAGCCTCCAGGACACTGAGGAAGTATGTTTCTATTGTTGAAGCTCCCCAGATGTGGGACGTCGCTATGGCAGCCCCAGGAAACACAGCTCGTAAGGCTGCTGGACCGCGTCGGCAGGAGTACGGCAAATACCCCAGCAGAGAGCCTGGACCCAGGGGCTCGCAGCGCTCGTGTGCTGTGCGAACATGACCGAGCACTCTCCCTCCACAGGGTCCTCGCCTGGAAAGAGGAAGGCAGGAATTGGAAGTTGCTGGCGTGCTTGCAGGCTGGGTATTGATCTCTGGGTTCATTTCCTAGACGGCTGATAGTTAAGTTCTTTTTCCTTCTGGATCCAAATCATCATGTGCTCATTATCCCCCAGTATTTGTTCCATTTTTGTAATTTAAAGAATGGGGGTGCGAGCTTGTCACCTGCTGTTTGAACCAGGCACTTCTTTGGATGCCTTCTTTTTTCTATTTGGCAAACTCCTTTTGGTCCTGTAAAACTCAGCCACCACTGTCTTCAGCGCCAGGAAGCCTTCTAGATGCACCGAGGTCACCTGAGGGCCCCTGTCCGTGCCTCTTGGGAACATCGGCTTGTATTCTTGCCCTTACACTTTTGTTAGTACCATTGTATGTGCCCACGAGGCTTTGCACTTTGCATCTCCACCACCCAGTGCTGCCTCTAGCACAGAGAGCGGGTGGGTGCATGAAAGCATGAATACGGGTGTCCCCTGAACAGCACAACGTGGGTTTGAATGGTACGGGTCTACTTATATGCGGGGTTTTGTCAACAAATCCAGTCCTGTAGGTGTATTTTCTCTTCCTTATGATTTTCTTAATAGCATTTTCTTTTCTCTAGCTCACTTTATTGTAAGAATACAATGTGTAATACATACAACATACAGAATATGTGTGAATCGACTGTTTGTTATCGGTGAGGCTTCCCCGTCAACAGCAGATAATCAGTAGCTAGGCTGTTGGGGAGTCAAGTTATATGTGGATTTTTGACGGTGGGGGTGGGGGGCTCAGCATCCCTAACCCTGTGTTGTTCAGGGGCAAACTATATATCATTTTATTGAAAGCCAGTCATTCAAAATGGTTGAAGAAAGATTGGGGTACCTACGTAATGTCGTAAAATATATATAACAAAATTGGCTATTTGGACCATCTTAAAGTGTACAGATCTGATGACGTGAGTTACATTCACAAAGCTGTACAGCCATCACCACCATCTACTTCCAGGATGTTTACATAACCCCAGACAGAAACTCGGTCCCCACGAATCAGTGATCTCACTCACCCCTGCACCAGCCAGCAGCCCCGGCAGCCTCCGACCTGCTGTCTGCATTCATGAATTTTCCCAGGCTAGATGTCTCATATAAGTGGGATCGTGTCATATTTTTCTCTTTATGACTGGCTTGTTTCACTTGGCATAATATTTTCAAGTTCCATCCACAGAGTAGCAGGTTTCTGAACTTTATTTGTTTTCATTGCTGAATACTATCCATTGTATGGATACACCATATCTTCTTTATCCGTTCATCGGCCAGTGGACCCGTGGGGTGTTTCCATCTTTAGGCTATTGTGAATAACACTGCTCTGGATGTGAGTGTGCAAATATCTGTTCAAGTCCCTGTTTCCAGTTCTTTGGAGTCTATACCCCAGGGGTGGAATGGTGATTCTATGTTTAACTCTTGGAGGAACCACCATGCTCTTCTCCAAAGGGGCAGTGCCTGAGAGTCAATCTCTCCACATCCTTGCCAAGGCTTGATACTTTCAGTTTTGTTGCCTCTCGCCATCCTAGTGTGTGTGCAGGGGTGTCTCATTGTGGTTTTGATGTACAATTTCCTAATGACCAAAATGTTAAACATCTTTTCATGTGCTTATTGGCCATTTGTGCATCTTCTTTGGAGAAATGTCTATTCAAGTCCCTTGCCCATTTTTTTTTGTTGGGTGGTTTCTTTTTGTTATTGAACAAAATGGTCAAAACTTTAAAAAGTATACTCCTAGAAAATGTGTACACCTCTTAATACTTGGCTTTCTAGGAAGCTTATTCTCTGAGCGTCTAGATTGACAAGGTTATTTTAATCATCTCCTGTCTCTCCCCACTCCCAAGTCTCTTGGCTTTCTCCCACTTTTTTTCTAGTATTCATGTTTCAGATTGAATTTTAAATAGATCTCAAATAAAGAGTCAAACTGCAAAGTTTCACTTTGGAAAATGCTACAGCTCAAATGCACAAGTATCCTTTTCACATGCATCTAAGAAATTGGAGAACTAGATTGTCAATTCCTATTACTCAAAAACACTCTGTAAAAGTGATAACATTATGGAAATGTACTCTCAGCTGTTTTATTTCCCGGATGTATTTGGTTGGGGTTGGAAGCAGGGTTTTGAATGTAGAGAGGCAGACGTCTTGGCTAAATCTATACTCAGCTCCGTGGTTTAGTAAGGTGTTCAGGGTCAGTATCCCCCTCTGTGGAGGGGGAGCTGGGGGTGGGAAGGTACAGCAGCCCCCAAGGATGGGTGCTGCAGAATGCATCCTGCATCCCAGTCCCGAGGCACTGCTCCCGTGGGACCGTCAGCAGCTGTGCGCCGGGCGGTTGTATCTTTTGTGGAATTTGGAATGAGGAATTCCCAGTGGGATTTCCAAAGCTAGTCTAAGAGGGTAGAATTGGGGGGGGTGGGAGGTGGTGGGAGAAATACAGTTCCACTGTGACTGCTGGAATATGGAATTCCTTGCTTTGATTAAAAATCTTTTCCTTTTTTTTTAAGAAAAAATCTGCTTAATTTTTAGGTCCAGAAACAGTCCAATTTATCTTTTTCCCCTTCTTTGTTCAAACTGAATATTTTCTTCTTCTTCTTCTTCTCCACCTCCTCCTCATCCTTCTTCTTCATATTTTTTGCATCCTGCCTCATTCCATGAAGACTCTGATATCTTGTAACACATGAGTAAGTTTTCTAGATTCATTAAAGTATATTTAATTTTTTTCCTCTTCTTTTTTTACTGAAAGACAGAAGGGTTTTTTGTTTGTTTTTGCTGCTTCCCTCCCCTTAAAAAAAAAAACTTTCTGGAAATATCATTGATGTGCAGTAATCTGAACATATTTAAATGAACAATTTGGTGAATTTTTACATATGCATGTATCTGTGAAACCATAACCACAATAAAGAGGATGCACATCATCGTCCCTTAAAGTTTTTTGTGCCCCTTCATCATCCCCCCTGCATCCCCCTACCTTCCAACCAATGACCCTCTGTCCCTGTAGCTTAGTTTGCATCTTGTGTAATTTTATATAAATGGAATCATTCAGCATGTACTCTATTTTCTGGCTTCTTTGACTAAGCATAATTATTTTGAGATTCATCCATATTGTTGCTTCTATCGATATTAAAATGTTTTATTACTGAGTAGTATATCCATTCTGTGGACATACTACAGTTTGTCTGTGCATTCATTGGGTGACGGACATTTGGGCTCTTTCCAGTTTTTGGTTATTACAGACCAAGCTACTCTGAACTTTTGTGTCCAAGTGTTAGTATGGACGCATGCCTTGCTTTCTCTTGGGTAAACACCTAGGAGTGGAATGGTTGGACCAAACACAGCGGGTGTGGGTTTAACTGTTTTCCAAAGTGGTTGTACCATTTTGCATTCCCACAGCAGAGCATCAGAGATCCAGTTGCTCCACACACTAAACCACACTTTTTGGTAATATATCTGATTTTGACTTTAGAGTCATGCTGGCATATAGATTAAGTGAGAAATAGTCTCTCTCTTCAGTTGTCTGTAAGACTTTGTATAAAGTTGGTGGTATTTCTTCCTGAAATGTCCGGTAGAATCCGCCAGTGACGTTATCTAGGTATAGGGTTTTCTTCGTGGAAAGGTTTTTAACTATAAATTCAGTTTCTTTAATAAAGCTATTTAGATTATCTGTGTATTCTCTCATGAGCTTTCGTGGTTTTATCTTTCAAAGAACTTGTACATTTCATCTAAGTTATTGAATTTATTGGTATGAAGTTGTTCTTAATATTCCCTTCGTACAGATACTTTTGGTATCTGTAGATCTGTAATGATGTTACCACGTATTCGGATACTAATATTTTGTGCCCTTTCTCTTTTTATCCTGACTAATTTGGCTACAGGTTTGTCAATTTTATTTGTTGTCTCCAAGAACGAGCTTTTGGTTTTATTGATTTTCCCTATTGTTTTTTGTCCTAGTTCATTGATTTCTGCTCTGAAGTGTATCACTTCCTTTCTTCTGCTTCCTTTGGGTTTCTTCGGTAGCTGAGGTCATTTTCCTTCACCTCCTCTTCTCCTTTTTCTTTTAAAGATTTATTTATTTATTTTAGAGAGAGGGAAAGAGAGAGCACAGGTGGGGAGGGGCAGAAGGAGAGGGAGAGAGAATCTGAGTAGACTCTGCACTGAGCACAGAGTCCAACACAGGACTCGATCTCACGACATTGAGATTACAACCTGAGGGGAAACCCAGAGTCGGCCACTTAACTGACTGCGCTGCCCAGGCGTGCTAGACCTTATGTCTTTTCCTTCACCAGTAACACGATGTTTTGATTACTGTAGCTTTATAATAGGTCATAAAGTCAGGGAGTATCAGTTCTCTAACATTGTTGCCCTTCTTCAGTATCCTGTTGGCTATTCTGGGTCTTTTGCCTTTCCATATATACTTTAGAATCAGTTCGTCAGGATTCACAAAATAGCTTGCTGGGATTATGGATGGGATTGTGTTGAATCTGTAAATCAATTTGGGAAAAATTGACATCCTAACAATATTGGGACTTCTAGTCCACAAACATGGAATATCGCTGTATTCCTTTAGATCTTTTTAAAATTTCTTTATAGTAATCTTACATGTAAATCCTATATACATATTTTGCTAGATTTATACCTAAGAGTTTTATTTGGGGAGGACTATAATAAATGGTATCACATTTTTAATTTCAAATTCCACTTGTTCATTGCTAGTATATCTGTATCCTGCAACCTTGTTATAATCACTTACTAGGTCTAGGAGTTTTTGTTGCTTCTTTGGAGTTTTCTACGTAGACAGTCATGTCATCTGCAGTTTTATGTCTTCTTTCCCAAATTGTGTACCTTTTACTTCCTTTTCTCGTCTTGTTGCACTCGCTAGGACTTTCAGTGTGATGTCCAAAGGAGTGGTAAGAGGGATGTCCTTGCCTTGTTCCCATTCTGAGGGAGAAAAGCATCCACTTTCTTACTGTTAAGTGTAGTGTAGCTGTAGGTTTTTCTGTAGACGCTCTTTATCAAGTCGAGGAACTTCTGTATTCCTAGTTTGCCAGATTTTCTCTTTATCACTGGTCTTAATTTGATTTTGCTCTGCTGTGGTGTGATTTCCTTCATTTTGTTGTGCTTGGGATTTATTGAGCTTATTGATCTGTGGATTTATAATTTTCATCAAATTTGGAAAAGTTTCAGCCATTATTTCTCCAATTATTTTTTTCCCTACCCCCCCACCTCATTCCTTTGGGGACTTGAGTTACATATATCAGGACGCTTGAGGTTGTCTTACAAACTCCCCGGTGTTCTATTCTCATATGCTCTCCCTCCCTCTCTTCCTTCCTCTCTCCCAGCCTCATTCCAGTCTGTGTTCTCTCTGTATTTCATTTTGGATCGTTTCTATTGCTATTTCTTCATGTTTACTAATTTTTTCAGTTAATCTCATCTAGCAGATTGTAGTTTTCATCTCTAGAAGTTTGATTTTTATTTTATCTTTATTTTTTAAATATTTATTTATTTATTTGGGGGGTAGGGGCAGAGGGAGCGAATATCCAAGCAGACTCCCGCTGAGTGTAGAGCCCGATGCGGGGCTTCAGTCTCATGACCCATGGGTTCAGGACCTGAGCTGAAACCAAGAGTCAGATGCTCAACCAACTGAGCCACCCAGGCATCCCTAGAAGTTTAACTTTTTAAAATATATATATATATCTTCCATGCCTCTAGCTAACGTATTCAATCTTTCATCTGGCTCTCATATATATAATACAGTTATAATAACTATGTAATTTTCCTTGTCTACTAATTGTATCATTGCTGTCATTTCTGGATTAGTTTGCTTGGTTGATTCTTTCCCTTATTATGGGTCATGTTTTCCTGCTTCTTGGAATGCCTGGTCATCATTTTTTCTTGGATACCAGACATTATGAATTTTACCTTGTTGGGAGCTAGATATTTTTATATTCCTATAAACACTTTTAAGCTTTGTTCTGGGATGTGATTAAGTTACTTGGAAATAGTTTGATCCTTTTGAGTCTTGCTCTTAAGCCTCGTTGGGGGGCAACCAGCATTTTAGTCTAGGGCAAAATCCTCTGAGTTCTCTACCCAGTGCCCTGTGGATTATATGGTTTTCCACCCTCGCTGATGATGATCCCTGTGTAGGCTCTGGTGGTTGTTCTTTCTGTTCTTTTTGGGTGGTTCTTGCCCCGGCCTGGGGTAATTTCCTCACATGTAAGTGCTGATCCATACCCAGCAGAAGACTCAGGGGTCCTCCCTGCAAGATTTCCAAAATGTTCTCTCCTTGTGGCTCTCTCCTCTTCAGTGTCCTGCCCTGTGAACTCATGGATTTTCTGGACTTCCAGCTCTGTCTCCCCAACTTAGGGAGACCTTCAGGCTTTACCTCTGTTCACTGCCTGTGTCACTTCTGGGAAACTCCAGGCTATATGTGGGACAGTTACAGGGTCTGCCTCACTTCCGGAAACTCCAGGCTATATGTGGGACCGTTATAGGGTCTGCCTCACTTCCAGAAACTCCAAGCTGTAAGCAGGGCAATTGTAGGGTCACTCACCTCTTTTGCTTAGCATTTCTGAGTGATCACTGTCCCTCACTGTCTGATGTCCAATGTCTTCAAAGGCTTCGTATAATATATTTTGTCTCCATCTTGGCTGGAAGTAGAAGTTGATGGCACTTGAGGAAAAAAGTAGTTACATAATATCAATAAAAAGGGCAGGGAAAGCATTGTATAGTAACAGCAGTGATCAGCAAAAGAATGTGGGTAGTGGTTAGGACTCAGATGTCCTTTGGATTCTAACCTCAGAATGTTGTGGCCCCACTGTTTGATAGGAACCTAAAAAAGAAGTCCTACTGTGAGAACTTAGGCATTTTCAGTTTTAATGTCTTCCATGAGCCAAACCCCGCTACTGAATTATCCTGAAGACAGACGTCTACCGTCAGTGTGTTTTAGGAGGTTTTATCTTGGAGGACCAATTACATGGCTTTTTCCCCCATTTGCGGATTTTCAACCATTTAAACTTTGTTTTTCTGACTTTCATCCTAACAGTTGAAGGACAGGCTCCCATGCAGGGGAATATTGTCTGAAACTAATGGAAACAATCCAGTCTCGAAGATGACCAGCGTTATGGGGAATGGAGCCCAAAGTACTTTAAATAGAAACATGTTATAATGGAAATTATATGGAATTTAATGGAAATTAATAGAAAAATAGTGAGGTTAGCTTTTATTTTATTCTTTTTGCTAAATGTTTTAAAAGCATCATATCAAATAAAAAAAATTTTAAGCTTTTATTTATTTATTTGACACAGAGAGAGAGAGAGCACAATCAGGGGGAGAGGGAGAAGCAGACTCCCCACTGAGCAAGGAGCCGGATGTGGGGCTAGATCCCAGGACCCTAGGATCATGACCTGAGCCGAAGGCAGCTGCTTAACTGACTGAGCCACCCAGGCGCCCCTCAAATAAAAATTTATTGAAGCTACCTTTTTAGATACTTTTCTGTTAAGTCCGTTTAGGACCTGACCACATGGTATCTAGATGTGGACAACAAATGTGACAAGTGAATATTGCAAGAGTCTCCTTGTAAAATAAAATTTAGATGACCGCTTTGACAGCTTTAGACCTCTTTCAAGTTCTATGCTATGCTCATTATTTTGTCTGCTCTCCCCTTCCCCACTCCATATTTTTAATCTTCCCTTTTGAGGTTGGGATTGGCAATCCTGTGTGATTTCCTCCGGTCCTTTTCTTTCTCTTTCCCTACCCAGCTGTGCCGGGGACTGGCCACCCCCTCCTGCCCTCAGTGCCCCTCACACTGCTGGACTTCGGAGCAAAGGCCAAGTTTTAAAGCACA
The DNA here is from genome assembly GCF_003265705.2 of Callorhinus ursinus. Lineage (NCBI taxonomy): Eukaryota > Metazoa > Chordata > Mammalia > Carnivora > Otariidae > Callorhinus > Callorhinus ursinus. The sequence continues at coordinate 68,456,805 of NW_027397070.1, forward strand.
TCGCTTCACATATTATTGGGGGTTTCTTTTCTGCTCAACTGCAGGATCTCTCGTTTGCTTTAAAAGTGTAAAGTGGAAAAAAAAGAATTAACAACCTTAACGTGTCTAGGTTTTTTGGTTTCTGGCAGAAACAAGAAACAAAATTACTTGCAGAGGTAGGGGTGTGTGTGTGTGTGTGTGTGTGTGTGTGTGCGCGCGCGTGTGTGTAGTATTAATCCTTTCAGAGATTTTAGGGAATCTCAGAGCTTCATGGGAAGTCTTTGTTGGCTTCATAACTCTGGTTAGGCAAAATGAAATTAGAGTATATTTCAAAATAAAATAATTAACCCATTTTCTAAATGCTCAACTAGAGAATTCCAAGGCTGTTCTTCCCCTAAGTGATTGTTCTTATTCATCCTCTTTGCTTCATTCATTATTCGTAGTTGAAACCCAGCAGCTCACCTGAAATCCTGCTCTTCCTTCCTCACCTGTGTTTTGAGGCAGGTGTGTCTGGTCCTCACATTACATCTCCAGCTGGGCTTTTTGCCAAGTTTGGGGTGGGGGGGGTGGAGCAGGGACTATTTAATTGCTCTCTCGTCTGTGTTCCTTTATTTCTGCAATGGCTATTTGTGGGCCAGTCTCCTCTGCTAGACTGAGCGGGCTACAGTTGGGAAGGTCGTGGTGTTCAGTGCACTAGAAGGATGCTCAGGAACACTTATTGAACTGGATGGAAAGTCTGTTAGCTTTAAGCTCTGTGTCACTGAAATTCCAACCCTGTCACATGATGCTTCTTAGGGTATTAGGTCTTATGTGTATTTTTCTGGTCTCCAACACCACTCTTTCACGACCGAAGACTCATCAAAGACCTTTATGCCATTGCTCCCCAGATTTCGGAGGCTCTTTAATCAATAGGCAGTGGCCACATTTTTAATCAGTCAAGGACAGCTGTAGAATTCTTTCAAAGTCAAGGATACGAATAGCATGAGCATCCATCGAGATAGGTTTATTGACAGAGAGGGTCAGTTCTTGTAATTTTCTAGGAAGTGGTGAATTTCAGAGTCGGAGCTTAGGTGGCAGGTCCAGCCCAGAGATGAGCAAGACTCGGAGTGCCTGACGGACCCAGGCGATCACAGGAGAACCGGGGGTCTGAGAGCAAAAATAACGCTGGTGCACTTCAGCCAGGAGTGGCGGACAGGGCTGCGAATCTGACAGCAGAGCTGGAATCCGCACCTGAAACTGACAGAGGGCATGTGGCTTCTTATACTGACTGTGTCTATGTTGCTTTTGTGATTGGATGCTCTAGAATGGTTCAGAGTATGACGGTCAGTCTAACATAAAATGGAGAGCCAGCTTTTATAGGAAATGTCTGCCTGCAAATTATTGAGTGAAAGACTGTTATTCCTTACTGCTTGTATGATCTAAAATGCTAAAACCTGATGAGATATTTTTCTTTTTTTTAAATTTAGTGATTTTTATTTAAAGCTTTTTTTTTAAGATTTTATTTATTTATTCAATTGACAGAGAGAGAGAGACAGCGAGAGAGGGAACACAAGCAGGGGGAGTGGGAGAGGGAGAAGCAGACTTCCCGCCGAGCAGGGAGCCCGATGCGGGGCTCGATCCCAGGACCCTGGGATCCTGACCTGAGCCAAAGGCAGTCGCTTAACCAACTGAGCCACCCAGGTGCCCCATGAGATATTTTTCTAAATAGTATTCGTCTAATATTTTAGGAGAGGTAAAATAAAACAAAAATTCTGTGTATATTTTACTTAGTACCACACAAGTCCCCCTGGAATTAATGCTTGTCATTTAAATGGACAGCACATGTGGGGCTAAGAGTAGATGCCTTCCAGCTCACCTTGGTGCGCCACTTTCTATTTTTAGAAGATTTAGAAGAGATGGATGAGAAACCTAACTTCTTCAACCTCTTCTATGGAATGGCGACAACACCTAAGTGGGGGAGTATTGTATGGACTGGAGATAATGCACCCAAGGTAGAGCATCTGACAGTACCAAGAGGGGAGGAAGGGCAGGCATTATTGTTTTGGTGTTCTCCTTATTGTTTTAAATAATTAAAGAAAAGAGAGGTGCCCGGGTGGCTCAGTCAGTTAAGCCTCTGCCTTTGCCTCAGGTCATGATCCCAGGGTCCTGGGATCGAGCCCCGCATCGGGCTCCCTGCTCAGCGGGGAGCCTGCTTCTCCCTCTCCCTCTGCCTCTCCCCCCGGCTTGTGCTCTCTCTCTCTCAAATAAATAAATAAAATCTTAAAAAGAAAAGATGTAAAAAACAATTAAAGAGAGAACGTCTCAAGATGAAGGGGACAGATTCTAAGTTAGCCTTTTAAAATTAATAGTCCCCCTTTGACCTCCAGGAGCATTACTCAGACACCAACATTTCAGAGTCAAGAGACTGTTTCTCTTTACATAATGAGAGAATCCTATGAACAAGCGACAAAGTGTACTTCCTTTGCCTTTTAAAACAGACAAGTTACTATGCCACTTTTTACTGTAAAACTGTAATTAAACCTAAAAGTCACATCCACAAATGGCTACATGAAGATCTAGGGTAAGGGCAGGGCCACAGGGTCACCTTTCTGCCAGGGGCGATGTAGGACCTACTTGGACCTGTGACCTCTCTCGAAACTCAGAAGCTGGTGTGAGGTGAGGTTCTCATGAGAGTAAAGTCGGAGACGGGGCTGTGGATGTAATGCTCGGTCCATCCTCTGGCCACTCATTGTGGGCTGTCATGGGAGAGCTTGTACGGGACTCTGCCTGACCTTAAGGTCAATGTCGTATTTCCTCAGCTTGACCCAAGGTGCTCCAGAGGCAGAAATGGTCCCTTTCACTCTAGTGCAGGCCTCTCTCGTGGACCAAGCGCTGCACAGTACTTGCAAAAATTGCACAGTAACTGTTGTCAATGCTGACTTCACTGAAGGTCCGTGTTTGCTTTTGCTATTAGAAAACAGTAGTACTAACAGCAATGAACTGTAGTGATACTAAACTACCATTTGTGTTGAGCATCTATTTGCCATCATTGTGTTAGATGTTGGTGTGAGTCAACATTTATCCTTACAAGAACTTCAGAAGACAGGTGGTGTTACTGCTGGAGCAACCAAGTCCTTTGCCAAGACTACACAGCTAATAAGTGGCACACCCGGGCATTGAACCCTGCCCAATTTGAACTCCAAGGCAGTGCTCTTTCTCGGGTCCTGGGGCCCAGGCAGTCCGGAGCAGGGTTCCCTGAGCGTCAGCCTCCCCGAGGACTAGTTTTCTGAGCCGTGTTTGGACCTTGACAGAACGCTGACACGAGGCTGGGATCCGTGGCCCTGCGGAGGTCTGCTCTGGCCGAGGATGCAGAGTGTCTTTTAGAGCAGCTGGCCCGCTAAGACCTCTGTGCTACGGGCCTCACACCACCGTGGGTTGGGTTCTACCTCTGATTACGTCTTGTCTCTCCCTTTGCCCGTTCCGTCAGTTTGCGCAGCCTGATCACTTATGGTTTCCTGATGCCGAGATAAAGGGACTCCCTACTTGTCCTGTGTAAACAGATCCCCCAGCCTTCCTAAGGACATGAGCAGGTGCCACGGCCCCAGATGCTAGCTCCAGTTCAAACAGAAGTTTAAAAAAAAAACCCAAGAGGGGAAAATATAAAGAAGATGGTCTTTTTCGACCCCCCCTGCGCCCGAACTCCACAAAGTGCAATGATGCTGGACAAGAATGCAAAAATTTTGAAAAAAAGATAAAGCCATTCTGTTGTTAACACTGTTTTAATGACATCCATGGGTAGATTTTAGAGCTACAGGAACAAACCTTATTTTACTTTTTTTTCTGTTTTTTTTTATAATTTTTATTGTTATGTTAATCACCATACATTAGTTTTTGATGTAGTGTTCCATGATTCATTGTTTGTGCATAACACCCAGTGCTCCACGCAGAATGTGCCCTCTTTAATACCCATCACCAGGCTAACCCATCCCCCCACCCCCCTCCCCTCTAGAACCCTCAGTTTGTTTTTCAGAGTCCATCGTCTCTAATAAACCTTATTTTAGAGTTCATAACTTGCTAACGTGTTACTATGCTGGATTCCCAATCGAATAAGTTTTCTCGATGGAATTTAGAGGCACTCTCTCCTCTTGCACTGTGGAATCCTGTGAGATATTCCGAGGCTGGAAGTGGTTTGTGTTGGTTAGACCAGGCTTTGTGTTTCGTTTTTCATTATTGGGCCAATCCGTTTTTTTGCCAGCTGAATTTGAATTTGTAGAGTCATGTGAACAACACTGGCCTTTTGAAGGTTAAGAACTACAGACAGCTCACACTGCTGCCAAGAAGCCTTCCAGTCTTTTCTTGAGAGTAACGAGCCGAGGAGCAGAAGTAGGAGAATCCACTGCAGGTTAGGGCAGGATTTGCAAAGCACAGGGATGATGTCACAGGGACAACTTCAGCAAGTCTTGCACATAGAAGTTTTCTTAAGCCGACCAGACTTTTCTGTTTTTAATCGCTTGTATTTGAAGGCAGACATTGAGGTGGTTGGGGTTTTGTGCTTTGAGTTTTGGGGTTTTTTGGTAAAATATTAAAAATCGATGTTTTTCTTATACAAATTTGGCAGTATAATTAAAATAGAGTCTGACCTACGCACTTTTATGAAAGGCACCTCTAGAGCAAACTAAGGCCATAGTGATGCTATTTTGCATTGTAAGTTTTTAGAACATGGAGCAGGCCTGCCTCGCCTTACTTCGTATGCTGTTATGATATTGGCTTGACAATGCACGGTGTGTGATTCCAGCCGACTTACTCCTTTTTAGTGCCGTGCTGGCCCCCACAGTCAGTGCGCACCCTCCCTCCCAGCTGCCGTCTGCTTCAACAATCCCCAAATCCTAGAAATGCGCCATTCTATATGCCAGATTCTTTTACGACTTAGAAAACACATACTACTAATCAAACACTAATTTCTAATTAATTTTCCAGTGCTATTTTGCATAACAGCATTCAGACAACACACACAGGAATTTTGAAGGAAATGTTAAACTCAACTTTGGTGATTTTTATCAGTAATAATAATTAACACTAACAGTGACAGTAGCCCAATTGTACCTTGCATTTATAAAGCATTTGCCATATGCAAAAATATATCCTAAGTGCTCTACATACATTAACTAGTTGAATAGTACAACTACCTGCTGAGGTAGAGAACTGTTGTTGTCCTTGTTTTACAAATGGGGAAACTGAGGCACGTGTAGATTAAATAATTTGCTCTACGTCACACAGCTAGTAAGTAGCAGGGCTGGGATTTGAACCCAGGCAACCTGACTGTCCAGAGTCCAGACTCTCCGTGACTAGAGTATATCCCCCCAGCTAAATTAGTTCTGCGATGGCTTCTCCCAATCCATAGATCTCTCCCTGCCTTCTTCCTGGGGCCAGAGACCTTCCCAGGTAGGTCTGCCATGGCCCGGGCCCCCAGGCAACAGCTGCTACACAGGCTTGCCCTCCTTCCTTTCATTCACGTGTTAAAAGATTTTATTCAGCTGTTTCCCTGCTTCTCTGGAGGAGGATACCTTTGCATCTCCCCCTCCTCCCCTCCATTTGGCTTGACCTGGTCAAGTGGGGCTTTCTTGCTTTCCTATCCAGGTCAAAGGATAAATGGAGAAATCACACAGAACTGCTGTCTGTTCACAAGAAGTTATGTAGAACTTAAGGACGGTCTCTTTCCAGTGAGCAACAAGTATTCAGTTTGGAATATTTCTTTGCTGAGGTCTCAAGGTATAATAGCAACCAACCTCCGCAAGCCAAACACCAGCAAAGCCAATGGGCAGACCTTATCTCCCTTGGGCTCTCAAAAAGTTATTTTATTTTTTATGTTAGCATTCAACAAATCTGCTTTTTGGAGACAATTCTATGTATTTTAATACAGTGTGGATTTGTGTAATTATCACCACCGTCAGGATCCAGAACATTTCCATCTTTCCCCAAAACTCCCTAGTGCTGGGCCCCCACCCCAAGTCTTGGCAGCCCCTGATCTGTGCTCCTTTCACTATAGTTTTGTCTTTTGTAGAATGTCACATCGGTGCAATGATACAGTGTGTCACCTTCGGAGACTAGCTTCCTTCACTCAGCATAGTGAGTGATCCACCCAAACCGCGGTATCAATAATTCCTTCCTGTTTATTACTCTGTGGACGCAGCCTATCCATTCACCAGTCGAAGGACATTTGAGTTGTTTCCAGTTTTTACCAAGTATGAATAGAGCCGCTCCCAACTTTGGTGTACAGGCTTTTTTATGAATATGGGTGTTCATTTCTCTAGTAAGTACTCGGGATTGCTAGGTCACAGCTATGTGTGCGTTTAACTTTGTAAGAAACTGCCAAACGGCTTTCCCGAGTGAGCCTGCCATCTTATGTGTCCACCAGAGACGTAAGAGAGTTTCTGTGCCCTATATTCTGGCTGCATCTTGTTTTGTTGGTATTTTGTATTTTAGCCATTCTAGGAGCTGTGTAGTCATATCTCATAGTGGTTTGAATTTGCATTCCTCCAATGGCCAGTGACGCCGAGCATCATTTTCGTGTGTCTGTTTGCCATTTGGTGAAATGTCTATTCAACTCTTTTGCCTGTTTTTAAATTGGGGTGTTGCTTTCTCACTGCTGGGTTTTAAAAGTTGTTTATACGTCTCCATCCACAGGGAGAGACCAGAAAAAAAAAAGATACACTCACCAGTATTCCCAACTGAAACAGTATGAATCTCCCATTTTAGGGGCGTAGAGATTGGAGTTGGTAGTTCTTGGAAGATGAGGAGTGTGTGAAAGGTCATTTGCAAATTCATACCTCAAGTTTGATTATGAAACAATGATCTATTACCTATAATGTTGACAGAACCTGAATTTAGGGGCACGGCAGATTTATATCCAGTAAGCAAAAATTACAAAATGGTAGATTTCAATTTCAAAGGCCATGATTATCTGACTACTCATTATGCTTCCCTGTTTCCATGTTTTTGTTTCAAGTGTTTCTGTTGCCTGAATGCTATTCTTCTTGCTTTTCCACGTAGGTGATTTTGTCCATCAAGGCCAACCCCTACTGGCTCCTGTTTTCCCAAATAGAATCAATATCCCCTTCTCTGTGTTCACTAACCACTTTATGTATTTCTCAATTATATAACTTATCAAATTGTCTTAGAAATTTGTGGACCTGTGTCTTCTTTACTACACAGAGAGCTTTTGAAGGATAATAACTGTGTTAATGCAATCATTGTTATATCCCCAGCAATTAATTTGATGCTTGCTTCATAAGAGATACCCACTTACCCATCTACTCATTCATTTACCAAATATTTATTGAGTTCCTAAGAGGTGTTACATAGTGGGAAGGTAGAGCAGTGGACCAGCAGAAAAAATTTCTGTTGTCATGGAGCTTATGTTTTATTGATGTTTTCAGAGAGCTGGCTTCTGATTTCACTTATTTTCTTCATTGTTTGTCCATATTTTATCCCATTGATTTCATCTCCTTGTTATTTCCCTTCTTTCTGCTTGATTTTGTTTTAATTTGCTCCTCTTTTTCTAGTTAATGTGGAAGCTGAGAATCATTGATTTGAGAATTCTCTCCTTTCCTAATAGATTTTTAAAGCTATGAATTTTCCTCAAAGACCTGCTTTGCTGCAACCCAACACATTTTGATATGTTACATTTTCACTATCATACAATTAAAAATATTTTCTAATTTCTCCTGTGATATTGTCTTTGGCTTAACGATTATTTAGAAACGTGTTGCTCGGGGCGCCTGGGTGGCTTAGTCAGTTGGGCATCCAACTCTTGATTTCAGCTCAGATCATGATCCCAGCGTTGTGGGATAGAGTCCTGTGTTGGGCTCTACACTCAGCACAGAGTCTGTTTGTCCCTCTCTCTCTGCTCCTTCCCTGCTCATGCTCTCTCTCTCTTTCTCTCTCTCAAATAAGTAAATGAATGAGTAAAATCTTATTAAAAAAGAAGTGTGTTGTTTAATTTATAAGTAGTAGGGATTTTCCTGGTTCTCTTACTGTTTTCGATTTCTAATTTAATGCCACTATGGTCAGAGAACATACTCTTTTAGTTTTAACTTCATTCAGGTCTGTTTTTTGGGTCCAGAGCACGATGTGTCCTGGTGAATGTACCATGTATACTGCCAATGTTGGGTGTAGCTTTCTGTACATATCCAGGAAGTCAAAGTGGTTTATAATGCTTGTTCCAACTTTCTATTTCTTTACTGACTTCTTAAATTAATTGTCCCATCAGTTGCTGAGAGAGGAGTGATAAAATCTTCAGGAATAATTGTGGAATTGGCTATTTCCCACTTTAATTCTATTTTTGCTTCATGTATTTTAAACCTCTATTATTACGATTGTCTTGTCTTTCTGAAAAAATGATCCTTTTTTCATTGTGAAATGGTCCTCTTTATCTCTGGTAGTATATTTTATTTGATATTTATTTTATCTGATTATTAATATTGGCATTCTAGCCTTCTTATGCTTACTGTCTGCGTGCTATGTCTTTTTCTCCATTCATTTACTTTCAACCTGTGTCTTTGTATTTAAAGTGTGTATCTTGTAGATAGCATATTGTTGGGTCTTAGTTTTTTTTTTCCTGACATTCTTGGACTTTTAATTGGTGTGTTGGTTTTCTTTCTTTCTTTTTTTTTTTTAGGATTTATTTATTTATTTATTTTTAAAGATTTATTTATTTATTTATTTGACAGAGAGAGACACAGTGAGAGAGGGAACACAAGCAGGGGGAGAGGGAGAGGGAGAAGCAGGCCTCCCGCAGAGCAGGGAGCCCGATGCGGGGCTCGATCCCAGGACCCTGGGATCCTGACCTGAGCCGAAGGCAGACGCTTAATGACTGAGCCACCCAGGTGCCCCTATTTATTTATTTATTTTAGAGAGAGATGGACACAAGGGAGGGGGAAAGGGCAGAAGGAGAGGGGGAGAGAGAATCTCAAGCAGCCTCCCCACTGAGCATGGAGCCTGACACAGGGCTCAATCTCAGGATCCTGAGATCATGACTTGGCCAAAATCAAGAGTTGGACTCAAACCAACTGAGTCACCCAGGCACCCCTTAATTGATTTTTTAATGCAATTATTGCTTTACTGTAACATTTAATGTAATTATTGCTATGATAAGTTTACATTTATCATTCTGTTTTTTCCTATTTGTTTATTTTCTGTTCCTCTGTCCCTCTTTTCCCTCCTTTTGGATTATTTGAATATAGAATTTCAATTTAGTATTTCTGTTGGGTTTTTTTTTAGCTATTCTTGTTTGCATTGTTCTCTGGTAGTTCCGTAGGGATTACAATACACATCTTTAACTTTTCACAGGTCCCTTATAGTTGATAATGTATAATATTAAAATCTTATGTAAAATATTAAAGCCTTATAGATCCATATCTTCCCCATCCTTTATGTTATGGTAGTTACATGTCTTATATATACACACTTATGAATTCTGTCAGGCGATGTTATAACTTTCAACTTCAACGGTTTAAAGGTTTATAAGAACATTAACAGGAAAATGCAAGAAAAAAGATAAGTCTTGAACTCACTCAGATATTTATCACTTCCAGTGCTCTTCATTCTTTCCTGAGTGTCTGAGTTTACATCTTATATAATCTCCCTTTACTCTGAAGAACTTCCTTTAGTATTTCTTGTAATGTTGATCTGCTGGCAATGAATTCTTTCAGTTTTCATTTATTTTTATTTTTTTTCTTTGCCTTCACTGTTGGAGGATATTTTTGCTGGATATAGAATTCTGGATTGAATTTTCTTCATTCAGTACTTTATTATTTTTTTTAAAGATTTTATTTTGGACAGAGGGAGAGAGTGTGTACACACAAGCAGGGGGGAGGGGCAGTGGGAGAGGGAGGAGCAGACTCCCCACTGAGCAGACAGTGCAATGCAGGGCTCGATCCCAGGACCCTGGGATCATGACCTGAGCTGAAGGCAGACGCTTAACCGACCGAGCCACCCAGGCGCCCCCATTTAGTACTTTAGAGATGTTCTACTGTCTTCTGTCTTCATGGTCCTTTCCCAGCATATACTATGTCCATTTGCTCTTGCTGCTTTCAATAAGTACACTTCATCTGGTTTTCAGCAGTTTGATCGTGATATACCTTGGGGTGGTTTTTGTTTTTTTACATTTCTGTCCTTCACCAAATTTAGGATATTTGGGGCCTTTATATTTTAGATAATTTTTTCTGCCTCATTCTCTTTCTTTTTATATTCCAGTGTCATGTGTGTTGGACTGTTAGAGATCATCTAACAAATCCCCATCTGACTTGGTTAATTTTTTTTCCTCCGTTCTTTCCTCTGTGTTCTTCACCCTGGAGACGTCCTCCGCTAAATCTCAGTTTTACTTGTCTTTCCTCCATCACATCCATGCAGCTGCATCCAGTCAGCGAATTCTTTACTCCCAACATTGTATTTTTCAGTTCTAGAACTTCCATTTGGTTCATTTTTATTGTTTCTGTTTCTCTGCCAATGCTTCCCACTTCTCCGTTGAAATTTTCATTCACTGGAAATATCTCATTTTCCTTATCTGTTAGTTCCAATATTTTGTTCATTTTGGAGTTGGACTCCATGTGTTTTCTTTTCTCTTGAGACTCTGTTCCATTTCTTGATTCTTAGAACGTTGAGCAATTTTGGATTATATCCTGGACATTACAAATCTTAAGTTGTGGGGATTTTGTCTTCTCTTATTTTCCTCTGAGAAGTATCCTTTCCTTTGTCTTTGTGGCTGCATTCCTTGGCTGGACTTGAACTGCAAACTGCTTCTTGGGTGGAGCCTCCAATCTGAGTACCACTCCTCTGCTGTTAGCGGCGGTACTTGAGTCTGTTCCATGCAGATGCAGTTGCCGGGTCAGCCAGAGCTGGGATAGGCAGAATTTGGGAATCCCCCTCTGGCATCTTCCCTTCTGGAATTTCCCCACTCTCCTCAGTGTTCACAGTTTTTGGACTTCACTTCCTGGTTTTCTTCAGACAAAATGGCTACAGGGTTTCCCACATGTACTCTCAGCCCCTCCGTGTACCACTTAGATGTGGCTAGAAGCCACGCAAAAGGGATTTACTTTTATATTTTTTCCAAGTGAGTGTAAACTCCCCCCCCCGAGAGTCTATATACCTGTGTCTCCTCTCCAGTACTTTCAAGGAGTTGTTTTTTTGTATCATTTCCAGGCTTAAAATTGCCTTCTGCGGGCAGGAGGGGGGGTGGTGCTGTCTAGAAGGGGTCTGTTATACCTGGAAGCAGAAGCAACTCCATGATGCTTACGTTGTAGTTGGGAGATAGCTGATAAGCTAACAAGAGCACAGTAATGCTATGGAAGAAATAAATAAGGTTGAGGTGATCCAAGTACCGACCTTAGGTTAGGTTGTTAGGAAGGGTCTCTGAAGGGCTCTGGTTGAGTTGACACCTAAAGAACAGAAGAATTTGGTCATGCAAAAAGCTCATTGAGAAATGTTTCAAGAAGGGGCGCCTGAGTGGCTCAGTCCATTGAGCATCTGACTCTTGATTTTGGCTCAGGTCATGATCTCAGGGTTGTGAGATTGAGCCCTGCATCGAGCTCCTTGCTGGGCATAGAGCCTGCTTAAGATTCTATCTCTCCTCTCCCTCGGCCCCTCCCCTGCCCCTCTCTCAAAAAAATAAAATAAAAAAGGAGATGTTTCAAGTAAAAGCAACAACAGATACCAAAACTCTTAGGGCAGTTGCAAAAGGTCAGTGTGACCAAGGCACGGAGAGTGAAAGGAATGACATGAAATGAGTTTCAGAGGCAAGGAGACTGTGAGACCTGGGAGGCCTTGATAAGGAATTGGCAGTTCACGGCTCTATACAAGAGACTAGGCTTGCCTTTGCTGTAAGGCGATGCTTACCAAACAGATTTGACTACTCGTGTTGCTTTGTCCGAGTAGCCAGACCTTAGCAGGCATGACTGATACATAGTGTAGTCTTGTTTGTTTGTTTTTAATGAAGTAAAAAATTTTATTTGTATGGTCTTAGATTCTGCATTGCTGCTAACTTTTATAACATTACCATCTATCATGTTTTGACTGAATAACAAGATTATCCATAATTATCTGAAGAGGCTATTAAAATATTTCTTCCGTTTCCTACTACATGTCAGCATGAGGCCAAATTTTCTTCATATATTCCAACCAAAATGACATAGCACAGCAGATTGGAATGCAGAAACAAATTCAGTTATTTTCTAATAAGTCAGACATTAAAGAAAAGTTTTAAATATTCAAAATGTCAATCTTTTCACAAAACTTTTTGTTTTGAAAAACAGCAGTTTTCCATAAAAATGTGTTATTGAACATGTCATACTTTTGCTATTTTTAAATAGGTCATGATTAAATATTTATAAAATGCCTGTTTTAATTTTCAGTATAGTAGATATTGATGGACATAATTCACAAATAAGGTATTTGTGGTCCTCAATAATTGTTACTAATATAAAGGAGTCCTGAGACCAAAACCCATTTGATAACTGCTATGTTAAAGCTATTGTACATGGGAAAGATGATACATTAACTTTAAGTACATAGTGAAATCATGCAAAAAGTTTTTTTTCCCAAATTTCTATTTAAATTCTAGTTAGCATATAGTGCGTAATATTGGTTTCAGGAGATAGTGTAGTCATAAGATTATCTGACCACCCCGTCGGCTAGCATCAATAGCACAAAAGCTAGAAGGCCATGCGGTGGATTTCGGCAGTGTGTGTGCAGTTGAAGTGGGTACACCCTAGCCCCCCCCACAAGGTCTCCGACATCATAGGAAAGAAAATACGTTGCCTTGTGTTACAATAATATAATGACAATTAAAACCACAGCTAAGGGTGCCTGGGTGGCTCAGTCGTTAAGCATCTGCCGTCGGCTCAGGTCATGATCCCAGGGTCCTGGGATCGAGCCCCGCATCGGGCTCCCTGCTCCGCGGGAAGCCTGCCTCTCCCTCTGACCCTCCCCACTACTCGTGCTCTGTCTCTCTCCCTCTCTGTCTCAAATGAATAAATAAAATCTTTAAAAAAAAACAAACCTCATAGCTAAAAAGAAGTGAAAAGCACAAGCAGAACGAGAAAGACTGTAGCAGAATGAGGTGTAGTGGTTCTGGGTAGTAAACACTGTCCCACATGGTTTCTGCCTAAGAGCGGTTATTCGTTTTAGCCATGTGCGCCTGCACGGGTGTTGGTCTGATTTCTCTGGGGAGTGCTAAAGAGTCACGGGTTCCTCTCCTTTGGTTCAGATGACAGCGCTTCGGCTGCCAGTAGCATGGAGGTGACAGACCGCATTGCCTCCCTGGAACAGCGTGTCCAGATGCAAGAGGATGACATCCAGCTGCTCAAATCGGCGCTGGCGGACGTGGTTCGGCGGCTGAACATCACGGAGGAGCAGCAGGCTGTGCTGAACAGGAAAGGACCTACCAAAGGTGGGCGTCTTAGATGTGCAGGAACAGCGGTCGGCTTGGTCTCGTAGCAGGTGTTTGCCCCTAGTGCATACGTGCACTCCTCAGCGTTGACAGAGACCGGAGACTCAGAACATTGATGAGCTGGTCTCGGCATTGCCAGAATCATCACACAAAGCGGGACGGGGTTTTTTCGGCTTAATGTTAGTGAGTTGTTCAGCCCAGGGGTGTACACGTGGAGGTGATCAGTAAATGCTCAGAACCACCCACGGTAGACTGTTGGGAACAATTGTTTATCATGGGATGGAAGTAGCTTGCGAGGCAGAACCTAGAACCAAAAACCCCACGATCCTTTGGGCGCCCTGGAGGCTGTTCCAAACTTCTTGATAACTCTCCTCTCTTTCTCTATACTCAGCTTGTCTGCTACCGTTCAGTTCAGCACAGCCAACGCTTAATTATCCTATGCCACAGCGAAGCTCGGAGCCGAGAACTGGGGGCCCAGAGGGCAGGCCCTTCCCTGAGGAGCTCAGAACCCGAAAGTTCATCACTCACTGCCCCCCCCTTGTAGTTAGGAAGCTCCTCCTGGGCATAGCCTCCTGTTTCTTTCGAATCTCCTGCTCTGCCGTCCAGGAGAATGTAGTCTACTGCAGAATTCTGTACCTAGTGGGTTTCCAGCAAATTTAAATCATCATTTCATTTCCCTGTGGTGCCTATGTGTGAAACATAAAAAAAGCAATATTTGTGTTTGAAGTAACTTTGTAGTGACCCTCTTCTTAAAATCTGGAAGTACAACGCCTCATTAAAGCTTCTGTCCTACTAATCATAGTCAGTCCCCCTGATGTCTGCTTTCAACCCATATACATTGCTCATCGTTTGCCAGGATTTCTGTTCCTTGTGGCTAACTTAAGAAAACAGAATTCATCTTGGCTGTTAAATTCCTTTGATTAAAATATTTGAGATCACACTGGCATGTAAATGTCCCTTTAAAATTAGCTTTTTTTTTTTTTGGTTGTTTGGATTTAACAAATTATTTCACAGTTACCATGTTTTTCTTGGAGTCAGGAGAGGGTACTGTCTGATGTTGCATATGTTACTTTTTTCTCAAGTACTTGGCTATATTTTCGCATATCCGTGGAAAGAAATCTGTTTCTTTGTCCTTCTGGGTAATTATCACCAGCTCCATGGAAGAGATACATGCTGGGCAATGTCTATATATTTTTGTAATTTTTTTTATCTGAGTATAGTTGACACACAATGTTACATTAGTTTCAGGTGTACCACGTAGTGATTTAATATCTGTATGCCCTGCTCACCACAAGTGTGGCTGCCATCTGTTACCACATAACACTACCTCTTGAATAACCCTTTTATTTATTTATAAGATTTTATTTATTTATTTGAGAGACAGAGCACAAAGGGTGGGAGGGGGGCAGAGGGAGGGGGAGAAGCAGGCTCCCTGCTCAGCAGCCTGCTGAGGGGCTTGATCAGGACCCCGAGATCAGGACCTGAGCCTAAGTCACATGCTTAACCAGCTGAGCCACCCAGGTGCCCCTTGAGTAATCCTTTTAAGTCATGTTTTTTCCTCATCCTAAGTTACAGAATGATTAGGGTATTTTAAATAGAAACCCAGGTTATTTTAGGTTTTCTTGACCTGCTCAGCTTTCCAAAAATAAAACCAATGACTACTCTACCCTAAAGGGTATATTCGAAGTTGTTGCTTTGTATAAAACATGAGACTTCCAAAACTTCTGTTTTTAAAAAAATTAGGGAAAAAAATAATACAAGAGACCTACCAAGGAGTTTTCTTCTCTTGATTAAGAATAGAGTTTGGTTTTTATAAAACTTCATCTAAGGAAAAATTTGTTTTCATAGTGAGCTCTATTTCTGTATAATATTCTTTTCATAAGTAAAAGTAAATCAGAACATAATAGCCAGGGGGTCACCCCAAGAAACAGAACAAAGATCAGAAGAAAGCTGGTGAGTGGGGTGGCATCCCCTGGATGCAATGGGCCACGGTTTCCCCCAAGCAGTTAATTACAGGACAGTGGAAGCGGGGGTGGGGAGGTGGGGAAGGGGGCCTGTCAGAGGTTCTGGGTCACTGCTTCCCTTCTGGGGAGAGTCGTGAGGGTGCATATATGCACCTCTAGCTGGATGGCTGTACTCAGTAGCCACGGCTCGGTTGGGGGGTCGTTCAGACAAGATGGATTAGAGGCAAACTTCCTTTGGTTGTAAAAGGCCACATTATTATTATGATCACACTTTACATTGTTTTGCCCTGCCATCCTGATACAGACTTGAGGAAGACGGGACACACGGCGTTCTAATTGTTAAACATTAAGTGTTGTCAAAAGCTTAGGGTTCAGTGTTTCGAGCTGTGGGTGAGTATCAAGCTTTAGGTGCACACCTGCCCAGTGACAGGATTGGCTGTGCCACCACGAAACAGGCCACATTGGTGGGCAGTGAGCTTTCAAAGCGCTCAGCGTGGTTCAGCTCAGAGACGGTGCATGGTGGGTGCCATGTCTATGCCACGGTCACCCCTGGCTGGTAGACGGCAGGGTCCACACAGTAGCCCCAGTGTTGCCTGTGAGGCCGTCCATCATGATTCTAATCCCTTTCCATGACAGAACTTCGCTTGTGTGTAGGAAGTTATCGTGACCTCTCAGCTTTGACTTACTTTATTATTTTTTGTGTGACTTCACTAGCATAACAATGAGAACTGCAGTCTCGGGAAAATAATTCACTGACAGACCGAGTTCATGGCTTCCTGAGACAGGGGGCAGATTGTGGCCGACCCATCCAATGCTGGGCCTGTGGACGTCGAGTTCATATAGAGGGAGCTCCATCTCAGACCGCTGTTCCTTGGCAACATTCTCCTGCTCCTGGGATTTTTAACCAGTGATACTGCCCTGGGTCTTAGGAGTTACTCCGTCTCTACCTAAGCTCCCCAGACTTTGTTATTCTTGTTTCCTTTTGCCTTTGGTATTTTTTTCTAAGTATTAAGAACTGGTTGCCCTGTCATGCATCTTCACTCAAGAGAACCTCAGCCTGCAAAGTTTGCTTTGTTTATGTTAGATTGACTCTCAGATGGGGAGATTTGGCATTTTTTAAATTATTCTGAGCTTGGGTTACCATATAGTGGAGAAGAGAGAATCAAATTGTTTGTGGAGGCACATAATGAAAAAATTCTTGGTAATAAAGTTTTTTCGGTGTTGTGGATGGAGCGGGGACAGTCCTCACTGGTCACTAGCAGAATTCAGTGACAAGACCCCCTTATAGATCGCTGTTGTGAGGATAAATACAGAAGAGCACTTCACAAATGAGAGCTCACTGTCACATCAAGCGTGGTGGAGGATAAATGGATAGGAATGGAAGGAATGCAAGCTATAGGGGCATGGCTAGAAAACTGCAGCCCTTTGTAGGCTTGAGTACGGTGTCATCTTTAAAAATGTCTGTGTTATTGGTAACAATAGGGAAAGTGCCTGTACATTGCATTAAGAGTTGAGAGCAGGATATAAAACTGTATATATGGCATAATTCAAGTAAACAGACAAAATCTGTACAAAAAGATGGGAAAGAGCTATACCGAGAGTTATCACTGATGGTTTGTTTGTTTTTTTCCTGAGTGGTAGGATTGTGATTGCGTTTCTTCTTATATACTTTTTTAGTTGGTTTCTAAATATTCTTTGGTGTAATAAGGAGAAGAAATTTGTGTTTCAAAAATGACTCCTTTCTTGGGTGCCTGGGTGGCTCTGTCAGTTAAATGTTTCCCTTTGGCTCGGGGTCATGATCCTGGGGTCCTGGGATCGAGCCCCGCATCAGGCTCCCTGCTCAGCAGGGAGTCTGCTTCTCCCTCTGCCCCTCCCCCTGCTTGTGTTCTCTCTCTCTCAAATAAATAAATAAAATCTTTTACAAATTTTTTTAAAAATTAAAAAATAAAAATTATTCCTTTCTTACCCTGAATCTGATCTTCACTGCACTGAGCACAACAGCAGAGCCCAGAGCAAATGTCCGGAGGCTGGAGTTGGCTCACGTGTGTTCTCAAGAAGACAAGGAATCATGGTTTGGAGTTAAATTCGTGATAGGCCCATTGTGTACATGCATGGCTAATTTCCATTCCAGTGCTAGGGGAGTGCTATAAGATTTTACTGTAAAATGTAGATTAAAATATAGTCATTGTCCCATGTATCTGTGATTGTCTGCCTTGTTATGCATTAACTAGCAAGTAATTCCTATTTATCATTTTAAATTTTGCTTGTGTGTTCAGACCGTAATTCGGCAGCTTGCCTTTTGTAAACTTTAATATACCTTTTGCAGACTTTTTTATTGGTTATATTCAGAGCCCCATTAATTAACAGATCAGAAAATTACTAAATATAACCAAAACTTTCTAGTAGAGATGCTCATATGCAAGTGGGTCCTGCTGTTCTGGGACATCAAAACCTCCCATCTCAGGACTTCGACTCCGAGACCGCTGTTGAAAGCAGACTACAGATAACCTTTCAATAGTCTCTGCTATGTTGACACTCACTCCTAATGTTCAGAGTGATACTCATAGCTACCATTTATTGACTGGCTGGGTGCTGGACATTGCAATAGACATTTTGGATATATGAGCCCATTTCCCCTCTCCACAGTTCTTGGAGGTAGGTGCTATCATGCCCATTTTACAGATGAGAAAACAGCCTCTAGGAGACTGGATAATTTACCCCGGGTCACACAAATCTGGGACTGGCCCCCAGGGCCTGGCTGGACATGCCTTCTTTCTACCATCTATGTTGCTTTGCTCAGCAGTATTATTTAAATTCGCATTATTCAAATCAAACCAAATATTTAGGAAATGAGTAACCAAAGGACTTGAAATGAGGGTTCTCTTCTCAAGGTTTAACTTGATTTGCGAAGTGTCCCAAATAGCATAGGTCATATTTGGCGCATGATTGTGTGAAATACTATGTATGGTCCCTTCACAAATTTTATTAGAGAGGAACAAGTAACAAATTAAAATTTTAAGCTCTCTGCAATGAATGAAATTAACAAATAATTAGTTCTTTATCCTGGTTAACTGCAGTTAGCAGTTTGTGTCCCTCTCTCTTCCACTGTGCTTTCTCCTTGTCTTTCGCCTTACAGATGGCTCTATTACAGAACATAACTTTTGGGGTTTTTTTAAGACAGAACACACTGTAGTCTCTCTCATTTTCCCCATTAACTGCCCTCCCCAGTTTAGACAGGCATTATTTAGTGAATTATGGAGGAGGTTTAGTAGATATGTTCAGTTTCCCAGAGACTAAGAAGGATTGTGTTCAAACTTTATATTATGATGGGGCGCCTGGGGGGGCTCAGTCGGTTAAGCGTCCAATTCCTGATTTTCGCTCAGGTCATGATCTCGGGGTTGTGAGGTCGAGCCCCACATCAGGCTCTGCGTGGCGTCTGCTTGAGATTTTCTCTCCCTTTCCCTCTGCCCCTCCCCCTCCCTCTAAAATAAATAAATAAAATCTTTTAAAAAAACCTTTATATTATGAAATGTTCAAATGTATATAAAAGTAGAAAGAAAAATACCTTTTATTTTTTACCTGGCTTCATTATTTATCAACACGTTGCCCCCTATGACTTACTTCCCTCACCCCATTAGGATTATTTTAAGGCAAATCCAAGACATTGTATCGTTTTATCTATAAATATGTCAGTATATATTTCTAAGATATAAGGATTCTCTTTTTAAAAAATCCATAATACCTTATCACAAATTTATTATTAAAAAGTAATTCCTTTAATATCAAGTCAGCATTCAGATTTTTCCAGTTTTCTAATGAATGACTTTTTTATAGCAGCCTGTTGAGATATAATTCACAGAACATAAAATTCAACCTTTTAAACTGTTTTTAGTATGGTTCACAAAGTTGTACAGCCATCCCTACTCTCTAATTTCAGAACATTGTCATCACCCCAAAAGTTACCCCCTTTCATGCCCCCCGTGCCCCCCCTTCGCTAGCAACCATCAATCCACTGTCTCTGCGGATGTGACTGTTGTGGACATTTTGTATAAAAGGAATCACGCAGTATGTGGTTTTTTTGCCGCTGTCTTCTCTCACTTAGCAGGTCTTCAAGGTACATCCGTGTCATAGCAGGTGTCAATACCTTATTCCTTCTGATGGCTGAATAATACTCTGGTGCATAGAGATGCAACATACTGCTTATCTGTTCATCAGGTGATGGACATTCGGGTTGCTAATAAATGATTTTCCACAATCAGTTCATTAATGTCTTTTTTGCCCATACATATTTCCATTATATTGACTATTCAGCATTAGAGGATTCTTGTATTACCAGACCAATGCCCAGGAATTCAAATAACCCGTGATACCAGAGAGAGCCTCATCTACCCGCCAACGCTCTATTAAAACTTGATTCATGTGTAGTCTGATCATTTAAAAAACTTTTTAAAACCATATAAGAAGAGGGGCGCCTGGGTGGCTCAGTTGGTTAAGCATCTGCCTTTGGCTCAGGTCATGGTCCCAAGGTCCCGGGTTCGAGCCCCACATCGGGCTCATTACTCAGCGGGGAGCCTGCTTCTCCCTCTCTCTCTGCCCCTCCCCCTCGCTGTGCTCTTGTGCTCTCTCTTCCTCTTAAATAAATAAAATCTTTTAAAAAAAACATATAAGAAGAGTTAAGATTTTAAATCTGCTGAATGTCCTCAGGCTTCTGCAGAGCAGATACAGCAGTTCTGTACTCGCTCTTTCCACCGCAGGGTAGAGAGATCTTCCCTACTACTCTTATAGCACACGCCACAGTGGGGATGCGCCGCAGTTGACTCCAGCATCCCCTGTGGGTGGTCTTTTGTTTTACAGGTAATGCCGCTGTGGTTGACCTTGTGCATGTGGCATTTTGCGTTGTTGCCAGGATGTCTTTAGGTCAGATTCCTAGAAGTGGGATTGCCCATCAGAGGATGAGAGTGTGTGTGACTTTGCTGAGTGTCAGCGGCAGGATCTTCCACAGAACTTAAGTAATTACCCACTTGTCTCACAGCATAGTGGACACAGTTTGCCTCTTCCAGTTCCAAACGTGGACATCTCATAAATTTTGAAATGGATAATTAGGGGGGTCTTGAGCTCAGGGTCGTGACTTCAAGCCCTGTATTGGGGTCCACACTGGGTGTGGAGCCTACTTAAAAAAAGTAAATGAAGCCTATAAATAGATTCCTTCCAGTTTGGGGCACCTGGGTAGCTCAGTCGGTTAAGCATCCAACTCTTGATCTCAGCTCAGGTCATGATGTCAGGGTGGTGAGATGGAGCCCTGTGGTGGGCTCTGCGCAGGACATGGAGCCTGCTTGGGATTCTCTCTCTCTCTCTCCCTCTCTCTCTAAAAAAATAAATAAATAAAATACATGGATAATTAGGAATTCTAGATTCATAGTGGTCAGATATGCTAAAATTAAACTTTGGATTTCTCCACATAACCACATACACAGTCGTGCTTTGCATAATTAAGTTTATTTCAAAACCTAATGGGCTGTTTTACTTATCAAATATTGCACTTTGAGTTATTACTATGATGTGAGTGAAAAGGGTTTCTTGGTCTTTAGGTTGTAACAGTTCATAATAATAAGCATTGGTAGGTTCAGCGAACTATACTCAAATTTCTGTAATTATATCAACTCTAGTTTTGAACATATGTCATCACAGTTCTTAAAGTCTGGATATTCCAATCCTACCACCTAGAAAGATTGAAAAAAATTTATTTCAGGTTTAATTGTGAATGTTTTAGACCTGAGATTGCAAATACTTTTGTTAGAGCCAGAGATTTTCAGCTACCATGTTGTGGAGTCATTTTGCCGGAAATTTAACTCCTGGTAGTTTATCGAGGACCTTCTATGAATGAGTATGCCAAGGAACTACTAGCCATCAGTCCGGCACATGTGGCTGGACCAAGGGCCTGTCCCCTTCAGCCTCGTGGCTCAGCTCCCTGGTGGACTGTCGAGTTTGTCTATGAACTGACTCAGGGTGGCGAAGTCATAGAAACTCAGCACACTCTTCCCGCATGAATTAGGATCTGATTTCAGGGTGGGGAGAGACATCCTTAGAGCGCATTTGGACTAAAAATGGGGCCTACGGTCACACTGCCAGTTGGGGACACACTGGGCCTAGAGCTCTGGCCTTCACGCCCAGACTTGAGGTCCTGCCCCTGCCTGCACTCCCCTGCCACCCTCACTTTGCCAGGTGTCTCCCTCTGCCCGTCCCTGGGTGTGCTGGATGCGGCTGAGGACACTCGCGTGGGTCTGATTCCACCGTAGGTGCCTCTGAACGTAACTGACACGCTACACTAATTCTACTCACATCGCGTTCTGGGGACTCGATTGCACCCTGATGTCCAAAAGCATTTCATCATCTGGATGTAGCCATAGGGTAAGAGCCCCCACTTCTCGTGTGCCTGCAGCATCCTGGACACGCCGCTAACAACTCCCACTGCTCCTTCCTGCTCCTCGCAGCGCCCTGCAGCCTGGCCGCTGTTACCCGTATTTCACAAAGAAGCTGGGGCTTGGAAAGGTGGTGACTTCTCCGAGGCTCCGTAAGTAAGCCGAACTGAGAGTGAGGCCAGTCCCGTCTGAGCCCTTCAGTCCTCTGTGCTTCTCAGTCTCCCTTGAGAGTTGAGATTCCGGCCGTCCTGATACCGCTCCCATGAATGCATTCTAAACACACACCATTTATCATTCATTCTCCTTTTATTTGAGAAATCCTTCTTTCGTGCCGTGGGTCTACGTTTTGCCCCTAGGAACAATTAAAATGTTATTTTAAAAATCCCTTTTATGAACCAGAAGAATGTCTCATCTCTTAGTGTCATGTGGAGGCAAAGGAGTCATTTATCTTCGCACCCGATGAGCGGGAAATTGTGTTTGAACCTTTCCCTGTGCTATTTCTCTTCCACAGTTTTAAAGATCACTTGTCTGAAAATGACTCATTGTAGCGGCTTTTGTATCCTCCGGCCCTCCCAGTCCAGGCTAGTACTCGTTCACACTGGACACCAGGGGGCATTCTTTTCTTCCAGAACTTTCCCTTTATGGTGGCCGCCTTTTTTCCTTGAGTGGCTAATCACATCTAGATGGGGAAGCACGGAAGCAACCTGCTGAGGTGTCATGTGCACAATAGGCACTTAGTTAAAGGCATTTTGGTGGCATTTGCTGTGCTATTGACAAAGTCAGTGGTGAGGAACCCCGGGGGATGTTACCCAGATCGGCGTGTAGCCCTAACAGATCTCTCCACCTTCCCCGTCACTCCGAGGGCGGTCACTGGGCCCCTGCCCCATCCTCGGGTTTTCTTTCATGGTTTCTCATCAGACCTTTAAGGATTCTGTTTGCTTCTGATGATGCTCTGCCACAGCTTAATTTTTTTTTTAAGATTTATTTATGTATTTATTTGACAGAGAGAGACACAGCGAGAGAGGGAACACAAGCAGGGGGAGTGGGAGAGGGAGAAGCAGGCTTCCTGCTGAGCAGGGAGCCCGATGCGGGGCTCGATCCCAGGACCCTGGGATCACGACCTGAGCCGAAGGCAGACGCTTAACGACTGAGCCACCCAGGCGCCCTCTGTCATAGCTTAAGGTACACATCTGTTACCCCCGGTCAGAGAGCCTGCCGCACACAGCTGATCTTTCATGGGCTTCTACAGCCCTAATTCCCCTTCTGGGAGAAGGACGGAACTAGGTTATTAGGAGACTGAACTTTGAAATTATGACTCAAGAAAAAAATTAAAATTTCACAATGACCCAGAAATGGTAACATAATGCCTTCTCTTGGAAGCAGGGCTTTTGTTCTTGAAATTCAGTGTGGTGTGATCCACAGATCCCTGTTGAACACCTTCTGTGGAGGCATGCCTCCTTAAGGAGCCTCCCGTCGTCCATGGAGTGGGCAGGTGAATAAACAGACGATTGCCATGCAGTGTTCTCGGGATGGCAGCACAGGCCAGGGCTGTGGGCGCAGGGAGGAGGTCACCCAGCCTGGTTTGGTGGCAAGCGTGGTGGGGAGGTGTGGGCGGTCCTGGGTCAGGGGCCCAAGAGGAGCCAACATCGTCCATGAGCCTCTCTGGGTCCTTTCTTTCCCATCCTCCGGGCTCTGCCCTGCAGGCTGACCTGTGCGACTGCACCAGCAGGCCCTTGCCCTCCACCCCCCAGTTAGCTTTGGGCATCGAGGGCCCTCACTGGGGATTGGAAGAAGGGGAGAGAGGGAGATCAGAGTATTTACTTCCTTGGCTCCTCCCAAGTCCATGGGGCCTGGGAGGGATGACAGCTGCTCTGCTATCAGCCCAGAGAGACAGAGCAGTCCACCCGGGCTGCCCACCTCTGGAGCTAGGCGTGCAAAGCTCATGGACAGTGTGGAGAGATCTAGGCGACACTCCTCCCAGCACCGGTGTCTGCCGCCCGCTGTTACTCTGGAAGATGAGATTAGCCCACCTGGAACAGCAGTAATAAGCAAGGGCTGAATTGTAAGGTACAAACTGGCATGGGGTAGGAGCTCTGAGAGGCCATCCAGGAGGGCAGGAATGACAAGGAGGGGACAATGGCATAGCCTGTGGGTCTCAAAGTGCGGTCCCCAGAGCAGTGGCAGCGTGACCTGAGAGCTTGTTAGAAAGGCAGATTCTCAGGCTGCCCCCAGACCCAGCATCGGAACCACTGGGGCTGGAGCCTGGAGGTCTGTATTGTAACACTCCCTCCGGGTGAGTCTGTGCACGTTCAGATTTGTGAGCCCGACAGAGGCAAAGCTAAGGAGGTGGCATCGTTTTGCTTGTTGGTTTGTGGGGGGGGGGGCGCAGTGAAGAGTCTGGGCACATAGTGGGAGAAGTAAAGCCTATGGACAGAATGAGAGCAGCTCAGAGGTTATAAAAGACCAGATCCTGACGGGCCTAGTGGCGGGGAGGCGGGCTAACCCAGGGGTCGGGACCGTGTCCTCTCCTCTCTGGGCTGGTTGTGAAGTAGGAGCCCCCCACATGTGCAGGTCCCAGTAGGACGAGACAGCACCCTTCCAGTTGTCCCACTCTGCCCAACAACGAGTATGTGTAACAGCACGTGGCAGCGCCCGCGCACCATTGGAGGTGGTGGCGAGGGACATCAAGGTGAGGGCCCCGGGGAGACAAGCCTGGACAGGGCTGACCAAACGCCCAGAAGACCCACCCTCGGGTCTAGGAGTCATGCTTCAGAGACAGGCTGGACAGGCAGGAATAGCAGGAAGGGAAGGGACAGCCGGGCTGACATGAGTCATTCTCACCTCCTAGGGCTGCTGTGACTGATGACCACAAAGTGGGGCCTGGGGGGCCTGAGACAGCAGACTTACTCTCTCACACTGCTGGAGGCCGGCAGTCCAAGACCAGTACACTGGACTGAAGTCAAGGTGTGGCAGGGTCGGTTCCTGCCGGAGGCTCTAAGCGAGACTGTTCCAGGACTCTCTCCCAGCTTCTGTGGCTGCCGGCCGTCCTTGGCATTCCCCGGCTTCTAGGCTTCACTCCCAGCTCTGCATCCGCTGTCGCCTCGCCTTCTCTCCCGGAGCCTCTGTGTCTCTTCTCTGCTCCTCACAAGGACACCATCACTGGGTTCAGGGCCCACCCTAATACTGTATGACCTCATCTTAACTAATTACATCGACAAAGACCCTATTTCCAAAAAAGGTCATGTCCCCAGGTTCTGGGTGGACGGGAACATTGAGGGTCCATGTATTTAAAAAACAAAACAAAACCAGAATGGGAACAGAAATGGTGGGCGAAGCAGAGAGAGGAGGTAGAGTAGTGACAATGACGGTGACAATGCCTGTCCTGGGGGGAGAAGGGTCCTGTCCGGGAGGCGCGGCAGACGTGCACGAGAGAAGATGGGGAGTCCTGGTTCGGGACCCGCGGTGTCTTGCTGAGGAATGCTGGCTCCCAGCACGCTAGGCCCTCGGGTGGGCAGGTGCTCAGGAGGTGGGGAAAGAGAGCGCGTGGAGGGTGGCGGAGGGAGGGGGTGGTGCTCTGGCTGGGGCACTGCCTCTGCCTTTTGCCACTTTCTGTCACGTTTGAAAAAAGAAGGAAGCCTGGCCCTCTGCCTTAGGGACTGAAAAGTTTTGGTGTGTTAAAAACATTCTATTTAGTTTTGTCATTTTTTTTTTTTTTGACAGACAGAGAGAGAGAACAAGTGGGCAGAGAGGCAGGCAGAGGGAGAGGGAGAAGCAGGCTTCCCGGCCGAGCAGGGAGCCCGATGTGGGACTCGATCCCAGGACCCTGGGATCATGACCTGAGCCGAAGGCAGCCGCTTAACTGACTGAGCCACCCAGGCGCCCTGTCATTGTTTTTAAGAACCTCAGTCAAGGCACATTTAATTCTGTGATGCACGAAATAAATTCTGCTAGCGTTTCAAATCAATTTTTTTTATTTCAGAGTAGTGTTAGATTTACAGAAAAGTTGCAAGGACCGGGGCGCCTGGGTGGCCCAGTCGTTGGGCGTCTGCCTTCGGCTCAGGTCACGATCTCAGGGTCCTGGAATCGAGCCCCGCATCGGGCTCCCTGCTCGGTGGGAAGCCTGCTTCTCCCTCTCCCACTCCCCCTGCTTGTGTTCCCTCTCTCGCTGTGTGTCTCTCTGTCAGGTAAATAAATAAAATCTTTATTAAAAAAAAAGGAAGAAAGAAAAGTTGCAAGGGCGGTATGGACGGTTGCCATCTACCCCGCGCCCAGCTTCGCCGGCGATTAACATTTTACATTAGCATGCCACAACGATGACACTTTTTTTATTTTTTATTTTACCTTTT
The DNA here is from genome assembly GCF_003265705.2 of Callorhinus ursinus. Classification (NCBI taxonomy): domain Eukaryota; kingdom Metazoa; phylum Chordata; class Mammalia; order Carnivora; family Otariidae; genus Callorhinus; species Callorhinus ursinus. The sequence goes on from NW_027397070.1 coordinate 68,482,936, forward strand.
TTTTTAAAAAAGATTTATTTATTTGAGAGAGAGTGCGCGCACGTGGGGGGGAGGGGCAGAGGGAGAGGGAGAAAGAATCTCAAGCAGACTCCACACTGAGCGCAAAGCCCGATGCAGGGCTCAGTCTCACCCGCGAGATCATGACCTGAGCTGCAATCAAGAGTCACACGCTTAACCGACTGCGCCACCCAGGTGCCCTAGTGATACATTTTTTATCAATTAGAGGCACACTTTATCTGGATTTCCTTAGTTTATCCCTAACATCCTTTTTATGTTGTTCCAGGATCCAATCTGGGATTATATTTGGCCATCATATCTCCCGAGGCTCTTCTAGACTGACAGTTTCTCAGATTTTCCTTGTTTCTGATGACCTTGACAGTTTTGAGGAGCCCTGGTCAGATAGTTCATTGTCTTTTGACTTGGGTTTGTCTGGTAGGTACTGGGTTTTAGGGAGGAAGACTGTAGAGGTAAAGTGCATTGCTGTCACATCCTACCCGGGGTACATACTGTTGACGTGACTTGTCACTGTGACGCTGGCCGGGATGGAGTTCTCCAGGTTTGTCCACAGCGAAGTGACTCCCCACCCTGCCTCCGCTCTGTGCCGTGCAGAAGGCAGTCACTATGCCGCCCGCATTTATGGAGCAGAGGACTGTGTTCCACCTGCTTGAGGATGAAGCATCTACATATATGATCTGGAATTCTGCACAGGAGAAATGAGCTTTTCTTGCCCATTTAATCATTTACTCAATGATTCTATCAGTCTGGACTCCTGGATATTTATTTCATATTTCGGGCTATAATCCAGTGCTACTGTCTATATTTTGTTGCTGAAATTGTCCCAGCTCTGGCTGCTGGGGGAGCTCTTTCAGTTGACTCCTGGGTCCCTGTGACTTCACCCCATCAGTATAGGGTTTGGGTTTTATTATTGCTTTTGAGCACTTCCTTACTCTCTGGCAGTACAGGGTGCTCCAGGCTCATGTTGGATGTGCCCTGCCCCAGCTCCAGATTCGGGCATTTCCCCGAGGAGTCCCGGTTCTTTGCTGTTGAGGAATTGTGTTAGAACCCAGGGATCGGTTGGTGCCCTTGCTTTCGGTACTCTCAGCAGGCAGAGCTAAGGAATGTGTTTATACTGGGGCACCTGGGTGACTCAGTCAGTGAAGCATACAACTCTTGGTTTCAGCTCAGGTCATGATCTCGTGGGTTGTGGGATCGAGCCCCATATCAGGCTCTCCGCTCTGGAGAATCTGCTTGAAGATTCTCCCCCTCTGTCCCTCCCCCAACCCACATGCTCACTCTCTCTCAAATAAATAAATAAATCTTAAAAAAAAAAAGTGTGTTTGTGCTAATCCGTGTTTACATACATAGGTATAAATTGTATCTGTAGCTATATCAGGCTAAACATGGCTTCATACGGAGGTCTCCTACCCCCTGGCTCATTCAACACCATCCCCCTTGCTTGTCTATAGCCTCCCTCTGCAACAGTGAGAAGCCTGGTTCCCACCATCCTCCTTGCCGTTCCGTAATTGTTCACTGCTAGGGCTCATGATAGTGGTTTCAGAGGTGTTGACCATGCCCTGTGGGAAACAACGTTACTAACCCGAGCATAGTGCTTAGATGTGCTCCTCAGTCTCTCCCCATTTTCACAGCACCTTCCTGTCCTCCCCCTTCCATGAGGTTAGAGCCCATACTTGAAGTATAGTTTGATTCTTTTATCCGTCATGGGTTCCCCGTCTCCTAACTGATTTTTATCTGCATACATTAAAGTTCCTTCTGTGTGCCTTAAGAGCCTGGAGGTTTTAGGGTCCCTGGGTGGCTCAGTTGGTTAAGCAACTGCCTTCGGCTCAGGTCATGAGCCTGGAGTCCCGGGATCGAGTCCCACAAGGGGCTCCCTGCTCCCTGCTCGGCAGGGAGTCTGCTTCTCCCTCTGACCCTCCCCCCTCTCATTCTCTCTCTCTCAAATAAATAAATAAAATCTTTAAAAAAAAAAGAGTCTGGAGGTTTTGACAGATGCTTGGTGTCGCATAGCATGATCAGCATCATACAGAATCATTTTACCACCTTAACATGCTCTTGCACCTTACCTGTTCAGCCCCCCACCCCCTGCTGGGCCAACCTCTGGCAACCACTGATCTGGTTTTTGTCTCTGTAGTTTTGCCTTAAATGGAATCATAGAGAATGTAGCCTTTCAGCCTGGCTGCTTTCACTGAGCAGCATGGATTTAAGACTCAGCCCTGTCCTTGCGTGGATGGCTTCCTTGCTTTTTTTTTTTTTTTTTTTTTGCTGAATCATATTGCATTGTCTGGATGGACCGCAGTTTGTTTATCCACTAACCAATTGAAGGACAACTTGGTTGCTTCCAGTTTTTGACAATTATGAATAAAACTGCTATAAATAGTAAATGCAGGTTTTATATAGACATAAGTTTTCCAATCAGTTGAGTAAATACCTAATGTCACACAATGACTGGATCATACTGTAAGACTACATTTAGCAACCGCCAAACCGTCTTCCAAAGTGGCTGTACCATTTTGTATTCCCACCAGCAATGAATGAGAGTCCCTGTTGCTCTGGTCCTGGCCAGCAATTGCAATTTTGTTTGTTTTTTGGATTTTAGCCACCCTAATAGGTGTATAGAGATATCTCATTATTGTTTTAATTTGCATTTCCCTAATGACAAAAGATGTTGAGCATCTTTTCATATGCTTATTTGCCATCTGTAGATCTTCTTTGGTGAAGTGTCTGTTCAGATCTTTTGCCCATTTTTTTAATTGGGCTGCTTGTGTTCTGACTGTGGAGTTTTAAGCATTCTTTTTTATATTCTGTATACAAGTCCTTTATCAGATACGTGATTTGCAAATATCTTCTCCCAGTTTGTGGCTCATCTTTTCATCCTCGTAACGTTGTCTTTCACGGAGCAAACATTTTTATAATTTTAATGAAGTCCAAACAATCATTTTTTTCTTTCATGGATTGTGCTTTTGTTGTTGTATCTAAAAAGTCACCAAACCCAAGGTCACACAGAGTTTTCTGCATTTTCATGTAGACGTTTTATAGTTTTGCATTTTACGCTAGGGTCTTTGGTCCATTTCGAGTTCGTTTCTGCATAAGGGGGAAGATTTTGTCTAGGCTCATTGTTCCAGCATCCTTAGTTGAAAATCTCCACTGAATTCTCTTGACACCTTTGTCAGTTTTGCCAGCATTTTAAAATTGATGTCCTTTGCTGTCCTACCTGTCTTAAGTTCTGTAAAGAGTCACCTTGACAGAGGGGAAAGCTCTGATGGCGTTTTCTGCTTATCTCACAGCAAGACCACTGGTGCAGACCCTGCCTTTAAGGACCACTGTTAACAACGGCACTGTGTTACCAAAGAAACCTAGTGGCTCTCTACCGTCCCCCTCAGGGGCCAGGAAAGAAACAGCTGTGCCCGCCGCAACCAAAAGGTAGGTGCAGAGTGCCTTAACCCACCCCAAAAAAGAGTTCCATCTCAGGTTTAAAATAAATATTGCCTTTTTATGTGACACCTCTTAATTTCTTGTCTGAATTAAAACTCATAAAAGTACAATATTTGGTGTGTTGCCATATCAGGACCTATATACATTTATTTTTCTGCTTTTTTAGACTTTTTCTTACTGTCTTTTGAAATTTCATTGGCTAACACCATGGTGTGCTATTTTGTATTTTTGCTTGAGGGTCTCTTGAAAACACAAAAGGGAGTGTAACCTGTGTTAAAACGAATATGCTCTTAAAAAAAAAAAAATGAAGGGGCACCTGGGTCGTTCAGTCGGTTAAGCACCTTTGGCTCAGGTCATGATTGCAGGGTCCCGGGATTGAGCCCCGCATCGGGCTCCCTGCTCAGCTTCTCCCCCTGCTTGTGCTCTCTCTCTGAAATTAATAAATAAAATCTTAAAAAAGAAAAAGAATATGCTCTTCCCAGCTTCATACTTGGCATGGAGCAAAATTCAGATTGCCGTACCAATGTTAACTTTTTATCTATGAAATTTGGATAAGCTCATACCTTTAAATTGTGCCTAACAGTGAAGTTCTAGATATTGATGTTGTCTGTCAGAGCATAGTTTGCTCTTAATATTTCTATAACTTCATGATTGTCATATTAAAATTTCATATATTATATGCCAGGCCACTTGCCTTAGCTTTTAGGCTCTAGAAAATTAAATACATGATGGTAATATAGCCTAGAAAACCTTAAAGAAATTCTTGTGTGGTGATACCCCCCCCGGCTTGTTACAAGCCCACCGTAGAAGCTCTTAGGGCTCATTACAATACTAACTGCCTAGCAGGTGTCGGGTCAGGGAGCATGAGTGTGCAGAGGCCACTCTGCATGCTGGGGCCACCAGTGGGCTTGCAGGTGTTGGATCAGATGCTGCGCTGTGACTTGGAGGAAAACATAGCAATCCTATCTTCTTTTTCAAATATGTAGTGTTTGTACTCTCCCTCAAAAAACAAATTTTCATTGTGTTTTTACCAGCTAGAGTTTCATGTACTTATTGTTTGTGAATTTTAAGAACATTGATTTTGCAGGGCTTTTTAAAACTTAAAAAATGACATTCTTAACCTCATGTTGTATCTGTTTAATACTTGCTTGAATCATTTATTTCTAATCAACATGAAGTGACCTTCTGCATTCTAAATGGCAGCAGTCAATATGGACTGTCTTTGTTTTTCATCTAGATGTCGAAGATTGCCAAGGCTGACTTTATTTGAGGATTCAGATTGCCATCTGTTATAAAACACATAACATTAAATTTATCATCTCAGCCATTTTTAAGTGTACGGTTTGGTAGCGTTAAGTACTGTTGCACATTGTTGTTGTGCAGCAGATCGCAAGAACCTTTTCATCTTTTCTTTCTGTTTCCTTCTAAAATTATTTATTTATTTATTTAAATTTTAATTCCAACACAGTTAACATTCAGTGTTGTATTAGTTTCGGGTATACAACATAGTGATTCGGCAATTCCATACAACACCCAGTGCTCATCCCAACAAGTACCCTCCTTCATCTGCATCCCCTACTTTTCCCACCCCCCCACCCACCTCCCTTCTGCTGACCATGAGTTTGAAGAATTTTTTCATCTTGCAAAACTGAATTTCTATATCCATTAAACAATAATTCCTATCCCCAGCTCTTGGCAATCACCCTTTCTATGAGTTTGACTACTTTAGATACTTCATATGAGTGGAATCATACAGTATTTATTTGTCCCTTTGTGGCTGAGTTATTTCATTGAGCATCATATCCTTGAGGTTCATCCATATTGTAGCATATCACAGGATTTCCTTCTTTATTAAGGCTGCATAATACACACACCCACACCCACACCCGTACACCCCACATTTTCTTTATCCATTCAACTGTTGATGAACATTTGGCTTGTTTCTGCCTCTTGGCTGTTATAAATAATGCTATAATGAATGTGGCTATGCAAATAGCTCTTCAAAATCCTGCTTTTAATTCTTTTGGATAGATATCCAGAAGTGATATTGCTGAGTCATAAGGTAATTCTATTTTTAATGTTTTGACGAACCACCATATTGTTTTCCATAATGGCTACACCATTTTACGTACCCACCAACAAAGCACAAATGTCCTAATTTCTTCTCATCCTTGCCAAAAACTTGTTATTTTCTATTCTTTTGCTAGTGGCAATCCTAATGGATATGAGGTGATATCTCATTGTGGTTTTGCTTGGCATTTATCATATGATAAGTGATAATGAGCATCTTTTTTAAAAGTAATCTCTACATCCAATATGGGGCTTGAACTCACGACCCCTAAGATCAAGAGTCACATACTCTACTGACTGAGCCAGCCACGTACCTGGATATTGAGCATTTTGTTATATGCTTGTTGGTCATTTGTATATCTTCTTTGGAGAAATATCTGTTCAAGCCCTTTGCCCATTTTTAAGTCAAATGATTCATTTTTCTGTTATTGTTCCTGAACTGTAGAATTTCCTTACATATTCTGGATATGGACCCCTTATTAAGTATATTATTTGCAAATATTTCCTCCCATTACATAGGTTGTCTTTTTACTCTATTGATTGTTTCCTTGATACACAGAAGTTTCTAAGTATGATGTAGTCCCAAGTGTCTACTTTTGCTTCTGGTGTCACATCCAAGAAATCATTGACAAATACAGCATCCCAAAGCTTTCCCCTTGTGTTTTCTTCCAGGAGTTTGATGGTTTTAGGTCATACATTTAGTTCTTTAATCCCTTTTGAGTTAATTTTGTTTATTGTCGAAGGGTCCAACTTCATTCTTTTGCGTGTCGATATTCAATTTTCCCTTTGCCATTTGTTGAAAAGACTGTCCGTTTCCCATCGTCTGCTCTTGGGGCTCCCTTGTTGAAAATCATTTGGCCACATACTCAAGGGTTTATTTCTGGGCTCTCTATTCTGTTCCATTGATCTATTTTTCTCTCTTTGGGCTAATGAAGATACTCTACCAACTTGATTACTGTTACTTGGTAGCATATTTTAAAATCAGATACTTTGAGGCCTCCAACTTTGTTCTTCTTTTTCAAGGTTGTTTTGGCTATTTGGGGTTCCCTTGACATTCCTTTTAAATTTTAGGCTTTTTTTTCTATTTCTGCAAAAAATACCATGTTGATAGGGGATGCATTGAATCTATAGATCATTATAGGTACTATAGACATTTTAACAATATTAGGTCTTCCAATCCATGAAAATGGGATGGGTTTCCACTTATTTATGTCATCTTTGATTTATTTTAGCAGTGTTTTATAGTTTTTTTGCACAGGTCTTTCACTTCCTCGGTTAAATTTATTCCTGAGTATTTTATCCTTTTGATTCTGTAGCAAACGGGATTTTTTTCCTTAATTTCCTTTTTTTGTGTTCGTTGTTGTTAGTGTATAGGAATGCAACTGATTTTTGTATCCTGCAACTTTGCTGAAATTGTTGATTAGTTTTAAAATGTTTGTGTGCATGGAATCTTTAGGGCTTTCTACATGTAAGATCACGTCATCTGCAAACAGAGATAACTTTAGTTCTCTCTAATGTCAATACCTTTCATTTCTTTTTCTTATCTAACTGTGCTGGCTAGGATTTCTAGTACTGTGTTGAACAGGAGCGGTGCAAGTGGATCTCCTTGCCTTGTTCCTGATCTTAGAGGAAAAGCTTTTAGTCTTTCACTGTTGCATATGATGTTAGCTGTGAGCTTTTCATATATGGCTTTTATTATGTTAAGGTAATTTCCTTCTATTTCTAATTTGTTGAGAGTTTTTAACATGAAAGAATGTTGAGTTTTGTCAAGTGCTTTTTCTGTATCCGTTAAGATAGGGATGTGGTATTTGTCCTTCATTATGTTAATGTGGTGTATTACATTGATTTTCATATGTTGAACCATCCTTGCCTTGCAGGTCTAGATCCCATGGGGCTGTGGTATAATGGTCCCCTCTTACCCATGGTCTCACTTTCTGCAGTTTCAGTTGCCCATGGTCAACCTCAGTCCAGAAGCATAAGACCCTCCTTCTGACATACCACCAGAAGGTCAATAGTAGCCCAACATTATGTCACAGTGCCTACATATTTATTTCACTTCATCCTATCACGTAGGCATTTTATCCTGTCACATCATCACAAGAAGAAGGGTGAGTAGAGTATAATGAGATATTTTGACAGACAGAGACCATAGTCACAAAACTTTTATTACAGTATATTGTTCTAATTGTTTCTAGTTTATTATTAATTATTGTTGTTAATCTCTTACTATGCCTAATTTATAAATTAAACTTTATCATAGATATGTACTGTATAAATAGGGTTTGGTACTATCCACAGTTTCAGGCATTCACTGGTGGGTCTTAGAACATATCCCCTGTGGATAAGGGGGCACTCCTGTAATCCTTTTAATGTACTGTTGAATTCAGTTTGATAGTATTTTGTTGAGGATTTCTGCTTCAAGCTTCATCAGGGATATTGGTCTATAGTTTTTCTTGCTGTGTCTTTGTCTGGTTTTGGTATCATAGAATGAGACTGGAAGAATTTCCTCTCCCCCATTCCCCCTTCAATTCTTTGAACAGCTTTGAGGAGAATTGGTATTAATTCATCTTTAAATGTTTGGTAGGATTCTCCAGTGATGCCGTCTCGCCCTGGGCTTTTCTTTGTTGGGAGATTTTTTTTTTATTACTGTTTCAATTTCCTTCTGGATATTGGTCTGTTAGAGTTTTTATTTCTTCATGATTCAGCCTTGGTATGTTGTATGATTCTGGGAATTGATCCATTTCCTCTATGTTATCCAATTTGTTAGCATATAATTGCTCCTAATAGTCTCATAGAATTCTTTTTACTTCTGTGACATCAGTTGTAATATTCCCTCTTTCATTTCTAATTTTAGTTATTTGGGTCTCTTTTTTTCTTAGTCTAGCTGAGGATTTGTCAGTTTTGTTGATCTTTTTGAAAGAAATTTGTAGTTTCATTTATTTTTTTCTATTTTTCTATTCTCTGTTTTATTTTTACTCTAATCTTTATTAGGTCCTTACTTTTACTAACTTTTGTTTCAGTTCTTTTTCTAGTTCCTTGGGGTAGAAGGCTAGGTTGTTGTTTTGAGATCTTTCTTCTTTTCAATGCACATCTTTACTGCTATAAACTTCCCTTCTAGTATTGTGTTCTCTGATCCCACAAGTTTTAGTGTGTTTTGTTTTTATTTTCATTTGTTTCTAGATATTTTCTAAATTCCCTTGTGATTTCTTCTTTGACCCATTGATTGTTCAAGACTGAGTCCTCTCATTTCAAGAGTATCATTTTATTTTATTTTATCTTATCTTTTTTTTTTTTTTTGAGAGAGAGAGAGCACACAAGTGCACTTGGAGGCGGGGAGGGGATCCCGAATCTTAAGCAGGCTCCATACCCAGTGCGGAACCCAACGTGGGGCTCAGTCTCACAACCCCGAGATCATGACCCAAGCCAAAATGAAGAGTTAGATGCTTAACCAACTGAGCCACCCAGGCACCCCTCAAGAGTGACTTTTTAAAGTAGCAAATTATTGTGGTGCCCGGCTGGCTCAGTCGGTAGAACGTGCAACTCTTGATCTCAAGGTCGTAAGTTTGAGCCCCACACTGGGTGTGGAGACTACTCAAATAAATCTTTTTTAAAGAATAAATAAAGTAGCAAATTATTAATGGAAAAAGGAGATTCTTTCCCTTTATTCTTGGATAAAATGGAATTTTATCATTTATACCTCTTATATATTTGGAATTTAAATAAGATTTAAAAAATTTTCAGAGCAAAAAAATGAAAGTAAAAATTGAAATGCAAATGTAATTTCTAGCTTTCAGTTCATTTCATGAGAGCTTATGTCCAGCATTCTTGTTCTTTGATTTTGTAGAATTTTCTATGGTTGGTCCAAAGTAACTTTGATGTAGTGTGATAATGCCCTTCACTATTTATGGCTTTCTTAGACCTCATAGGATTAATTGGCATGATTGCTAGAGTTCCTGGCAAACTGTATTTTCAGTTCTAGTGTTTGAAACATGTATTCAGGGTACGGTAAGGCTGCGGAATGATGTTTCTGAAACTGACCACACAAGTGAGGCTGGGCTATGGAATCAGATGGACACTTTCCCCAGGGTGTGAAAAAGCGCAGGCATCCATGGGTACTTTGGGCCCCCTCTAAGTCAGTGATGATGGCAGAAATCATCCTTCAGTGGTAATAAAAGCCTACAAAGTACCAGGTTTTTAATATCGGTATCACTAATCCTCAAAATGATTTGCAAGGTAGATATTGGTATTTCTATTTTATGAGAAGACTGAAGCTCAGAGAAACGAGGTAACTTCCCCAGGTCCCACAGGCACAGAGCTGGGAAGGTGCTCAGACCCAGGTTCACGTGCATCCAGAGCTCATGCCCCTACCGCTACGCTAGGCTGCTTCCCGCAAGACGTCCAGGTCAGCACTTACATTGGCTCATAAAAAGTGCTTGATATAATTACTGTTTGGAAACGATCCCTCTTGTCTGCCCCTGCTTTCTGCACGCTGCTGTCAGGAGCAGCGATGTTCCGAGATGCCCCTGTGGGCGCCGACAGGAGCAGCATCAGAGACTTCTGGCAGCAAGTCTGAGAGATAGGACTGGCAGGTACTTAGGGGCTGCAGGGGCTGGACTCCAAGGATAGAACCGGCCATGTGCTGTGAGCAGAGGCCTGGGTCCTCTGCTCCCTGTGTCAGCCTTATAGGCGAGAGCTTGTGCTTAGGGACTGCTCTCAGCAAGATTATCTTAGGAGGAAAGGAAGGAAAGAAGGGAGGGAGGGAGGAGGGTTGGTTATTTGTAGCCATCATATTGTGTGCACATATACGTGTTAACACTTGAACAATAACCTTCCTTCCAGAAATATTCTAAGGCCTCTGTAGATGCTTCTTTTTAATTTACGGAATAATCATTTTGGTTCGTCTGGTAAACTGTTGTCGAGCAGCCAACCAGAAATACATGGTTTTCTGAGTGTTCAAAACTCTTGGATTTCAGGGTAGAACAGAGTGATTCATTAATTTTGTTTCTCTGGTTTTTATGGGCATCCTTGGATGTGAGTTCACATCCACTTGGACGTTGGAAACCCAAACAGTAGCATCTAATTATTCCTCTGTGGTCAAGTTCCTATAGATCTCTCATTAGGAGAGAATTCTGAAAAGAGCAAGAAGCACGCTAGGCATCCTGAATATTAGGAATAAAATAGCTTCCAGGATGTTTCAAATATGTTTACAATCATGCAGGAATTTTTCTATAATCAGAGTTCCAAATTAACCAAGTCGGGGCATCTGCAGAGTGTGGATGGGTATCTGTTTGTTTTCTCTCCTCTGGGGTTTTTTCAGCCTAGTGCTTAAGAACAAAATCTCCTTTGGAAATTGTCCAGCACCCAGCAGTTGTGCTTTGTGTTGCCAATTAAGACTTCGATTGGGGGCTTGATTTGGAATCCTTGGGAAAAGCTTTGTTTCCATTAGTCAAAGGAAAAAAGGCAGAAAATCCGGGGAAGACATTGTAGGTCATACCTTGCTCAGTGGGGATGCTGAAGCTGACAATAGAATAACATTTCCACTGGCTCAAAACAGAGACAATCACTCATTCTTTCTGCTCCTAAGTAGAGTTTTACAATAGGGCAGAGCTGTGAGAAGAGAGATCAAAAGAACTAAACTGGTACAAAACAGAGCATTATTTTAAAAATGCTCTGTTCTAAGTGTAAAATAGGGTGGTAAACATCTACTGCTTCCAAATAAACAGCTGACAGTCCTTTGGAAAAATGGTTACACTTGTTAGAAAGACCCATTTGTAAATGCATCAGTTGGTGCTGGACGTGCACACAATTTCAAGAGTAGAAAAGTGAAACCTGATTTTCTGGGTTTTTTTATTATTATTATTACTTCTGATATATTTCCTTATCACTCAGATCCACTGAAACATTTTGAGTCTGTTTCTCTAGCAAAATAGAGATAGAATCACTCTGCCATTGAACGGAGGAAGATGAGTTGGCACCTATCCCTTTATCAGAAGTGACGCAGTCACCCCTCTGGGCTCAGGGACCTGGCTTCGCATGGTAGAAGAGAAACTTCTTCTGAAGATCCGTCAGATTCTCTGAGATCACCAGCCTTCCTCGACAATGACTTGGTTTCTGCCACAAAGATACAGTGGAAGAGAGGGAGATGAGAGCATTTTGTAATTACTGAAGTGAGCGATCTGCGAGAATTGTGACTTGCAGGGGCGCCCGGGGGGCTCAGTTGGTTAAGCATCTGCCTTCAGCTCAGGTCATGATCTCAGGGTGCTGGGATCGAGCCCCGTGTCGGGCTCCACATCAAGCCTTCCTGCCCAGCAAGGAGTCTGCTTCTCCCCCTCACTCTCCCTCTGTGCTCTCCCTCCCTCTCCCTTTCTCTCTTTCTCTCTCAAATAAATATAATCTTAAAAAAAAAAAAAAAGGAATTGTAACTTGCAGGACAAATGCCAGATTGGTCCTCGTCCCATGTTGACTCACCAGTGCTCAGCCCAGCACCCAGTGTACAGTCACTGCCTCATAAGTATTTGTAGAGTGGATAATTGTTCTAATCAAGCATCATCACCCCAGCTGTCATGATAGACGACATCATCAGAAGATCCCTGGTGGTACACCCAAGGGCTACCTGTCTGGTTTCTGTTTTGTTTTTGTTCGTTTTTTGTTTTTTTTTTTTACTGTAAATGTTTGGGATCTTCTTGCACAACTTTGGAACCAATCCTTGATTCCAAATCACATAATGAGAGAAAGACATAATTGTAGCTTGTTATGCTTAGAGTTACTATCTAACCATAAGAAGAAGGCTTGCCACCAGTCACCCTTGCATAAACTTCTATGAAGTCTAAAATTTAGTTTAAGTTGGCAAAAACCATCGAATGGGTATGGAATGAAATGTAAAGAACCACTGTATTTTCAGAACTTAGAAGGTTTTTGGTTTGGGAGTGGGGGTAGAGACCAGAAGGGAAAAGAAGAAATGATGGTATCCATGCATTTCTACACCAAAAATATTTTACTTGCTTTAAGCACTAAAAAATGTACTCCATTACTATACAGTCTCTCACAAGCCAGTTCTTCTACCACTTTCAAAATGAAGAGCAGAATTTTCCCCTTGCTGTCCAGAGGGAACGTAACTTCTTTGATATTCCCTGCTGGTTATTGAAGGAGGCTTCTCACAGTGAGTATACTCCTTCTGGCTGCCCTTGATGCTGTGAATGTCTGTTCTTCCAGCTTTATTTGCTGTCCTTCACTTGGAGTCCTGGTAAATCCTCTTTAATTCATAAGAGCTCTTGGCTCTCAAAAGGAAATATCTTGTTTTTTCTATGTATACAATAGTGGATTTTTTTTAAAGCTTCACATTTTAATGCAAATGGGCAGATGACAAATATCTGGGAATAGCTGTGATGAATTATATCCAAGTCTGTATATGCAGACGGAAGTGTTTTCCATTTTGATGTGTGGTGTGTGTTCTGTTATTTATTGAAACTTACCAAAATGTTTTTCCCACGCTTTTGTTGTTACCCTCGGTTTCTTCCGCTTTGTCTCCGTGGCTCTCACGCGTAGACCAAACAGGTCTGTGAGTCTTCTGAAGGCATGCAGACCGAGTAGATGGACTCGCAGGTGAGGGGTCCTTAGACTTATTTCACAGCTCAGGAGCGTGAGGTCCCGTGAACACCGCAGCATAGCGATCTTCAGTGTCTCCTGTTGGTCCAGCCTCAAATCCTATAACCATGTTAATTATTGACGTTTGCTGGACTTTGAGATGTTCAGCAGGCCCTCAACCCCGTGTACATGGGTGTTCTTATGAGCCGTACGCAGTCCTGAGTAGGAAGCCCAGCAGAGAGCACGAGGAGCAAAGTAATCCCAGACGAACTGCTGCATCCCCGAATCTGTGTTCTCATCTGTCAGGGGGATCATGCTGCCTTTGCAGGGGACTAGATTAAATCACATACGCCAGTTGTGAAGTTCTTAGCATATGTGGCCCATCACTGCCACTTGCCAGTTCCGTGTCTCCATCACCGGTGTCCCCTGGTAGCTCTTCTAGCCGCCAAGCTCAGCGTTACTAGAAAATCGGTTAATGTGTGCTGTAATTGATGAATAGCCATGACTTTTCCAGATCTGTAAGAGTGTTTTATACCAGTCTTTAAGTTGCCATGAACTTGCCATGAACTCCCCTAGGGACGCCATGTGGGTGACGCTCCGGGCCGGTGGCTGCTGTTACTCTCCCAGGGGGCCACCAGGGCTAGGCAGCACGCCTCCGAGCCCCATGCTAGATGCTTGGCAGAGAAAGATCCCGTGAAATTAAATCAGCTCGGTGTTTCTCGTCTCTGGAAGGAATTGAACTTGAAGCAGAAAGGTTTCTATAATTTTTAGACCTCAGTCCCAAATTTCAGAAATGCAGTGCTCTCCTAAGATCTGTAATTTCCTTGTCCCCAAATTGAGTGTTCTAAAAACGCACGTTTTGACCTTAAGGCATGCCTGTTCAGATCCCAGTTGTAAGATTCTGGTGCTGTAAATCCAAAGCTTCCTCAGTTAGCCAAAAAGCCTGTACAGAAAGCCTATTCATGTCATCACGGTTATGGTCACGTTATTTATATTTGCTCACCCAGAGAGCGAGATGTTTTCAGAAGCTGATACGCCATGCAGGTTTTAAAAACATGCTAAGAGATTCTTTGCTGAGTGATGGGCGGTTCCGAAGGGAAAGGGACTGAAGCTGGCCTGAAGGAAGGGGGCGAGGACAGAGGAGGAAGAGTGGGTGGGGGGCTACCGAGAAGCCCCAGTGCGCGGCTGGGCTGTGTCACTGGGGGGAGGGGGGGTCGGACCTTCCCCCTAGGAGTGTAGCCTTGGTCTCGAGTCCCTCGGCTCCCACGTCCCCCGGCTGAAATGTGGTCTGATCTGCCAGCCTCCCTGGGCCCGTGCTCTCAGCAGCCACGTGGCACTTCTGTCTTGTCCTCATCTCCACCTGCAGCCCCAGCGCCACCTGCACCCCACTTCCTCCCACCTTCGGCCCCTCTCTCCCGGCTTCCTCCTCCCCACCTCTCCAGCCTTCTCTGCTGCCTGGCTCGCACGCCTGCCCCGGGCAGGCCCCCCACCCAGAGCCCCAGCGTGGGCCTGTCACCGCCAGCCAGCCCTCTCCTGTCTTACAGAGCAGGTGCTGTGTTAGAGTACCTCATGTCTCTTCCTGTGACAGGCTCACAGCGTGATAGTCCCCTTTATGACTCACTTATTTCAGCCTTTTTCACTGAGTAAGGATCAAGCTTCTTTACCGGGCTCTCGAAGTATGTAAAAATGATCCATTAGATAGGGTCCCAGGGAACGTGTGGCCTAGTGGTGAGGAAATGAACGCCGCAGGGATGCCTGTGATACACGTAGGTGCTCCAGGAGCGTCCCGTTGTACCCGCCGCCGTGTCCCTGCCTGAGACAGCCTTCACGCCGCACGGGCCTGCCTTTTCCCTAGAACATCTCTTCCCGACTGTGTAATGACAGCACATTCAAGCCATTCATTTCATCTCTCCCAGAAATTCACAGTCTTCAGGCAGTCTCCCCAGACATCACCCCCAGGCCCCCCACCAGTCTAGTTCCCCCTGCTTATACTTGCGTGGGCGCTACCTCCAAACTAAGGCATCTTGCGCGGGGTGGGGTGTTTCTGTCCTTACCGGGGGCGTTCTGTTCGCATCCGTCCTGCGTGTGCCTCTAGACCAGAGCTCCGCCACACCCGTGCTGTTGACTTCGGGGGCTGGGTTGCTCTTCGTCATGGGGTTGTCCTGGGGGTTGCAGGATGTTTCCCAGCATCCCTGGCCTCCCCACCTACTGGATGCCAGTAGCCGCCCTCTCCCCCTAGCTGTGACCATCAAAAGTGGCTCCAGACATCGCCAAGTGTCCTCTGGGGGTGTCACCCCTGGTTGAGCGCCCCTGGCTGAGACTGCTCTGGGGCAGGCGACTTCCTGCGAAGCCGCTGGAGTGCTCTCACAGAGGGCTGTTGGGATCTTCCCTTTCAGTTTCTGCCGTGACACTGAACTGTGTACCAGTTGCCCCCGTTCCAAAGGCAGTGAGCAGAGCCATTGATCCCCAGTGACATTCTGCAGTGAGGAATACATACAGACATGCTCACACACACGTAGAGACATTCTGCAGTTAGGAGCCAAGCTCTTAAATGTCCACGTGGAAGTAGGATGTTCTATGTAATATATTTTTATACTCGGCAATAAAATAAAATTGCCCTGTTAAGAATTTCATTGTCCTTTACTTCTCGCTGTAGTACCATCAAGAGGACCAGCTCCTCCGAGCGAGTGTCTCCTGGCGGCCGAAGGGAAAGCTATGGGGATTCCAAAGGAAACCGAAACCGCACGGGGTCCACAAGTAGTTCTTCCAGTGGCAAGAAGAACAGTGAGAGGTAAGGGGCATCTTCTCTGCTGGTCCTGCTGTCCAGATGTTTTGTTACCCCTTTTCCCTAGAGATCCCGATAGGCACACGAGCTCCGAGCTCTCTCCAGCGGATAGACGTTCTCCTGGGAGCATTGTGGGTAGTCATCCAATGGCCGTTGGAGGCGGCCACTCGTCACAGTTCCCACCAATCACTATCCAGGTAAAAGGTGAGAACTTGAAATCCCAGCACCCCCGATGCAGACAGAAATAGTTCCTGAGAATGTGCTTAGCACCAAATCCATGGAATGGGGAGGGCCGTTCTGAATTTCCATACGGAGCACTTTATACTTCCAGTACGTTCCGCTGCCATTTTGAAATTAATTTCAGTGGGTTGTTTAACTTTGTCAACAGTACTTTTCAAGGTTGACTGGGTGAAAAGCTGAAGTTTTATCGTTTGTCAGAAACCATTTTTTAATACTGAGCTGACACCAGAAATAGGACCATTTCTTTCTGGTTTCATGAAATACGCTTACTTCTAATTTTGAATTTTCCCTTTGAGGTTAATTGCTAATGGAGTATGGTAAATACCTACACAACTAATAGTAACCTTTTATTAGGGAAAGCTGATCATTGGCGTTTTAATGACCTGTATCCCGTTTACGAATGTGTGGGGCATAGGAGACTGGTTTCTCTGGGCAGATACCCTGATGCTGTACTTTATTCTCTCTTTTTAAACATTGTGCTTTAATTTTACTCTCTCTCTACTGAGCAAGACTGAGGAAGGAATTTCAGCTTCACAGGCTAAACATGGCTTTTTTCCCCCCAAATGTTTATGTACGGAGAAGGCTTAGTCATAAAGCAATTGACTCCAACCCACAGGCTGTAAAAATTCCAGGTTTGTAAATCCACTCTGATTCAGTCCTGTAAGGACGCTTAAATTCATTTTCAGTTTTATTCCTAAAAGATATTGTCTGTAGAAAAGATGTGGGCACTTCCCCCATCTGTAGCAGGTTAGGGCCACCCACCGTCGAATAACAGCCTCAGAGACCACTGACATGGGCTTCCGTCTTCTAATTTAGACTGTTAGTACTTCTTATCAGAAGATTATGCTAATTGGACGATAATACCTTAGAAAGAAGGCCACGTGGCTTACATTGGCAGTAGAGTGTAAATGGGTCATGCCGCGGGGCCTTCAGGCTTCTCTGAATTTAGGGTAAGCTTGGAAGTTGGCCTGAAAGGTCTAGATCTTGGCAGGTCTTAAAAACTTGGCTCCTTCTGTGCACATCTGATTTTTATTAAGAATTTCCAAAAAGAATCTGCATTGTGCAAACTCCAGATCTGTTTTATCTTTCAAACCCTGTGGCGTTGATAAATGCACTGGGTAAATATTTCCATAAAAGATATTTGCAAAAGGTTTTGTTTGGTTTTGTTTTGTTTTTAATGCCACGGTAGGAAATTTTGATTTGGAAATAAAGGGTAGGGAAAATCTACTCATTTCCTAAAAATAACTCAAGCAACTAAACGTGTCCATTTACAAGTGAATCCCTTGTTTTGTTCCGACCCAGGAAAAGTTGAGGTCTGCGTACCGTTGGAAAGGTTGAGTGGCACACACCTGAGAAAGAAAGTTCTTGCCTTCTTGCCGGTAATTGCTGGTACTGGCAGATACCTTTAGGGGCCCGTGGGAATAATAGCCCAGTAACCGAGACAGGAAGAAGCAGCCCCAAGAAGCAATAGCAGTGAAGGTCAAGCTGGTGATTCAGTCTCTGCCTGACTCTTTCCTTCCTTCTTCCTCTCCCT
The DNA here is from genome assembly GCF_003265705.2 of Callorhinus ursinus. Taxonomy (NCBI): domain Eukaryota; kingdom Metazoa; phylum Chordata; class Mammalia; order Carnivora; family Otariidae; genus Callorhinus; species Callorhinus ursinus. The sequence continues at coordinate 68,500,599 of NW_027397070.1, forward strand.
TCCCCCATGACCAGCCCCCCTCCTGAGCTCTGTTGATCTGGCTCCAAAGCAAAGCTGGAGTCCCAAGAACCGATGCCCGGTGGCCGAGACTTAAAGCGTGCAGAGAAAGGTGTAGGGAGGTGACCTGAAATAACCCTCTTTGAAACACCATGGTCTTTAGTAATCTAAGATGGTGTGATCTCTTCCTTATCACTCCAGTGTCTGTCCTTCCATGGTCCCAGGGTGCTGTCCTACATTTTCAGGGCTTGTCGTGTTCGGTTACTGGGGGCGGCAAGACCAAGTGCAAAGGGCGTGCGGGCTCCGGAGTAAAAGAAAGGTCTGGGTTTGTGAACCAGGAGGTTCTCCGAGCCTCAGCTTTTGCCTCGGTGCACGAGGGGTGGCACACCCGATCGCCTTGAATCTTATCATCGAACTGACTGGGAGGAGAACCCCCAGCCCAAGGCTTGGCACCTGGTCCTGGGCATCACGGTGGTGGCAGGTGTGAGAGAACGAGACCTGAGCAGAGCACAGGACAGTAAGTGACGAGGCTTTCCCAAACCGGTTGCTTTCTTTCGCTCGCTTGTAAAATAAGGGGCTTACAGGGTGGCAGACGTGACTAGTCTCGTTTCTGGTCTGACACACATTCACTGATGTTCGTGTACGTGACACAGTCCCAGGAGTGCAACCTGAGTTCTGGCAAGATCTAGAAGTGCTCGGGGCGGGGGGCGGTGGGGGGAAGGAAGGGTGACACGTCTGCATGGTTGTCCGCATCACACCAGAGTGAGCAGGGCTGCAGGTGAGCTGGCCAGAATGCAAGGGAGGGCGAGAGCACAGGGGTGACTCTGGATGGGTCCCGCTTCGTGCAGGAGGCACATGGTGCACCCACCCCGGGGCTGTAACTTGGGAGAAGCAGACCCTTGGCTCCGGAGCTCACGTTACCGCACACCATATGCAGAGCTATCTTCAGTGCATGTGGAACTCTTACGAAAATTGGAAAGAGCCTCCTCTCGCTCCAGAAAAACAATCCCACGTCAGCATATATAGTTCTTAATAATAATTACAGCAAATATAAATGACTCCATATACATTGTCTAAATCTTCGTGTCGAACATAAAATAATAGTGTTTTTGAGGTCCTCAACATTCCCATTTTCTGAGATAGACCAATTTACTTAGAGATAATGGTATGTTTTGCTTTCATAGAAACCATATTCTTTTATGAGTCTCAATGTTCCTGCACCTACATCTCATTTTCTCTGGAAATGGCCACTGGATTTGATGGTCGTTCTTGTGACATTGTAGATTTTTGTCTTAGAGTGCTTAACACCTTAAAATGCTCTGCTTAGAACAACAGTACTTAATCTTTACACTGACAAAACTTCTATAAAAACAAAAACAATATATGGCAATGTAATATTTACTCTATGTATTATTGATGATAAATATTAAGTTATATAGTGATTTGTGTCATAAGGAAGTACTTATTAAATTTAGGAAATCAACAGTAACATTCTGATGAATGACCTGTGTTATCTAATATAGCCACTGTACTAACCCAATAGGGATTTTTTTTTAATTAAAAAAAAAGTGTTCTGTATCAGACAGAAAAACAGCTACTACTTAGAATGCAGTTTAATGTTAGATGTTGCTAGAATGATTAAGTGTTTCAATTAGAAAACTGGCCCCCTCTTTGTAAATTCTGACTGGAGAGACATATATCAGTTTTGTAAACTAGATACTTTGTTTCCATCAAAAAGTTGTTGTAATGGGCTCATTTTGTTAGAACAAGAAATGTTTCAGCTGGAAACCTTGTAGGAACACTTACTAATAAAAAAAAAAACACACATTTAAACTCTCCATCTTTAGAGTCAACAAAAGTGAAAAGACACTTCAAAATAGCAAAGATGTGCAAATGTCCCCTTAGAGGCTCTTTTGTGTTGAACCACCTGAATGCCGGTGCCAGCCGTTTTATCCAGACTGCAGGGTCCAGAAGCCTGAGCTGGAGACCCTGAGCTCCCTCCTTCCTAAAGCTCTAGTGTTCAATGAAATAGTTTTTTCAGTGACACCTCGAGGTCCTCAGGGTTCAAATTTGTTCTTTTACTTCAGCATCACTGAGAGTGCAATCTGAATCTTAATCCTCAGCCTGGGTGCGAGGCCCCTCATCTGCCGGCTCTCCATCCTCTCTTGGGCCCTGATATTCATGCCTCCCTAACACCAGCTCTCACTTGTCCCCAGCAAGAATTTTTTCTTTGCGATAATTGATTTATTACACAAGTAACATGTGTGCCCCAGTGATCAAACCCAGTCTTAAATGTGAATCTAAGTAAGAACATAGTGTATTTGGAAAAACCTTTATTGTATAGGGGCGCCTGGGTGGCTCAGCCGGTTAAGCATCTGACTCTTGATTTCGGCTCAGGTCATGATCTCATGGGTCGAGAGATCAAGCCCTGTGTCGGGCTCCACACTGAGTGCAGAGTCTGCTTGTCCCTGTCCCTCTCCCTCTGGACCTCCCCCCACTCTCTCTCTCTCTCTCTCAAATAAATAAATAAATAAATAAATAAATAAATAAAATCTTCAAAAAAAATCTTTATTGTATTATAAAACACACGTAAAAAAAAAAAAAAGGAAAAAACCCCACACAAACAAATATATAGCTTAATGAATAAGCACTTAGCAAATGGAGGGTTTTCACCTTCTAACCTGAGTGACGTGTCTATGTCTGGAGATTTGGCGGGGGTCGATGGTTGGGTACATTTGGAGGAACTCCAGCGGATCCTTCAGGACCCACTCAGGATGCCCCCTTCTCTGGGAAGCCTGCCCTGGCTCTTTGGTCTGAGTCAGTTGCCTTTCTGATTGCTCTGTACCTGCTCGTTCGCTTGATCTGGAACTCCCTCCCCATGCCCACGCACGCCCCTTGCCCTCCCTGTAGCTTTGGGAAGGCAGAAGCTGTCCCTTATTATTCTTGGTATCACTAGCACCTCACACAGGGCCTGCCACATAGTAACTGCTCAATAAGTATTTGTGGCATGAAAGAAAGAATATATATTTAATTTAAAAAACCAAACCCAAAACCATAGTCATTTAAGAACTGTGTCAACAGCACCACCTATTGGTAGGTAGGTTTGACACTACACTTCAGATTCTGAAACCTTTTGCACTGGAGATGAGATGGCTTAAGTTAAGCATCTTCCCTTTACAGAAAGGGTGGTTCACTCTCCAAGCCATGGAGTCATTTATCTTTTAATAAGTGTTAAAGTAATAAGTGCTAATATTCCGTATGCTGTTATAGTTAGGAGGCTGGTAGGCAGAGAGCCTGCAAATAGGTGTAGGTTCTTACCAGTGAAATTCGGAGGAAGAGGGAAGTGACATTAAGTAATCACCATGTCCTGGGCGCTCTGTGACACACTTTGTCTGATCTGGGCCTGTACCTGACAGTGGATTTAGTCCCACTTTGTAGATGAAAGAAAGACTTACAGAGGTAAAGCAACTTGCCCGACCTGAATGCAGATCCAGCTGACTTCAAAATCTGGGCTCATTCTGCCGCATCAAGCTGGAAGTACTGGTTGGAAATGTCTATGAAGCAGTCTTTGTCCCCAGGGAGGTCTCCAGTGACATCTAAAATCTTTTAGATGGTTCCTAAATGACCCTCTTTCTAGTAGAAAGCCGCTTAAGGGCATTTATATGGAGAATCATTACTTACACGGTAAAGTATTTTGATTTCCAGTGGAAATGTTATTTCACATGGGGTCCTTTTCAAAAGGACTCGTGGTATGTGTGCCAAGAACGACAGTTTTTATAGGCAAATAAATTTCAGGGAAACAACACGTTTGACTTTGGAATGGTCTTCTCCTTGATCGAGCCTTAGTAATCATTTTCAGAAGCAAGTATCTCTCCTCAAACAGCAGTTGATGCCTGTTGGCTCTGCTCTAATCCTGGTCACCCCGGGGTCCCTGTCACACACAGCACTCATGTGTCAGACCTGCAGTGTGCAGGACCTGGGCCCCTGAGCTCTCTTTCGGCACGTGGGGCAAATTAGGTAACAGATACGGAAGTGCTGAGTGCAGATCCCACCGCAGAGGAGGAGCACGGTGAATATGGGTTGAATCGGAGTCTGAGCAAGTTCCCCACCCGTCTCCCCTCCTTATACACACCCAGCCTACCGTGGGGGCAAGGTGAGTGTTAGCAGATGAAAAGACAGACAACCACTAGGAGACAGGCCCTGTGCCCAGAGTCCACAGTGAACATTATCGGAGTGTGGGTAATGCACGACTTGGACTCGGGTGGTTGTGGCTGCTGCATGGGTGTGAGCTCACGGCTCAGAGCAGGAGCTTTTCCTTGGCTCAGCTGTTTGGTTTTCTCCAGCTACTGGTCTGGCGAAGGCTCTCGGCTGCCTCGCATCCTCCTTGAGGCCCCAGGTACTGCCTATAGCTTCTAAGAGTCCCTGAGATAGTCTGAGCCAACCGCTCAAGGAAACATACAGCCAAACTCTTTCAGCAAATCTTCCTGCCAAAACAGAGCAGTAAAAGCCATAGCCGACTGCAACACTGTTCATTTTGGAGGGATGGGCCACTGCCTGGTGCGGAATAGCCAAGAAGTGAGGGTCTGCCCGGCAGAGCGGAAATCCTTTCTCTCCGCAGGGCTTACGTCTCTCGTGGGCTTCAAGGGAGGGTGGGGGACATCTGCATCAGCCTCCCCTCTGGAGCCACACTCACATTTCCCCACTTAGCTCACACGAAGGAACAGGTCATCAGAGACCAATCACACAACACTGGACAGGCAGTCTCCTCCCACACCAAGCGAACTTGCAGCCCAGGCAACAGCATCAGGTTCCAAGGGTCCACTTTCAATGTGTCGATGGCGAGTTTTGGAAAGGACAGGTGTTCAGCGTGCCGCTCCCATGAATAGACTTTGACTGGAGACCACAGCATGGTCTATCCTTGATAGCTTTGACTATCTCGGGGACTCTTAGAAGCTATAAGCAGTACCTGGGGTCTCACGGAGGATGTGAGGCAGCCAAGAGCCTTTGCCAGACCAGCAGCTGGAGAAAACCAAACAGTTGAGCCAAGGAAAAGCTCCTGCTCTGAGCTGTGAGCTCACACCCATGCAGCAGCCACAGCGTCTTTAATCTTGGATCACTGTTCTCACTGCACCTTCTGGGGTTTGCCCCTCTGTTACTAGTTGGGAAGATTCACTGTCGCTTCATGGGTTTGTACTCACAAGACTTGCACACAGGAGTGGGACTCCCTCTCCCCTGGCACTCTGGTGCTGTTTAGGAAGGGTGCTGGTGCACAGATAGGAATAACGGGTTCACAAGTAGAGTATATTTTTCTATAAAAATGTAGCTTTCTAAAATAATGAAACACAGCAATAGTATCCTTTCTAAATATAATAGACCCAAAACGTGTTGCCTAGTTCAGAGCAAAATTTAAGAACTATGAGCAGTCTGGTGCTACCTGGTGCCTCTCTGTGTGACCTTCGCTTGTCAATACTCACACTGCCGTTTCTAGTGTTTTATTTATTTATTTATTTTTTGATAAACACTTATTAGAGAGAGAGCACGAGCTGGGAGGGGGGAGCAGAGGAAGAGGAAGAAGCAGGCTTCACCCTGAGCAGGGAGCCCGATGTGGGGCTCGATCCCAGGACCCTGAGATCGTGACCTGAGCCAGAGGCAGACACTTAACCGACTGAGCCACCTAGGCGCCCTCCTTTCTAGTGTTTTAATAGAGATCTTTGATTGTTCCTCTAATGTTATAAGCTCAGCCTCAAAAGTCCACAGGCCTTCCTGCATTTGGAATTCAAACTGCCCTACGGATCTCTCATTCTGAGAAGAACATAGTTCGTAATTGCTCTTTTCAGTCTCCAGGAAAGTTTCTGGAGGCTTATTCCTGTGTTCGTGGCTTTATGTCTCCCTACTTCTGTGAGCAAAGTCATGATGGAAAAATGGGCTTTCGTGTCTTCTGATTCCCTGTCATTATGTTCCCGTAACCAGTAGGCTTGCTCTGCAGTCTTGCGTTTCAGCTTTAACCCCACGTGTCCTCACCCTGCCTGTGAATCTAACAATATGTGAGAAAGTCAGAGGTAAGATTCGTGCTTCGACGCAGACGATCACAGGAATGTCGCTCCTGCTCCGACAGGGAGCACAAACCGGCGATCTGCAAAAGCATGGCTATTTTAAACCCACCCTGCAGCTGAGGTCACAGAGTAATAATGCTGAGCTAAAATCCACAAAGTGACAAGCCTGTCTTGGGAGAGACAGGCCCACGGCTGTGTTCATCTCAGGCAGAGCGGCAGGAGGTGAGGGGCCTTCCTGGATGCACATTGGAAGAAAGCAGCCGAAAGCTCACAGAATAGTTAAGCTGAGTGTGGACTGGCATGGTCATTTGGAAGTCTTGGGAGCCCCCGGCACAGGGGGATCTCCACACACACACTCACACACTCCTGCCTTTCTGTGGACTTGCAGTGAGCCCATGACAGATCAGGAGCAGGTCAGGCGTGCAGAAGGACATCTTCTGTGAGGCACGGGCGTGGCAGGAGCCGACCACCCCTGCAGGAGGGACGGGAGAGCCCACAGCCCTGGAGGTGCAGTGCATGGTGAAGTTGAGGACCCCGCGGGGAGAGCCGAGGGGACCCCCCCACACCCCGGCCTCACCAGGAGCCCGGCAGGGAGCCCGGCAGGGAGCAGAGCAGAGGTCCCCGCCCTCTGTAGGCGCCTACCTGCGGCAGGGGGACACAGCGTGGAAGGACTTGGCTCAGCGGTGCCATGGGGAGATACACTGCTGGCTGGGGCGTGGGGAGGGTCGGGGGCAGGGCCGGCGGAGGGTGCAGAACAGAGCGGCCGAGAGGCCTCTCTGGGAAGCGGCTCAAAGCACAGACAACTGGGGCCGTGGGACCTGTGTCCAGGAGGAGGGGAAGCTCGGGCAGACGCTGACACAGGAGCTCTGGGCACGAACGAGGGCCACCAGGGACGGGGCAGCTAACTCAGTGACCAGGGGACAGTGACGGGAGACACGGACAGAAAAAGAGTATTGTCAGGACGGCCTTAGAGGCCGGTTAAGACTTGGACTGTCACATTGAAGCTTGTGCCATGCTTTCAGAGTAGTTTTCAGTGACCAAAGGTTAGAGTCATGCAACAGGTCCAACTATTTAAAACACATTTGAGCAGAGCGCAAAGCACTTCTAAAGCATCCGTCCAGAGCCCCCCCCGCAACCCGTGGCATTGCATGAAACTATCTGGGAATGAAGGACATTGATAATATTATTTATCATATTGTGTGTTTACAGCTAATTTTTTTTCTTTTCAAGATTTTATTTATTTGAGAGAGAGAAAGGGTGGAGAGAGGAGCAGAGGGAGAGGGAGAATCTCAAGCAGACTCCGTGCTGAGCGTGGAGCCTGACTTGGGGCTCCATCCCACAACCCCAAGATCATGACCTGAGCTGAAATCAAGCGTTGGTCGCCCAACTGACTGAGGTTCACAGGCGACCCCAGGTTACGGCTAATTCTTACTAGTGGTGTTTCTTAATGTTTTTCAAGAGAAATGGAGGGGAAAAGTCATATTAGGACTATATCTGCTCAGGTACGTTTTAAAAAATATGCATGCACACACAAACCTGTGTGCTTCCGTAAGCTCTCTCAGGGGTGGCTTTCATTTATGTAGTCTGTCTTGTTCCGAGTCTGAAAGCGGGGAGGTCATCCAGGAAGCGGGGTGGTATAGGGGAAGACGGTGCGGACCCTGGAGTCTCGCAGACTTGGGATCAAGCACTGACCCTGTGTTTGAGCAGGACACACCTGTTGGCCTGCCCCGAGAGCCCCTTCCCTGCTCTGGCAGGCAGGTGGTAACCTCTCCCTGCAGGTGCCTGTGGTGGGAGGTAGCAGGCACTCCTGCCCAGGGGCTTCCTCGGGCGAGCTCATCCCCTGGAAGCCTACCCCTAGGGATGACCTTGAATGCTTTGGGGGTTTGGTTTCCCAGGCACAGTCAGGGGGTGGTCTCAGCCTGGCCGAAATCTGCAGTGGGGTCCCCACAGCACTGATGAAATCGCTGCACCCCCGATATTCCTTTTTCTTCTTACAGTAGCCGCCTTGCTAGGAGCTGGGCTCTAAGGGTCCTTACGCAGAAAACCCTGTGTCAGGAATTTGCTGGCTTTAAATAAATTCTTTAAATAATCTATCAGAAGAGCATGGGGAAGAAGCAGACCTTTACACATTTAGATGAGGCCATTCCCATCTTGGTGAAGCACGTTTTTCTCCCTAGACCCTCACTTGCTCTGGTAAAAAGCTTGGTTGGGGTGGTAAAGCTGGGATTACAATCTCTTGCACCCGCTTTTAGACATTCTCGTTTATACGTGTTCCTTCTTGCCGTTGCCTGGTTTTGTTTTTCTCATTAACGAGTATCACCGGTGCTGCATCAGGGTGACCGGCCTCCACGTGAACGAGGCTAACCCCTGCCCCCCACCCCCAAGCCTCCCTTTAAGTCTGTCTCTCTTTCATCTCCACAGCAAACCCAAGGAGCCTGTCTTCAGCGCAGGTAAGCCTGATTTCATCTTTGTGCGGGTGCCCCTCACCCCCCTCAGGACTCAAGGGACAAATAAGTAGCTTGTCACCTATGGTGTCCGCATGGGTGGGGCTGGCAGGTTGAGTGCCAGGAGCCTGTGCCCGGGCTCCGAGGCTCAGACCGCAGAGACTGGCCATACAGTGGTCACAGAGACTGGACCCTTTATTTACGCCCTTAAACCTGAGTTAAGATGCGCCAACAAGGAGGAAGAGTAAAATGCCACCACATAAGCAGAAGCAGAACTTCTAAGTGAAGACACTGTGTTGCCTTTGTTATTCTTCCCTGACCCGTGGGGCTTCCGGCTCAACATCTGCATCTCTCCGAAAGGGAAGCTTTCTGATGCGTTAAGTTATAACTTTGTCTAAAAGTAGCTTTTTTCTCTCTCTCTTTCTGCCTTTGATTTCCTAAACTGCAAACTAATAGTTCATATGTACCTTTCCATATACCTTTTCTTAACACATTTTATAATAAGGTAGATGCTATTTTTAGGTTATTAACCTGATTGAAAAGCACATTTGAAAAATGCAAAATCATTGACAGGTATGGCATCAGTTAAGTAAAATCATCTAATTATAACTTTTCCAGTTTTTTCCCCTTCGATTCAGAATCAAAACCTCTATAAAAGCCAGCGTTCTGTATTTATCAGCACGTGCTTTAGTATTCATTTCATTTTCAGGAAGCATGAGATCATGCACTGAAAATGTAGTTGCCCCAAAAGCATGCAGAGCCAGGCGTTGAGCGCCCTGGTCCGAACCCCTGCGCAGAGGGCAGGTTCTCCTGCCGGGGGCGGGGCGGCCGCTCCGACTGAGAGCTAGCTGCCCCCGCAGCGAGAGCTGCTCCCCCCAGCGAGCGGGCAGGCCGGTCCCTCTTGCAGTTCTTGCCATCTCTTTATCTAGCGCTTCTGTCCCTGTCTCCGAAATCACAAGGGAAACGCCGGGTGACACACTGCAAAGGTAGGCGGCATTTCTGAAACCTCATAGCTCTCTGAGCAAAACTGCTATCCAGGCTGCAGAAACTTTTTTCATACAGGCAAGCAGGTAATCTCCTCGTATGAAAATGTTTTGGGCACACGAGCCACTCCGACTTACTTTAAGTTAAAAGCATTCCTGCGCATTTACTTGGATGGGTTTTAATAAGTAGCTTACACATTCGATCTGGCTTCATTATTGGCTGACTGCAGGAACTTTGAAAAATCTGTAAAAACCTTAAGAGAGCTATAGGGCAGCCCTGAATGCCCCACTGCTTGACCTGGTATCTTGCACCGCTGCTGGCCTCTCCGTCCGCGCCTTTGGGTTGGCAGCTGTGAGCTATTGTCCTAACATGCCTGGAAAATACCGTTGCTTTCCCTTGCTGCATTTTGATTTTATTTTTTTTAAGGTTGATTTATTTTCGAGAGCGGGGGGAGGAGAGAGGGAGAGAATCTCCAGCAGGCTCCACGCTGAGCTCAGAGCCCAACACAGGGCTCGATCCCACGACCCTGAGATCACGACCTGGAGCCAAAACCAAGAGTCAGACGCTTCACCGACTGTGCCACCCTGATGCCCCACGTTTTGATTTTAAATGTAGAATTCTGATTTATCAGTGCAAAACAGTGCCAAGGCAAGATCCGGGGCTTTTTTGCCTCAGTTAGTGATTTAGAATTGTGCTAAGCAAGCCTCCCTTGTGAGGACTTAACCAGCACCCACTCTAATAGACTCAGTATTCACGCACACTGATTATTACAGCCACCGCGGAGGGCTCTGTCGTGTTGCGGAGATGGCATTGTAACCTCTATACCCATCCATGTCCTGTGCCTCCTCTCGTACAAAGAGAACAGATGCCACCGCGTGTCCCCTAGCTCCATGCTCGCGCGTGCCTGCTTCCTTTTCCCTTCTGTCGTCTGCCGGGGGCTCCTGGGTCCTACAGGTGTGGCGGCCACACGGTCCGATGAGCTCAGATTTGGGGGAGGGATTAAGGAAGGGACGAGGTTCCAGGGGAGGACGGGAGCAAGGGCAGAGGCCCAGAGCAGGGTGCTAGAGACCCATTTGGCCAGACAGACGGCTGCGGGCCGGGTGCTCGCGGCCAGGGAGCTTACGTAGCGGAGAGCCAGCAGGGCGCTGGACGTTTGGATCCAGCAGGTAAGACAGTGGGCAAAGGATTTTGTGTGGAGAAAGGACTGGTGAAGTCCACTTTGGGCCTTGATGGGTTTGGCAGCAGAATGTAAAATGCCCCAGGGGAGCAGTAAGAGAGCCTGGGGTGCCAGACCTGTGATGGGCCGGTCCCGGTGGATCTGGGGAGGACAGAGCCTGGTGGCAGCATCCTCACGGGAGGGTCCACGGAACTCAGCGCCTGGCACACCCATCTGTCTGCAGGATGAGCATGTGGGGCTCTTATTCAAAAGTCAGACTTACTATGCAGAGTGGAGTGTGCATCACACGCATGCATGTGAGACCGGAAATGCACGCACACGGTAACCTAAAACCGGGACGGCCTCTTAATTTGTAGGCTATATTGCATGTGGCATTGTTTGAAGATCCTTAGGAACAAGACTTACATAACTAACCTGTAAATATGGTGCTTCTGGCGGTGTAATTACTCCGTGCCTTCCTCACCTGTTTCCCCTGCGGATGATTTTTCTGTTGAGTTCTGTGCTGCTGTGGCTGGTTCCAGCTGCCCGGTTTAACGGCCGCAAAGGCCTGGGCCTTTGATATGCAGTGAGTTCTAACAGAATTCACCAGGAGCTCACGAGACATTTTCTCTGCTCTTATTTTCTCCTGAAAGCCAGCAGAAAACCCCAACTTATTTCTTTTTAAAACTGCACTTGTCCCATATCACTGGGTTTTCCTCTTGCCCCATAATTTCTTGAAACACCAGAAGCTGTTTTATTATAAAAATGTTTGTTCTAGAAGGTTCTATTTCACAATGCCTCTCTCTAATGGGTCTTTTGTTCTTTTATTTTCTTTCTAGCTTTTCCTTGAGCCTTTTCCTTCTTGTGTGCACCCTAGCATGTACTTTTGCCGATTTTATGTTCTTTACACTTGAAAAATGTGTCCAACATAAAAGATGCATATTTTTACATTGCGATATAACAAACCAATTTAAATACTGAAAGAAATCTTATGAATTTTGATACTGAAATTGTATATACATTGAAATCAATAAAAAAATCTTAGTGGATTTCTTGTGTTAGTTGTAATTTTTTGAGGTGGCATTTTCCCCCCTCCTGATGCTAAGGAAAACATAAGCACCAAGTCTCTTGTGGAAAAATAATGGAATCTAGTTTTTCCCTGCCTTTTACAGTTTCTCATATCTTTCATGTACTTACGTAAGCAGCATGTCAAACATAAACAGGGTGAAAACTTTTGTTTTAAACTGTTTAACGTTATGTTTTAGTTCTTTTCCCCCAACACATTAATTAGAAATCACATGAAGGGTAAAGTTTGCGCTTTTATGTTAAAGGGCTAAAGAAAAGATAACATTTGTTTTCAGCTACATTGGGCACTGAGGTGTCTTACTGATCTCTTTGTTCTTTTTGTAGAAGAAGGATACGTAAAAATGTTTCTTCGTGGACGCCCTGTTACCATGTACATGCCCAAAGATCAAGTGGACTCTTACAATTTGGAAGCAAAAGTGGAACTACCAACCAAGAGACTGAAGCTGGAGTGGGTGTATCCTTTATTCACTGCCTGGACCTGTCACAAGGTTTAAGTGGATTCATGCCCTGAGCTTAAAGTTTAACTGTAGAAATTCATAAAACTTAGGTTCTCTTAAGCATTTATTTATTTATTTATTTAGAGAGGGGTAGGGGAGGGGCAGAGGGAGAGAATCCCAAGCAGACTCTGTGCTGAGCACGGAACCTGACGTGGGGCTTGATCTCATGACCCTGAGATCGTGGCCTGAGCCAAAATCAAAGAGTCGCAGGCTTAACTGATTGAACCACCCAGGAGCCCCAAGTTCTCTTAAGCTTTTTAAGAAAACCAAAATATTCTATTCTCACTTAAAAAAATTTAACAAAAGGGGCCGTATGTTAGCGCTCAGTCCAGTGTTCTAGCAGAGGAGGGCTCCTGATTGTGGGGGACACTTTCTTTCAGTCCTGAAAGAAAGATTATAGTTCTTGCTCAAATATGTGTACCTTACTCTCCTGAAAAGAAAGTATTCATATGCTGGACATTGTTTTTGTTTTTGTTTTTGTTTTGTTTTTAGAGAGTCATGGGAAAATGCATCACTTTCTGTCCTGAATTTTAATCTTTTGACAGAATAAATGTAGTTAAAAACTAGTAGAAAAGCAAGCTTACTGAAAATAATCACAAATGGGTAGAGTTTAGGATTCTAATGAAATTGAAAGAACGGATTGTTTTTAACAGTAGCTGTCATAGACTCAGACAGCCCTGTGGGACAGATGGAAAAGCCAGGAGCTCTACGTGCTTACCTGAAAACAGTGGAAAGGGCAAGAAAACACCGAACTTACACACTTAGGAAAATGAGACCATCAGAAATTGAACTCAACTCTACAGGCAGGAGGTTCTCACACCCAGACAAAGAGTGATAAGACACCCTGGAAGGAAGGACAGGCACTCCCCCTCAAACCAGGTGGGGGCTTGGCCAGCCTTGGGAGAGTAATTGAAGGAGTAACATCAGGAATACCCCAGTTCTAAATGAAGGGAGTCCAGGGAAGGTGTAAGGAAAATCGACATGAATGCTACTTTAAGAGAAAGAAAAGTCGTCTCCCCCCTCCCCAATCTAAGCCACAGAATCCGAGTCAGCCCTAGGACTAACGTTCTTGAGATGCAGCTGCTGGAGCCCTTCATACCATGAGATTTGGAAAAGTGAACAAGCTCCAAGGAGAAAACAAAACCCGAAACACAAAGAAATAAAGCCTATGCAAAAGGGTGAATGAAGTGTTGGGGTTTTTTTTAAATTGTCCTTTTCCCCCCCTTATTTTACTTTATTTTATTCTATTTATTTAACTTTAGAGCAAGCCTTCCAGTCCATGCGATTTGAAGACAAAGAACAAAAAGCCTTTCTTCACCCTCAAACAAATTTTTATCGAGTACCAGTTTGATGCCAAGCCCCAAATATAAATTCTAAGAAGTTGGTTTAAATCAATGCTGTTGTCATTTCAGTCGGAAAAATTGCTGTTTGAAATGATATCGTATTCTTTGGGTATATGTTTTTTACATTTTCAGACTCAGATGTCCTAAGCATTTACGTGCATCTATTTTGGCACATGCAATCGAAGTGATTCAGTTCTTCTTTAAGTCAATAATGGTTTACATTTTAGGTTCGATCATAGCTGGAAAACATTATTCAAAACATTTTTTCAGCCTACTCTATTCATATTTTCAAGACGTAAAATGGTAGAATTTACTTTAGATAAATGGGATTTTTGTTAGATTAGTTTTTCACATCTAAGTTCAGGGGATGTTTTGCTCACAGAATAGTTTGCAGGGTTTGAAAGTATACATACCAAAATCTTAATGGAGGTCACTATCTCCAAGGAGGTGAGGATGGTTGTGGCAAGGAGGATCGCAGGTTTTTTTACCCTTTCCATATGTATGTGGGAGTGTTGTCTGTACCTTTTACAAGTACTTTTATAATGTAAGAAAACATAAAAGATTTAGCTCCTAGAGGACAGTAAAAAATAAGATTGACTCAAGAACTGAGGTTGATAAAGTCAGCATCTTAAAATTTATTTTTAAATACTATAAAATATAAGGAATGTCTAGGGTTCAGAGGGTTTTTTTTTTTTTTTTTGGAATAGTCCTTTTGACCTCACACTGCTTGGTAGTTGAGACAATGTAGGCATCTTGCATTTTCAGATCTATTTTGTATTCCAAACGAGCTGCAAATGCCACAGCCTGTCATAGGGATTCGATTCACTTCCCAGCCATGATTCTAGAACCAGAGTGAGTCCTCTGGTGAAGCCGCAGAGTACTGGTGATGTCAGTCCCCAAGTTGGACGATGGCAGGATGGGCTAGGCAGTTGGCAGCCAGCTGGCCCCATTCTAGAGTCGGGCCCTCACCTGTGACAGACCAACACTCAAGCGGGAAGGAGAATAAATACACTCTAGACCTCGTGATACTGAGGTAGATCTGAGCAGGTGGTATGATAACTAGAAGAAAGGGAAAACAAATTTTGGAGCAAAATAGTCCAGCATTCTTGTGAGGGGTCAAAATACAGCTCCCAGCTGATTTTAATTCTAGAGTCAAGCTGGTGAGGGTAGCGGGCCTTCCAGAAAACCAGCTTGGCAAAATTTATTTATTTTTAAAGATCTTATTTTTAAGTAATCTCTACACCCAACGTGGGGCTTGAACTCACAACCCCAAAACTGAGAGCCACACGCTCCACCGACCGAACCAGCCGGGCTGCCCTTGGCAACATTTAAAGGCAGACTAGTTGTGAAGAAGACGGGCATCCACGGAAAATCCAAACAGTTCAACAAAGAAATTTGGCCCTGGCTATTGCTCCCAAGGTCTATGATTGATTGGCTCAATTCAAAAGAGTTCACTTTCTGGTAATTTCACAAATGTCCGCTCCAGTTACCTTTAGTAAATAAAATAATAAATTACATTTTTGATCCAGCTGAAAAACCCAGCTTTCAAAAATATAATACGTCATTTCTAAAAACATAGCCCCATCCGTTAAAAATACGTATTCACCTCAACTCAGTGGCCATTTCCAACTCGATTGCCTGCCGGTTGAATCACATGTATTTGGCACTTGAGTATGATCTCATGTTATTGAACCAAGAGAAGATGATGGGAAGAGTCTTAAGGAATTGTGTTGTCTGTCCCTGTTGAATAAAGCTGATGTATTGTCAGCTCTTAAAGGAAATCAAGTTTCTCTTGACACATGGAAAGCTATGGGTACCGGGGCCGCGACTGTCGGAACAACCTGTACCTGCTTCCGACGGGGGAGACGGTGTACTTCATCGCCTCCGTGGTGGTGCTGTACAACGTGGAGGAGCAGCTCCAGAGGCATTACACCGGCCACAATGACGACGTGAAGTGGTGAGTCCTCACCCTCATGCAGGTAGCATCGCAGGAAAGGGGCCAGGACTGAGCTAGAACTAGAGGAGAGAAGAGATCAGAGAGAACAGGATCTTTTGGAAAAGCTCTTCTTTATGTTCTGCATTGTCACAGCTAGTGGTTGGCTGGTTACCTGGCTCTCTAAGATGCTAGAGACTAGTTTAGGTTCTGTCCATCTAACACATAATCTTAACCAACCATATCACCCAAACCAGCACTTCCCATAGATCCCCGTTTGGAGGCCTTCTTCGCACAGATGTTAATAGCTTCTGATTTGGCTCTTTTTTAATTCATTCATAATTCACATGTAGCTTTTGATAGGGATTTTATGTGTCTTGGAAGGATGGGTGGTTGAATCGGTGACTCTCCCTATTTCTATTTGTCCTAGATCCCTGGTCAGTTATAAAAATCCTGTTGGAAAAAGATGATATTTTTGCTGTAATAAAGACTGTTGTAGGAGACTTGGTATTTTCCAAGCGAAGGATGCTTTCTCCTTGAGTTTGGAGATTCTCAAGAAAGGCTGGAGTGAAATAGGCACTAATTGTCCAAGGTTGTTGGGGTGCTTGGGGAGTTTGTCGTGAGTCCGTGAGAAGTCAGGCACCCTATCGTCCTCGTATTTAAATTTTTGACTAGATTATATTTGGCCAAGAGAAGAGTAAAGCTTGTCTTTAAAGAGTGGTTGTTTTATAAATATCCTTTGTTTTAGCCTAGCAGTTCACCCTGACAGGATCACAATAGCAACGGGACAAGTCGCAGGCACATCTAAGGATGGAAAAGTGAGTTACATTATCTTTTCATATTTTTTAATGAACTGTTGATTCGATGTCATCTTCTGGAAACATTTCGCTGATGAATAAGCCTGCCTAGGTAAAGTATCTGAAAGCTTCTTAAGCCCTCAGTCGAATATTTTGTTGCAAAAAAAATTTTTTTTTAATTTTGTTTTTCATTTCTTAGAGAGACGAGCATGAACAGGGGAAGGGGCAGGGTCAGAGGGAGAAGCAGACTCCCTGCTGAGCGGGGAGCCCGACACAGGACTTGATCCCTGGATCCTGGGATCATGACCTGAGCCAAAGGCACACACTTAACTGACTGAGCCGCCCAGGTGCCCCGCAAAAAAAAATTTTTTTTAAATAAATTTTACTGCAGATTTTCTTACAGTGACCTTAAAAATGCCTCGAACTTGCCTTAATTTCAGCCAGTTTTTAAATAGCATTGTTCTTGCCTAAGAATTCAGCAATTCTCAAGATACTTACACACATGAAAAACATTAAAATATTAAGTGTACATTTAATAAGGAGAAGTCATAATAAGCATTTGGATAGGGGGCATTTTGCCTCTTCAGCAAAACTTTAGACCCTTAGCCTGAAATACCCTGTATTCCTGACGCCACCCCAGAGTCCTCAAAGGCAGCAGGAGAGTTTGGGCACAAGTTTTATAAGCACATCAGCAAGACTTTAACTTGAATTTTAAGGAATCAGAGAAGGAGGTAGTGGACTCTAACAGAGAACAACGCAAAACTGTCTTCCAGTTGGTTCTTGACCGCAGTCTGTGGTCCTTGCCATGTCTTAACCCAAAATTCCTCGTAGCTTTTTTGATATCTATTGTATAGCTTATTCTTGCACCACATATGAAGCAAACCTCATTACACGGAGCATGTCCATTTTTACCAGCATGTTTTCTTCCCAAAAACATGAATGCTGCCATTTTTCAGAAAATATTTTAATAACATCGAATTTTAAATATTAACTATGCTATTTCCCGTTAAAATTATATACTTAAAAAGAAGTAACAGGGATGATGGAAGATGGAAATCAGTTTACAGTTATGTAGATACCCATAAATGGAATAGGGTCTTCATCTTTTTTTTTTGGATTATTATTTTTTTATTATTATGTTATGTTAATCACCATACATTACATCATTAGTTTTTGATGTAGTGTTGCATGATTCATTGTTTGCTTATAACACCCAGCGCTCCATGCAGAACGTGCCCTCTAATGTTAAGTGGCTTTTAGTCTTTGAAATTAGTAGCAAACCATGTGTTCCTCCCTCTAGTGGATTAAAAGGGTATTTCAGTTTCTAGCATTGAAATTGAATCAGAACTTTCGAGCCAGGGAAGATGGGATGTCTGTCTGAGCCAGTCCTTCAGTTCAAGTGCAGAGAGACTCAGAGAGGCCATCTGACCATCTGCAGACACACAGCTACTCAGGGCAAGTCCAGGCTAAAACTCACCCCACTCCGTCCACCTGGTATGATGCTAGTCCTTTTCCTGATGCACCTGCTGATGGTTCTAGGATGCTTTCTTCTATTGAGGGAGAGGAAAATTAGGACCATTCACCTTGGAACACAACTGAGAGGGTTTTGAGCTAATGGGAACAATTCTGAATTTCATCTGTGCGTAACAGATTGCTCGCTTTGCTCCTCTGAGGCCCAAGAATGTTAAACCCTCAATACTATTTGGGGGTGTCCGACTGTACAGACTTTACAAGAAGAGCCCTTGTGTGAGATTCCACTTTCCTTGTCATTCTTCGTTTTTAAAATTCGGACTCATCTGGATGCCCAAGGGAGAACATCAGTTCCTGTGGCACGGTTATGAAGAATTGGCTACTCAGAATGTAAAACCCGGTGGCCCTCCCTGAAGTTAAGCTGGCCACGGGGGCCGTGATGTCCTGCAGCCATTGGGAATGGTTCCTTGATGCCAAAAGGCAGAGTCTTCAAATTTTTGAGCAGGAAAAGCCCTTTTGTTTTGACAGAACTGAAGTAGTCTTGCAGCTTCAAGGTAAAGATAAATCTATATGCCCGTCAGAGTCGGTGACTGTCTCTCTGCATTTCCTTCTCAACAGCAGTTGCCCCCACACGTGCGCATCTGGGACTCCGTGACACTGAATACACTGCACGTCATTGGGGTCGGGTTTTTTGACCGAGCCATCACCTGTATCGCCTTCTCAAAATCTGTAAGTGCGAGCCCCATGGGTACGGGAGCCCTTGTCCGTAGGGAGGAGAGAAGCAGCTCAAGGTTAAAGAGGGAGAAAGTTAACGTGCTCGCTGGCTGCCCGGGCGCGTGCGCGGATTTGCAGGCTGACGCCACCCTGCTCCCCAGGTCCCCTCGTTCAGAGGTCACGCGTGTCCCCTCAGGGTCACACACGTGATGGGAAGAGGCCCTGCAGCGCTGTCTGCATGTTCTTCAAGGCAGTTTTGCGCGCTCTGACCTTGAATTTCACCTGCCCCTTGGTAGGCGGCTCCAGTGTGTCTCTGCTCTCCGCACACGGGCTGCCTATCCAGTAGCAGGAGTCGGAGGTGCCTCGTGGTCTCCCAGATCTTCCTCAGGGTGTGCCCATTCAACAGTCCACCCTATAAACCACTGTTCTAGAAACTTACACATGAGTGCACGTGTTCACATCAGAACGCCACCTGCCTCGGCCCCAGGGTCTTTGCTCCTGCCCAGCCTCCCAGTCACCCTGCCCGTTAGTCACAGACTGTGCTGTGCACCCTGCAGGCACCGGCTCCTCCAGGAGGGGGCCCTGCAGCCCCTTTGGACTTAATCTTAATAGAACCAATGGGGCAGGGTCACCCCTGACCCCTCTCTGCTGCTCCGGTCCCTTCCTTGCCCCACGTTCGCCTGCTCTCCCTGAGTGGCCAAGAAAACAGGTCTCATAAGCAGTGCATACATATTCTTTAACCAAAATGGGCTCTTTATTAAAAGTAAAGTTAATGTTCATTGTTCATCACTTTTAACCTGTTTTATTCTCAAATGTAGTCTTCCTGGGAATACCTTTCTTTCCCCCCAGAATGGAGGAAGCAACTTGTGTGCCGTGGACGACTCCAACGACCATGTGCTGTCCGTGTGGGACTGGCAGAAGGAAGAGCGGCTGGCCGACGTGAAGGTCTCTCTCCAAGCCCGATGCGGGGCTCTGCTGTAATTTCCCTGTGTGGAGCCTTCTCCTTCAGCTGGCTCCCAGGCCCCGGTCCCACCTCTCGGTGGACCACAGGCTCCCCATGCCCAGTGCGGCCCTCGGGCCTGACACCAGCACCCAAGAACCCCGAGCCCGCCCAGCTCCCCTCCCAGGGTGCGGTGCCAAGTCTGGCAGGGTCTCTTCCCCTCGTCAGGACACCTGTAAGGTTTCCTTCTTCCTCCCTTTACAGCCCCTCCCCTGCTAAGCCACTCCCTTGCTCACTGTTCCCTGCTGCTTTATTTCATTCCACGAATGTGCGCTCCTGCGGTCGAGGGGCCAGGGTGGTCCCCTCGGTGTGCTCCCTGCACCGCCAGGGGGGGCATGGGGGCGTGGAGACAGGTCAGGAGCAGCTGAGGGGGAGGTCAGCGCGGCCAGCATGGGGCTTGTCCGAAGCTGAGGGGCCTGCCGGATCCCAGCCTTCCCGGTGGGACTCTTCCTGTTGGGGGTGCGCTTGGCTTCCCTTGACTGCCTCCGGTCCATCCTGTGCGATAGGTCACTGAACTCTCCTTAAGCTTTCTTGTATTTTCCTCCTATGAAAATCATGAACGGATCCCGGTTGTTACAGAACTGACTTCGGATTTCCCACCCTGTCCTCCATTAACCTTAGACCACCTTCCTCCCCCAACATTAGGGTTGCCATTGGATTGCCTTATCTTTCTCCCTTGAATGTCTGGGATGCAGGGTCCGTACTCTAATCTGGCATGTTTCCTAACACCTGTTTACATGCTATAGCCCTGCCTTCTAATATTCCGACCGAGTATTTAAGTTCTTGCTAGGAGGCAAATTATTACCCAGGTTTAAGGTGTATAACTGAATTTCAAGCAGAAGGAACAATCACGGTCAGATTCATCTGACCAAAGTGCAGGTGCTGGAAATCCAGAGAACAGGGTCGGCGGTGGTGCAGTGGCACCCGAGAGCCAGATCCCCACCCCTGGAACCCCAGCCTGGTCACCAAACCACCGGCAGAGTCCTGGGAATTCAACCAGGAGGGAATCCCAGCCAGTCAGCCAGGAGCGATGGAGCTATATAAAATCCAGATTCTGGGGCCCCTCCCAAAGATTTCAGTCCCTAGATGGGGCTGAGGCGTGACGTCCACATTGTGACACACGTCAGGTGATTCTGTTGTTCAGCCTCAGCTGGGAATCTGTGACGGGAGATGAGAGCAAATTCTTGGATTCTTAAGTTTCCACCCACGCCTAACCCACCCCTTCAGCAATAGCGTGCTGCTGCCCCCCCCCAACACACAGAGAGAGGAGCCATGGTCCCTGTCCTCAGGGCTGTGGACCAGGAGGGGAGACAGACAGACAAGGAGAGGTTATGGCACCCAGCAAACATAAGTTGCGTGTGTATGGAAGGTGAGTTCAGGAGGAAGAAAAATCAAGAAGCTTAGGGCCTAACCTGGATGAGTTATTTGTAGTTCGGATGTCATTGATTTTCTGAGTGTCTTCTGAGATTTGAGACATTTGATTCTCCTGTTTTGCTCAAAGTGTTCCAACGAAGCCGTGTTTGCTGCGGATTTCCACCCCACGGACACTAACATAATAGTTACCTGTGGAAAATCACATCTCTACTTTTGGACGTTAGAAGGAAACTCCCTTATTAAGAAGCAAGGATTATTCGAGGTAACGTTAAATTACATTTGTTTTATTCTTCACTGAGGGGTGCGTGTGGTCAGCTAGCTTCTACAGGAGCTGTGAGGCGTACTGCAGTCTAAGAATTTGCTGTAAGTGGCAAATCAGGAAGTCTATCTGGGGGTGTGATGATGAAGAGTATTCCCGGGGATCCCTAACAGAATTGCGGAGCCCCTTGTGTCTCTGTGGGTAGCCTTGGTGATGTCCAGAAGGAAAGATGGACCAACACAAGAAGAAGTGTAGGGACAGTCGCCCTGGGGGCCAGGCGCCCCCTCCCACGTGTGGTCCTTGCAGAGAACAACCAAGAAGGCACTCGGGCCTTGTGAGTATGAGGGACAGCGCCTCCTTCCCTGTGGGGCCTAGTACCACTGCCCCCCCACGAGGCCTAGTTAGAGGACCACTTTATTCCGGTGCCAGGACCCTGTTCCTGAGGCTCTAATCCTGATAACACAGCCCACCCCACAGCCCCTCCGACACCCTCCTCTGCTCCAACTGTCTGCAACTTTATAATTACCAGAAGTTTCTCTATTTTAGAGAAGGTAATCTCATGGCATAAGTTATATAACGGTAGATAAAAATGAAAGGCATATGCAGCTTGGGAGCCCCATGCCCCTAGGTGGTAGGAATACAAATAAGAGGATGTCTTGACTGATACAAATATATATTTACAACATCCTGCAGAAGCAAGAAAAGCCAAAGTTTGTCCTCTGCGTGACTTTTTCTGAAAACGGTGACACCATTACCGGAGATTCAAGCGGCAACATCTTGGTGTGGGGAAAAGGTAACACAGGCTTGTCCCCAGAGCAAAAGCCTGGGGGCGAATATTATGCACGGTCAAACGTGACTTCTCTAAGAATTGTCTATGAACATAATTACACTAAATCCCAAGTTTTATAGGTACGTACATGGATGGGTGCCTGTGTAACTTGAAACCTTAAAACTAGAACAGAGGAAAAGAAGAATAGCCAAGCACTGTTCACTTTCTGTCCCTGCAGCAGGCTCTTTAAGCCCAGAATAGTTTGGGAGAACAGCTTTATTAGGAGATCTATTAACAAATTATAACGGTGAAGGTGTCAATGACTATATATTTAGCTATAAAACGCCTAAATAACTTTCCTGGTTCCCATGGCTTCTGGCAGATAGTTACTGAGAACTAATTACGTGCGAGACAGCGTGCTAGCCACCGAGCACAGCGATGATCCCGAGGCCCTGCCGTCAGGGAGCCCACAGCCTGGTAAAGAGGAGTCATTACTCAGGAAAAATCCATCCGGTTAAGTTCAATGAGCATTTATGGCAGGAGGAAAGGAAAACCACACCATGCCTGTCCTCAAAGGGCTGAGAGTGTGGGTTGGGGGTGAGGGTGGAAACAGACCCCTAGATATGATTTCAGGGTAACGTGAGGACTTCTCTAGTGTCCCCACTACCGTGGGGGCAGTGCGTCCCACGTCGATCCGTTTCACCCTTAGCAGGATCCTGCAGGATAAGCAGGAGCCCCGTCACCGACAAAGGGGAAACCAAGGTGTAGGGCAGTGAAGTCACTTGTCAAGGTCGTGAACTCAAGCTCCTGTTCTTCACTGGGTGTAGTCCCGCCATGCTCTCTCTAGCCACAGCTTCCTGTGAGCATGTCCTCCTGAATCATAAAGTAACCCAGGCCATGCTTGTCTGCTGCTGCGTGAGCGTCTACAAGTTGTGTCCTTTGTAGATTCATCCTGCAGAGATGTCGTAACCGACAAGATCACATTTTAAAAACCAAAGTGAAATGGGATGGACAGAGGCGAGCCTTTTGATAACATCCTGAGGATGGTTTTCTTGGTGTGTTTAGGTACAAATCGGATAAGCTACGCTGTTCAAGGGGCCCACGAGGGTGGCATTTTTGCACTTTGTATGTTAAGGGATGGTACGCTGGTGTCGGGAGGAGGGAAGGACCGCAAGCTCATTTCTTGGAATGGAAACTATCAGAAACTTCATAAAACTGAGGTAAGATAAGCAAACCGCATTATCGCAATTCTTTTTTTTTTTTCAAAATTCATTTTGAACCTCCTAAAACTGTTACACTAACCAGTTTCCTTGTTAGTTTGAAATCTTCAGCTTACTGTTTTGAAAATAGTTTAGATAAAATTTTGTTAAATAGGGTAACATTTTATTAAAATCATTGGAAGCGGTTTAAGTGTAACTACTAAAATGGAATTTGGTTTGTAAAATTTTAGGTTGTAACATTTCACATTTAGAATATCTTTATAAGAGAACAGTCTCACTTTTCCAAGGGAATATTATCCACATTTTGATTTTTCATTCAAATCTTTCTTCTTGGGGCACCTGGGTGGCTCAGTCCATCGAACATCTGCCTTCGGCTCAGGTCATGATCTCAGAGTCCTAGGATTGAGTTCTGCGTCCAGCAGGGAGTCTGCGTCTCCCTCTCCCTCTCCCCCTCCCCCTCCCCCGCCCCTCCCCCTGCTCATGCTTCCCACCCCCCCCCCTGCTCATGCTTCCCACCCCTCCCCCTGCTCATGCTTCCCCCCCCAAAACAATTAATAAAATCTTTTAAATAAAAAAAATCTTTATTCTTTTTCCACTTTAATTTCCAGGTGTGAATTTAGGGACATTACCACCTGGAACTAACATTTACTGAGTATTTATCTTGTACGTGGCTGAGTGCCAACATATTCTCTAAAGCTCTGTCTCCTTTTAGTATCCGTTTTACTGCCTTATTACCCTGCACACCAGTAGAAACCACAGGCAAGAAGTTTAATCTGTCTCATACACACTCACTGAACTCTCTCCCCCAGGCCCCGGGGAGTTAGGAGCAGACAGACATCAAGGCGGGCATCAGTGTGATGGCTGGTGGGGTCTTCATCCCTAGCGGCGAGTGGTCACATTATAGAACTTCTCCAGCTTCTGAGTCAGATGTGTATAACACAACACAACACAACACGTTACATCCTGTAACCCGTTCTTTTGGAGGGCAGCGTGGCCCAGTGCTTTAGCAGTATGAGATATGGTTCTGTTGGTTATTGCTCTTAATAAAGGAAGGCCGCTGGGTGAGGTTTGGAAATCGCTTCCCTGTTCATGGGGATTTTAATTGTGATGCCATTCTTTATCCTAAGATTTGACCAGCATTGAAATCTTCAGCTTACCATTTTGAAAATAGTTTAGATAAAAACCCATGTTAAATCATAACGGCAACAGAAGCTCCAAAGCATCATCCAGTTTCATAGAAGATACTCATCATTTTTTTTAAGCATCCATACCTTCCTCTTCCTTAGCATGAATTATCTTCACCTTTTCCTAAATCTGTGCCAACAGACCAGAAAGTTTGTAGAAAGCAGGCAGTTTCTTTCCTTCCTAGAGCTGGAGTGCCCAGAGTCCCCCAGCAGAGTCTAGCTACAGTCTGTTCCTTTATAAAGTGCGCGAACCTCTGTTTATCTTATCACAGCAAATTGTTCTTGGCTGGCGTATCTTGAAATTCTTTGTCTTAAAATTTAGATAATTCCATATGTTTACCGACACGAACAGTGGATTTCAAAACTAAATCATGTGAAGTTGCCAAAGAGTCTACCCTTTTAAGTTAGAGTAAATTTTAGGAACTCTTCTTATGCCCTGTTATTCTTGGCTTTCCAAATTTTACCTGCTACTGCTGTCCAAAGCCACAAGAAGAAAAGAGTAAACTAACCAGTGTTATTTCTTATTTTTTAATCCTATCAAGAAAAAGACACTTCATTTTTTTTTTTTTAACGACCTTACTCTTGCTGATTGTTTTAAGGTACATACGTGTTTAGAGTTTAAAAGTCAGACGTGGGGTCCTGGATGTGGACCTTTCTATCTCTCCATATTGGGGGGGGCAACGGAGAGAGGAGCTGTCATCATGATATAGAAACACATATTTGGAATGGTGGAGCTAATATTTAAGGACATTTTTGATGCTTTCTTTTCAATGCAGATTCCAGAACAGTTTGGCCCAATCCGGACAGTGGCCGAGGGGAAGGGCAACATGATCTTGATTGGCACAACTCGAAACTTCGTTCTGCAGGGCACTCAGTCAGGGGACTTCACACCCATCACTCAGGTATGCTTCAGCCCAGCCGGCCCACCAAGCACTTTGATGCAATATCAGAATATCAGAAAGCATTACAAAGAGGAGATGAATCCTTTGTTTTATACCAACATAACCTTCCTTGCCATCAGAGTTTCAGTTGCTGTCATGGCTTAGGTTGGCGGGAAGGGAAACCGAGGAGGGCAGTCGAAAGCATGCGGATGCCCTGGGCACCCCACCCCCCGAGACTCCCCGAGTGTTGACTGGAGTGTTTCAGAGAGCTTCATCTGTCTTGGTCCTTTGCAGGGTCACACTGATGAGCTCTGGGGACTGGCCATCCACGCCTCAAAACCTCAGTTCTTGACCTGTGGGCATGACAGGCACGCCACTCTCTGGGACGCTGTTGGTCACCGGCCCATCTGGGACAAAATAATAGAGGTAGACATGCACGTTACATGGCGTTTTTCTTATAAAAGTTCATCTGGAACACGTTCGTTTATGTTTTTGCATGCAACTGATAGTGATAGAAAATTGTCCCAAAGTAAACGTCACCCGGTTTACCTCCTTCGGTCGGCATTGCTTTAAACATGGCCTGAAGTGGTCCCATCCATGTCATCCTGAAGTTTGCTAGTGAAGTTTTCAACAGCAAGCTAGCCTTGCGGAGTTGGTTTTGGGGTCTCCTGAGCGCAGAGTTCCTTCACTGGCTTCCATGCTCAGCAGCCCCTGCCGTGAGCCCGCGCACCGTTTACAGCGCGCTTCTGAAATGAGAATTACACATCCAACGTGACGCTAAGGCTTTAGTCTTCCAGTGGGCATCGCTGTGATCCTCCCAGAAGGGACTCCGATTATGTCCTAGAGCGCTGGGACGTCCTTGTCCTGCCGGCAGGGGGCCAGCAGTGATGTAGTTACTAGTACTGGGCGCTGGGCACATACGAGCCGTAATCCTGGCAGCACCCGAGGCGCCATGTTACTGGATTGGAAACTGAGGCTTAGCCAAGTCAGCCAGCTGGCCGTGGTCACTAGGTCAGCAAGTGACAGAACCAGCGCTTATACCCAGCTCAGTCTGATTCCCCAACCCACGGTCTTCCCCCGCATGTACTGCACTGAGTCTAAAGTACAGTACGTCCTGTGTGTGTAGCCTCTGCCCTTGGTGACATGTCCCGCCCCGTGACAGGGGCAGCCCCTCTGTAGCTCCCACTCCTCACAGCCCCCACAGAGGTCCCGGCACTTCCCAGCATGCCGGATCTGCATTTCAGCCCCCTTGCCCTTTACCCTCCAAGGAGGTCACCAAGGGCCTAGAGCTGACCGTCGTTGGTAGAGCTGAGCACTGAGGCGGCAAGGCCCGAGCTGCTCAGAGGGAAGAGTGGGTGCGGCCAGGCAGAAGGATGGGCTGAAGGAAGTGGTGTCCTGTGTTGGACCTGTCCCCCTGGGGGGCTTGGAGGAACAGATGGGGGGACACAGCAGGGGCAGTGGCATCCGGGAGGGTGGCCTCCCCTGCTGCTCCTCGGCGCAGCCCCCCTGAAAGCAATTCCAGAGGCTCCATCCCCCTCCTCTGACTGGTCACCCCTCAGCCTAATAGAAGCAAAGGGGCTCAGAACCAGGCACTGGAAAAATCTGTGGTTAAGTCCTTGCTCCTTAACCCACTGGCCATGTGGCTTTGGACAGGAAGCTCCCTGTGCCTCAGTGTCTTTGTCTGGCAAATGTTAAGAGCCTGAGTGAATTAATGACGTGGTAAACTTCAGGTGAAGGTGATTTCTCTCTGGGTCTCAGCGGCAGCCCTGAGCTTAGTCACAGCTCCCACCTTGAAGAAAGCATTGCCGAGAACAGAATCAGTACCTTAAGGTTTCTGATGTCTTATTATTTTAGTTTATCCAGTAGTGTCTCAGTGCCTCTCTATTTCCATTCCCATGGGTACTTCTTTCTCAGTCTGCCTGTCACCAATCTCCTCTCACTTTGGTCCATCTTAAGCAGCTCCACCAAGGGATCTTCTGTCTAAAACACAGATTCAATCATGTCACACTTTTTTTTTTTTAAGATTTTATTAGTTTTAAGTCCTCTCTATACCCAACATGGGGCTCGAACTCACAACACTGAGATCGAGTCCCACGCTCCGCCACCTGAGCCGGCCAGGTGCCCCAGTCATGTCACCGTGTTCTTGTTTCCCGGGGGTCTCAGCCCTGACCATGGTGGCACGGCCTACATTCTTTGTGTCGTCCACATGCCTTCCGTCCCACCGGGACATTCTACCTTGTAACACCCTCTCTACCCGCCATTCCTCGAATATGCCCCACTCTGGGTCGCTCTGGCCTCTTTGATCACACTGTTGTCCCCGTAACACCTGATCCAAGAAAATACTGAGTGGAGTGTCTGCTCTGATCTTTACCACCCCTGATCCTTCCTGGACCGGAAGGCCTGATTCCAAGGGTCTCGGCACCAGGAAGCCTCCGCCCAGCCTCCCTATCAAGCTCCCTCTAACTCTCCCTCTCCTGTGATTTGACGGCTTGTTTTTCCCTCTGTCATCCATCCCGTTCCACCTTGTGTCAGAGTTAGCGATGCACACGTTAGTAACGAACATTAGATCCAAACCTGAATGTGCCTTACTTGTCTCGAGATCCTTCCAGGCCTGCCGAGGATGCTGCGTGTGCCCGGGGGGTTCTCACGCAGTGTTACCACTGGCATTGGGCACAGTGGTCCTATTTCCATATGCATCAAGCACACCATTCGACAGGCTGACCATTCAGCATGGGGGTCAACTGAAGGGGCTCCCAAGACTGGGAGGAAGAGCATTTACTTGCTGGTCTGTCATCTGATTCCTGTAGGTATGAAAAGATATTAAGACAGAAAGAGAAAAACCTCTAAAGGGATCACCATTTAGTATGACGGACATGTGACCTTCGCCTGAGTAGGAAAACGTTTTTCTCTCTTGGAGAGAAAAGAGCCTTGTTGGTTTAAATGGGACCACGTAGCCCCTTTGGAACAGCTGTGCTTGTGTGTTTTCTGCGGTAGCACTGTGTCTGGCCATCAATTTACACTTCCTTTAAAATGTTTTAGGATCCAGCTCAGTCTTCTGGTTTTCATCCTTCAGGGTCTGTGGTTGCAGTTGGAACACTGACTGGGAGGTGAGTCCGTGTCAGCACTGAGGTCTGTGTTTCCCCAGGGGCAGGCATGGGGTCTCTCCTCCTGCCCCGCCTGGCTTCTAGCCACTTACGGAGAATTAAGCCAGAACTCAAAACTAACACGAAGACAGCGGTCCTTCACATTCGGGACTGTGGGAAAATCTGACAAAGATATAGACCCTTCTAGAAAAGCCGCTCCAACCCACCCAGGCATAGACATGCACATGCATGCAGGCATGCATACACACACACACGCACGCACGCACGCCTACCTACAGTTTTGGGGGATTTGTGGAGCTCCCCAAGCCCTGATCTGCAGGCTGTGGGAGAAGCCTCAGCTTTGGAATCGGGCAAGAAAGCATTTCAAAGTGCTGAGAATTTAAAAATGCTTTTCTTGCTGCCCTTTCGAAATTTTAGAAACTGCCCGGATCCCGAGCCTCATGCTCAGATTCTGCTAACGCTTATTTACCGCGCGCCTCCAGTAGGCCAGGCAGTAGGCCTGCACTCGAATCCCCACTCCGCCCCTCGGCAGCTGTGTGTCTCCAAGCTGGCTAGATAGCCTGAGGTGTTTCATTTCCTAAACTGTGACGGTATCATCTGCCTAGACACAGGGTGCTGATGACTGAAGGAGATGGCGTGTGAGGTGTTTTCCGGGGTGGCCTGGCACGCAGTGTTGGTGGCTCTGGTGATCACTCTTTTGTACATTTTGATTGCACTTTTATATTGTTTGTCATAGTACATTTATGCTCGTTGCGGCTTAATTCAAATATTTTTGGTGATTTCCTCCCATCCTTCCTCTCTGAAAAGCAAACCATTTGGACTCCGCTGTGATGCCTGTGGATTATGTATAAGGAAAGAGGAACCATTTATAAGTCAGATCACAGTATCTTAAGAGTTGGGCACCTCATACCCAACAGAATTCTTCATGAAAATGTTTTGCCGTGTGTGCGCGTGTGCGTGCGTGCGCGCACACACACACACACACACCTTCCTTGTAACTCTCCCGGGGACAGTGGAAGCTTCAGACTCAGCAGGCTCTGTTGAATGGCTGACAGCCAGTGATCACCAGACCCACGTGCTGACTATGCACAGTAGGACAGGGCCTGGGGACCATGCCAGGCATCACAGACAAGGTCCCGTGGGTGGAAGAGATGGCTCATGGAACCTAGTCCTTCCCTCCACGTATGCCTCCCACATCTCTCGGCCTCGCACCAGCCTTAGCTCTGGATGGGGCCATTCACGGGGCTTCAGAGCATAGCCCAATCAGCCCCAGCCTCTCCGCTTCTTATGTTCTGGCCTCTGTTCGCGTTCAATAGCATGTTAAAGGTAAATGGTTGTTGAAGATGCAAGTTGAGAAGCCAAATCCAAATTTCAGGGGCCAGCCAGTCCCATGAAGTGGGCCGTGGGGAAACTAGCAGCGCTCACTGGCTGTGTCCGTGGAATGTACACCGTCTGGGGTCCCCTGGGTCTGAAGCTGCCACAGCAGGGCACCCACAGGCCTTTTCATCCCTGAAAACCCTGGAGTCCTGTTACTGCCACCACCTGAGAACACACAGGCCGGAGAGTACACGTACCAAGTACCGTGTCCTTGCTGGCAGATACGAAGCACATCTGTATCCCTTAGAGTTTGCTTTAATCCTGGGCCTCTGCGGTGGACTTGGCCCTTATTCCCATTTTATAGTCGAGGACACAGAGCCCAGACCAGGCCTGAGGCCACCCTCCCACCTCTCTGTCCACCCTGGCTTTCCCCTGGCTGGTGCCACCAGCATCATTCTCAGCAGGCCAGACACCCCAGGGCTGTCCCAGCTCACCCCCTGGGACCCACCCCGCTGCTCTGGGGCCAGATCTCTGCCCGTGCAGGCAGCCTTTGCGGCCTCCTCTGGCCACGGGCCCAGCCTTAGGGCTTCCTGTCCTTTGACATGTAAGTGACAAAACTCAAACACTGAAGACCCCGTCACCACATGGGAACCAAATCATTTCGAAGGGAAGCCAGCATGCTGCTGCTTTCTTTAGGGTATGCTCGTATGAAGGAACTTTTCCTTAAAGCCGGGAATAAGCGTTCTTGTTAAGCCAACACAGAGTATTTATTAAGCCCCGAGAGGAATAGTTTTTAATAGTTACTGTTAAGTGTACTAGGCTCCCTTTATTTTCTCACCAAACAACTTACTGTGCTTTTTCTCGTGTTCACAACAGGTGGTTTGTGTTTGACACGGAAACAAAAGACTTGGTCACCGTTCACACAGATGGAAACGAACAGCTGTCCGTCATGCGTTACTCACCGGGTGGGTGAGAGCTGCAAACCACTTGCCATACAATTATGACAGTTATGAAATCCTGTGTAGATGTCTTTTAAGGAAGAAATCTCACTAAGCCTCCTGAGCAGAGCCAAACTATACTGTGTCTAACCATCAAACATAGACAAAATGAGACCGATTCGCATACTGAATCCCCATGTATTCATCACCCAGCTGCAGAAATACAGATGCTTAGCCGATCTGGCTCATCCAGAGCCCCTCCCCCGCCACCGCCCTTCCGAAGCAGTTCCCAGAACTCAGCCCTTCATCCATTAATATTACTGTCCAGATCTTAAAAAGATGAGGCCTCTTTATTTTTTAACAGCTTTATTTAGGAGTGATTTCCATACACTACTTTCCCCATTATAAATGGACTCTCAGTGACTCTGAGTGAATTCATGCCATTGTACAGCCATCATCACAAACCAATTCAAGAACCTTTCCATCACCCCCAAAAGTTCCCTCCCTGCCCCTTAGCGATTAAAGCTCCACTCCCACCCCTCAGCCTTAGGCAACCACTGATCTGCTGTCTGTTCTATAAATTGCCTATTCTGGACATTCCGTATCAATGGAATCATATACTACAGAGCCTGTTGCATGTGACCTCTTACCTGGAATACTGTTTTTTTAGATTAATTTGGGTTATTATGCATGTATCCGTAGTTGATGCATTTTAACTGCTACATAGGATTCCACTTTATGGATGTACCTCATTGTGTTTATCCGTTCATCAGTCAGTGGTCATGGGGGTTGTTCCTGGTTTCTGGGTATTACAAAGAGTGCCATTGGGAACATTCCCTATAGGTCTCTTTGTGGTCATTCGTTTTCCTGTCTCCTAGGTACATGAGTAGGATTGATGGATTGCCTGGTAAAGCTGTGTTTCACATTTTATGAAACGGTGCCAATCTGCTTGCCAGAGAGGCTGCACAGTCTTGCGTTCCCACCAGCAATGTGTGAGGGTTCTGGTTTTTCTCTGCATTTCTACCAACACCCGCTATTACCTGCCTCTTTTATGACGGCCCTTCTGGTAGTGGTGGAGTAGTATCCCGCTGTGGTGCACCTCCCCTGCAACCATAAGAGATGCTGGGCATGTTTGCCTGTGCCTGTCGATCACTCCTGTATCTTTGGTGAAATACCTTTTCGGGTATTTTGCCTGTTTTCTAGTTAGGTTGTTCGTCTTACTCTTGAGTTGTAAGACTGCTTTCTGTAGTTTGTGTGTAAGTTCTTTACCAGCTATGTGATTTGCAAATGTTTTCTCCCAGGGTGTGGCTTATCTTTTCATCTTCTTTTGAAGCAAAAGCTTTCCATTTTGATGAAGTCCAGTTTCTCAGATTTTTCTTTGACGGATCATGCATTTAGCGTCGCACGCAAGTCATGAAGTTTTCCCCTCTGCTTTCTTTCAGAAAGGCGATTGTTGGGGCGCCTGGGTGGCTCAGTCGGTTAAGGGTCTGACTCTTGGTTTTGGCTCAGGTCATGATCTCAGGGTTTTGGGATCAAGTCCCACGTCAGGCTCCAGGCTCAGCGTGGAGTCCACTTGAGATTCTCTCTCTCTCCCTCTGCCCCTCCCCTGCTTCTTTCTCCCTCTTTAAAAAAAAAAAAAAAGAAAGAGAGGAAAAAGAAAGGTGATTGTTTTAGCCCTTACCTCCAGGTGATTCTCGTGTATTGCAAGGGGTAGAGGTTTGATTTGTTCTGCATGTAGATTATCCACTTGTCCAGCATCATTCGTTCAAAAGACAGTCCTTTCCCTATCAGATAATCTTGACACTATTGTCACAAACCAATTGACCCGTAAAATATAAATGTTTATTTTTGGATTCTCAGTTCTGTCCCGTTCACCCAGATGTCCATCCCTGTGCCAGTACCACGCAGTCTGGATTACTGGGAGTTCAGAGTGAGTTTCAAAGATGAAGAGTCTAACTCCTCCAGCTTTGCGGTTCCTTTTCAGAGCTGTTTTGACTACTTTAGGTCCTCACCGTTTGTATATAAATTTTATGACCAGCTTATCCATTTCTAATTTTAAAAAGCCTGCCAGGATTTTAATAGGGATTTAATGTTGAACTTGTAGATCGATACAGGGAGATTTGATGGCTTGGCCATGCTGAATCTTTTACTCTTTGAACACAGAATATCTGTCCATTTATTTAGGTCTTCTGCCATTTTTCTCAGCAATGTTTCGTAGTTTTTGGTGCACAAGTCACACTTCCTTTGTCAAGTTTATTTCTAAGTCAGTTCTCTTTATGCCATTGTCAATGGAATTATCTTAACTTTATTTTCAGAATGTTGGTTGCTACTCTAGAGAAATAAAATCAATTTTTGCACATGGATCTTATATCTTATGACCTTTCTAAACTCTTTTATTAGTCTTAGTAGTTTGTGTGCGTGTGTGTGTGTGTGTAAAATCCTTGGGATTTTCTTCCTACAGGATCATGTCATCTGCAAATAAAGACTGTTTTATTTCTTCTTTTCCAATCTGGGTGCCTTTAATTATTTCTTCTCTCTTGCATTAGGTAGAACCTCCAGGACAGTGTTGGACAGAAGTGGCAAGAACGCATCCTTGCCTTGCTCACAGTCTTAGGAGGAAAAGCATTCAGTCATACACCATTAAGTATGATGTTAGTGCCCTTTTAGCGTGATGAGGAAGGTCCTTTCTATTCCTAATTTATTTAGGGTTTTCATCATGAATGGCTGTTGGATTTTGTCAAATGCTTTTTTTTTTTGTCAAATATATCTATTAAGATGATTAAGTGATTTTTTTAAAAAAGATTTTCTGTATTTTTTTGACAGAAAGAGACACAGCGAGAGAAGGAACACGAGCAGGGGGAGTGGGAGAGGGAGAAGCAGGCTTCCCGCTGAGCAGGGAGCCCGATGCGGGGCTCCATCCCAGGACCCTGGGATCATGACCTGAGCCAAAGGCAGACGCTTAATGACTGAGCCACCCAGGCGCCCCTAAGTGATTTTTTTTATCCTTCATTTTATTAATATGGTCTATTAATTTTCAGATGTTAACCCAACTTTGCATTCCTGGGACAAATCCCACTTGGTCATGGTGTATCAATCCTTTTTTATATATCACTGGATTCCATTTGTTAATATTAAGGATTTTTGCGTCCCTGCTCCTGAGGGATATCAATCTGTAGCTCTCTTTTCCTGTGATAGTTTTGTGTGGCATAGTTATGACAGTACTGTTGCAGAGTAAGTTGGGAGGTGTTCCTTCCTTGCTTATTTTCTGAAAGAGTTTCTTAAGGATTGATATTATTTCTTCATTACATATTTGGTAGAATTCATGTGAATTTAGTGAGCCATCTTTCCTTGTGGGAGGTTTTTTAATTACTAATGCAGTTTGTTTTTGTAGATCTACTCAGAGTGTTTATTCTTCTTGAGTCAATTTGGTAAGTTGTCCATTTCTGCTAAGTTGTCTACTCGGTTGGCATTAAATCATTCATAATATTTGCTATTTTTCTGAGGTGAGCAGTGAGGTCTCCTCGTTCATTCTTGATTCTGGAAACTCTGTCTCCTCTCTTTTCCTCTTGGTCAGTCTGGCTAAAGGTTTGTCAATTTTGTTGATCTTTTCAAAGAACCAATTTTTGTTTTCATCGATTTTCCTTTTTCTTTTTTTTCTTTTCTGATCTTTATTTTTTTCCCTTCCCCTGCTTGATTAATATTTAGCTTGCTCTTGAAGTTTAGGTTACTTATTGGAGACCTCTCTTTTCTGGTAGAGATGTATAAAACTATAAATTTCCCCTCGAGGGGTGTCTGGGTGGCTCAGTTGGTTAAGCGTCCAACTCTTGGCTGTTGGATCTTGGCTCAGGTCATGAAATCGGGGTTACCCCATAGCATGGAGCCTGCTTGAGATTCTCTCCCTCTCCCTCTGTCCCTCTCCCTCCCTTGTTTCTCTCCCCCTCTCAAAAAAAAAAAAAAAATTCCCCTTGAGCACTGTTTCAGTCACATCCCATAAATTTTGATATATTGTGTTTTCATTTCCATTCTGTTCAAAATAGTTCCTAATTTCCTTAATGATTTCTTCTTTGGCCCATGGGTTATTTACATATGTATTGTTTAATTTCCGATTATTTGGGGGATTTCCCGTATTTCCTCCCCTTGTTCTTTAACTTACCTCCATTGTGGCCTAGAATGTATTTTGTATGACTTTAATCACGTTTACTTCATCCAAACTTGTTTTTATAGCCTGGCACGTGGCCTATCCCGGCCGATGTCCCAGGTGTGCTTGCGGAGAATGTGCGTCGTACACTCTTGGGTGCAGTGTTCTTGATTGGTCGGCTGGGACAAGTTGGTGGACAGTGTTCAGAGCTGACTGATGATGTGTTGTTTGAGTCATCTGTGTCCTTGCCGCTACTCTGGCTGGTCTAGCAGCTGCTGAGAGGGAAGGATTGAAATCTCCAACTGGTACCGTGGAACCAGTTAGTTTCTCTTTTCGGCTCTCTCGGTTTGGCTTCATGCATTTTGGATGGAGGACGGGACAGAGTTGCGCTCAGACACCTCCAGCCAGGAAGGCTTGCATCCTGTGCCGGCGGACGTGTGTGCGGGTAGAAGGGCACGGCCGGCGTTCAGGCCGTTTCGGGGTCTGCCCAGCTTCTGCTGCTGCTGGCCCCTTGGCATCCTCCCTGGGCACGCGTGCAACCTCAGTGTGGCCACAGGCGTCTGGGTAGCTGGGGTCCTCTCCTGCCTGCCCCATGCATGCACACGTGCGCAGCCTCCCATCACCAGGGATAGGCTCGCTCCAGCCTCCGCCGTGACTGCAGGCTGCTAGAGCCGTGGGCCCTCCCTGGTCAACCGCCCTGGAGATCGTCACTTCTGTCCACAACGCTGCTGTGTGGGCATAGGCGTCGCCCAGGGCTTTGTATGGATTGAGCCGCCTGACCACGGAAACAAAGCCACTGGTGCCCACAGCTGGCTCTGCCCGGCCGCAACCTCTGAGCCAGCCGAGCCGGTGGGAAGGGAGAGCGCAGCCCCAGGCGAGCGCACCGGGGACTCCTACTGTCCTCATCCCAAACTCAGAAGCTTTTTAAGTATAAGCACTTCTCAGATGGATTTATGTCTTTGATCAATTTCCAGAGTGTGGAAGTGGTTATTTTTGTCAGTTTTGTACATCTTTTTCATTGCTTTATGGGGAGAGGATTCACTGGGCTCACTGGGCCACAGCTGGAAGCCCTGCCCGCTTATTTTTAATATGGCCACAGTGTCACTGTCACCTCCTCAGCCCAAGTAGCATTAACTTCTTAATATCATCAGGTATTCGAATAGTCAGTATTCAAATTTTCACTTGACTTTTTTTTAACAGTTGAAATTGGGATTCAAAAAAGGCTGTCCTGTGTTAATTGTCCGATATGTCTCTGAAGTCCCTTTTAATCCATGGTTCCTTGTACTTGTTCTCTCCTCCCTCCCCCACCCCCTCCCCCACTCTCTCTTGTGTGCACTGTTCATTTACTTGTTGAAGGAACAGGCTCATTTTTCCCGTAGTGTTTTCTCCACTCCAGATTTTGCTGAGTGTGTCCCCGTGGTGTCCTTTAACATGTTCCTCTGTCCCCCGAACTTGCTCTGATGTGATGTTGGCATCTAGAGGCTGGATCCCATTCAGGTTCTGCGTGTATTGCTGTCTTCCGGCCACCAGAGACTCACATCTGCTTCTCTCACTTTTTGTTATATTAGTAGCTGTTGGTGCCCAATGCCCAGATTCACAAGGGACTACAAATGAGTGGTGTGCCAATGTTAGATTTTCTTCTTCACTTATTAGGTATCATATTTCTATAAAGAAAAACTGCTAATCATCTACTTTGTTATCCAATAGCATGGTAGCGTTCATTAAGGAAAGTCAAAATAAATGCCTGACTTTTTTTTTTTTTTTAAGATTTATTTATCTGAGAGAGAGAAAGAGAGCAAGCAGCAGGGAAAGGCAGAGGGAGAGGGAGAGGAAGAGACAGTCTTAAGCAGACTGTGCTAAGCGTGGAGCCTGATGCAGGGCTCGATCTCACAACCCTGAGGTCACAACCTGCGCTGAAACCGCTGAAACCAAGGGTTAGATGCTTCACTGATTACACCACCCAGGCGCCCCTGCCTGGTTTCTTTTACTTTATTTACCAATTTCCAAGATAATGAATTTGTTCTCTGTACCCCTTAACAGTGATCAGTCGCTGTTGGTGGGTTGGGTGCCATTGTGAACTGACATATATTTGCTCAGTTTTCTCGCCATGGGCCAGTGGAAGCCCCTGGGGTTTGGCGGCTGAGTCCTGACGGTGTGGGTGCCAGGAGGGTTCATGGCTGCCGGGCAGGCCCTTGCTTCTAGGCCTTGTCGTTGGATGCTTGTGTTTTAGGAAGTGCTATGTTTCTGTGATATGCAGGAGATCCAGCTATGTGAACACTCTCGGAAATAGCAGTTTTGTCCTTGGAAATACTTGGCCAAGACTGAGCTGCTACTGCTCTATAGGAATCCTCTATTATATAAGCTGATTTGCAGTGGTCTCTACCTCGGGGTGGAGCTGTGTTCTTAATCTCCACAGGTCTCATTAGAGAAGGAGCACCCTTCCAGATGTGTTTTCCTTGTGCCCGAGCAAAGTTCACACTTCTCACCCTAAGCAGACAAGCCCCCCAGACACCTTGGAACCTTTTATCGATGTTGAGAAGGTGCTTACTCAGCTCAGACTGCCTTTCATTCTTGATGTTTTAAGTATCCTATTTTATTATTAATTCTGGCCAACATTCTGCATTCTTCTATTTGTTTTATGTGTTTCTCATCATTTTCTTGTGATTTTGAACGTCTGTGAAGTGCAAGAGGCCCTTGTCTATAGCCTCTCTTCCTAGAAGGCCCTCAGAGATCTATCAGCTCCTGCTGACATGAGCAGGGTGCTTTGGGGAGTATATTTGCGTTTCTTGTCAGTTATACTCATGGCCATTCCCTGGAGACCAGAGAGCTCTCCTTACCAGCAACTCTGCTCTCGGGCTTCGGAGCTTTTCTTCATTAACCAGGTGACCCTTGCCTCAAAGAGGCATCTGTACACCATGTTCATAGCATTATTATTCTATAATAATTATTCTTAACTGTGGAAGCAGCCCCAGTGTCCATCAGTAGATGGATGGATAAGCAAATTATGGTATAGCCATTCAACAGAATATTACTGAGTCTTTAAAAAGAAGGAAATTTTAACACATGCTGTAACACAGATGACTCTTGAGGACGTTATGCTGAGTGAAATAAGGCAGACACAAAAAGACAAATATTGTGTGATCCCACTTGCAGGAGGTACTTAGAATATTCGAAATCCTAGAGCTGGGGCAGTCAGAATTATAATAAATGGTTCCATTATGAGAGAGAGTTAACAGATGATAAGGTAGTTCTTGAGATCTTTGGCTTAAGAATGTACAAGCCAGCATGCCGACACATCATGTGGCAGGCTTTCAGCGGGGCTTTACCCTTAATCTGTGTCACAGGGGCAGCAGAATCAGCAACAAAATGCTCCAGGCTCTGGAGTCAGACTGCCTGGGTTCGAATCCCAGCTCCCATAAACCTGTGTGACCTTGGGCAAGTTACTTTGCCACTTGTGCCTCAGTTTCCTCTCCTGAAAAATGGGCATGATATCTACCTGTCTGTAGGGTTTATGAGGATGAAATACGTGAGTACAGGATGGTACCTAGTGGACATTACATAAATGTGGACTGTTATAATTTGATAATAATTATGGTTAGCCTTTAGTGTCCATCATCATCATTATTGTCAGGGCCCAGTCAGTTGCGGGAACCAAGGGTGGATGGTTTCCCATGCAGCTCTCCGGCCTTCTCCAGAATCGTCAGCCACAGACGGTCTCCTTCTCCAGGCCTCCGCTGTCCTTGGCTTGTTGCCCCATCCCGCCAGGATTCCCACATGGGACAAGCCGACTTGGTCTTGCCAACACCCTTATTTTGACCTGGCCCAGGCTAGGACTTCCTGAAACACGACTTCCTGATGGTGTCAGGCCATGCTGTTTCCTGTAGGACTCCCTACCTTAGGAGAAGGAAACTCTGAGGAAATGACTTATGATGGCCAGTGACCGCCAGGACCTTTACAAGCACTGTCCAGGGAATCCTCTGAATTGCTGTGCTTTGCGGATGGAGGCACTGGTGCTCGGTGTGAGCAGGGACGCATCGCAGTCCCTGAACCAGTGTGCGGAGACCCCGCCACTCTGTGTTCCAGTTCTGCGCCTCACACGGTTCCCATCTCCTTCCTTTTGCTTCCTGGCCTCAGGAAAGTCTGACCTCCTCTGGCTTAGTCTCTCAGGCCTTCTTTCCTTCCCAGTATATCCTGGATCTCCCTGCTTTGCCTTCACACTTGGCAAGTTCCTCCGCCGGCTACAAAGGCGGGCTCTGCTTTTATGTTACATTGAGCGCCTTCCCTGTGTTTCCACACAAGCACCAAAGCCCCGTTCCGTAGGCTTTCCTGAGGCCAGAAACCCAGGCGAAAATGGTAACTGATGGCCTATTGGAAGAGAGGCCGGAAGGGCCTTCCAGGTAGGGCAGGGGGTGGGAGGGGGGACACTGTGCACAGAGGTGAGGTAGAAGGGGCCTTCCAGGCAGGGCAGGGGGTGGGAGGGAGGACACTGTGTGCAGAGGTGAGGTGGGAGGGAGAATAGCACAGGAGAGGTCTGAGAGAGCCTGGCGCTCAGTGAGGAGCGATGTGGCCGCATCCTTGAGGGAATGAATCTCGAGCCTTCCCTGTGGGAGTGGCAGGGATGGGGCTAATAAGGGGAGAGATCTGGGCAGGAGCGGATTTCCAAAAGACAGCTTGGGAAGTGGCATAGGACTTCCTGAAAAGCAGTTAAGTTACTGATTTGAGTTAAGTTACCGATTTGGCTGATTTTTCTAAATCTGTGATGTCACTAGCATTACCCCTTGTCGTTGATAAGTGTTTATTTTTAAAACAAATGTCATCTGCATATTTCTGCAGACGGGACCTTCTTAGCCATCGGCTCCCATGACAACTGCATCTACATCTATGGAGTCAGCGACAACGGGAGGAAGTACACGCGTGTCGGCAAGTGCTCGGTAGGTGCTCTTCTCATTTTCTCGGGATGTGTGTGGTCACCCCATGTCCCTCGTGCCGGGAATTTACGAGGCGCGTGAAACGCATCCTGCTCTTCTCTCCCAGGGTCATTCCAGCTTCATTACTCACCTGGACTGGTCTGTGAACTCCCAATTCCTCGTGTCAAATTCTGGAGACTATGAAATCCTTTACTGTGAGTAGCACCCCAGGGCTTGTCTGGGTTCAGATCACATAGAACGTTCACTCTGAGATCAAAATGGGGTCTCCTGCAAACCCCACTTCCCCTACTGCCTCGGCACATGCTGTCACCTCCAGGCCTCGGTTTCCTTTTCTATAAAACAGGGGAGTTGGGCAGGGCCACCGCTAAGATCCTTCCCGCCACTGAGATCCTTGGGGGCTCGGGCTGACATGGGCCCCTGCGGAGCAGAAGGTACAAGAGGATCCAAGAAGACTCCAAGTCCAAGGGACTCCAAGAAGGAAAATGCCAAATCCTGGAGGGAAAGGCCCAAGGGGGGCAATTGGGGCAGGAGAGAGTGGGGACCCTTGTGAAGGCGTCATCCCAAGCAGGCAGACACAGTGAAGTCTCTCCTACCTGGGGGGACAGCAGCCCCTGGGACCCCTCCTGGTGGTGTCTGTGTCCAGGCAGGACCTGAGAACACTGAGGGTAATAAGACCAGTACTTCCTGGGCACGGGCTCCTCACATGTGTGCCAAGCACCTGTCGTGTGCCCAGCTCTGGGCTGAGCACAGGGGATTGTGGGGCATGAGGAGGGCCTGGTGTCCGCCTGCTGGATGGTACTAAGAAGTGCAATACTAAAAAGTACCAGAAAGTTTACGTACATTTTCTGTCATTATCCATAGCTCTTCCAGGCTTATCCCATTTTATAGACAGGAAATCTGGGCTCAGATACGAGGCTGTAGGCATCAAGAGCCAGTGGGTAGGTAGGGAGGCAGCCATCCACTTGCTGAGGCGCCTGGACAGGTAGAGCTGCTGGAGGTGGAGGAAAGAGGGGAATAGCAGGTGCCAGGTGGCGCCTGCTCTGCCCTCTCCGCCCTCTCCAAGGTCCTGCCTGACACAGGGCAGAAGAAGGGGGATGGATTTCAGAAACAGGCCATGGGTCTAAAGTCTTCTCGGACACGGTTTCATACTCTGTGAGTGAGAGCTCGTTTGGGGAGCAATCAAATCACCTGGATATGACTGGTTTCTGTAAGCTTCCACTCCTAACTCAGGACTGAAGGGGGTGGGCCGGGGAGGGGGGGCCTGACATGAACAGCAGGTGGCAGAGCTGAGCTGTTCGAGGGTTCTGTGGGCGGGCAGGGGAGGGAGACCCTGAGCATTTGAAGGCAAGGTACCCATGGATGGTCAAAGGAAAGAGAAGCCAGACTGCAGGAAACAGACCCAAAGAGAGAGAGAGATGGGAGGCGGTGCCCATGGAGGCCCCGGGGCTCAGGCACAGTTGCAGCCGCGAGCATGGCTCCCACGGGGCTGGGAAGTGGAAAGGGTCTCACTCCACAGGGCTCTGTCGCTGGCGGGGCAGGGCTGTAAGGGCCAGCCTTGTCAGGAGAGGAGAGGGGGCCTTCGGCTTAGATGTCACCAGACTTGGATTTGCTTTTTCCAGGGGTTCCCTCTGCTTGTAAGCAAGTCGTAAGTGTGGAAACTACGAGAGACATCGAATGGGCTACGTACACCTGCACTTTGGGGTTCCATGTCTTTGGTAAGTTTTCTGCAGCTTTCATTCAGTTCACACATAACATGTATCCACTTTTAGAATATTTCTCTAATAGTTATGAACTCTCACGGTCACTGGTTTTGTCCAGCTGCTCTGCTGCCACATGAACCCAAAAAGGACACACTCCCTGCAGCTCCCAGGGGAAGGGCCAGGCAAGAACCAGAGAGATGG
The DNA here is from genome assembly GCF_003265705.2 of Callorhinus ursinus. Taxonomy (NCBI): domain Eukaryota; kingdom Metazoa; phylum Chordata; class Mammalia; order Carnivora; family Otariidae; genus Callorhinus; species Callorhinus ursinus. Next base: position 68,542,086 of record NW_027397070.1, read on the forward strand.
GTTTAACCCTTTTCTATTGTATGAAATAAGTCCTGAGATAATGCTCTAGACTCTTCTCCTATGAGGATGTGCCAAACTTCTTAGAGAGATGGGCCAGATGGCACTCAATCTATTTCTTTATCATTTGTTAGAGTTATTATATTTTTTTGGTTCTTTAACTAAATTTTTCACTTCCTTTAAAGTTGAGGTTGGAATATATTTATAAATGGTGTAAAATAAATTACCACAGTTTAGTAGAATAAAAAAGAAAAGACAGTACCTCTGATCTCTTTATGTAAGACCATAAGTCAATAAGGTGGTCAAAATTTCCCAAATCTCTTTAGAGCTGGCATTCATCATTTTCTGGTATAAATGCTAGGAACTCCTGGGTTCACTCTAGATCTGCCTGTTGAGAAACTGATGTACATTCAGCTGTCTCAGATCAAAAGTTATTGGGACCAAAAGGTTTCCCAAAGCAATGATCAGGAGACACTGCCCACCCAACCAGACTCCAGATCCATGGCAGGCAGACACCACAGCTGCCGGATAGACCAGGCAAGCAGCAGCCACAAAGGGCCGATACCAAGAAACACCTGAGGGGCGTCTGGGTGGCTAATTCCGCTGAGCATCTGACTCTTGATTTTGGCTCAAGGTGTGATCTCAGGGTCGTGGGATCCAGCCCCAGGTCAGGCTCCACGCTCAGTGCAGAGTCTGCTTGTCCCTCTCCCTCTGCTCATCTCCCCGCTACTCTCTCTCTCTCTCTCATAAATAAATAAAATCTTAAAAAAAAAACAAGCCAAAACCCCCTGAAAGGCACACACAGGGTTAAACAGTCCTTTGGAGAGACTCACATATAGAGTTACCCCAGAAAAACCAAAAAGTTAGGAAACTGTAGGCTGGGGACTAGTCAGCTTCCCCTCAGATGCTTTGGGGGAATGAAGGAAAGGCACTGTGTCCAAAGCCACGGTTTCTGGCACTCTCTCTGTTGCAGAGTCAAGAAGGAAGGGGCCCCCGCAAGTTGTGGGAGCCCAGAGAGCCTGCCGGAGCTCTCCCCTCGGGCGGGACGGGTGATCTGGGAATTGCCCCGGCGGAGACGATCGCAGGCAGGCTGGGAGCTCTTTGGGCCCCGGCTTCGAAAGCCAGGGACTGCGGGCGATCTGATCTCCATGGCAGCTCAGTGGCGGTCCCTGTGCAGCGTGGCCTAGTGTCTCTGGGGTTTCAGGGCTCTGTCTGTGGTCTTCATTTTAGGAGTGTGGCCGGAAGGCTCGGACGGAACCGACATCAATGCCGTGTGTCGGGCCCATGAGAGAAAGCTGCTGTCCACCGGCGACGACTTCGGCAAAGTGCACCTGTTCTCGTACCCTTGCTCACAGTTCAGGGTACGTCTTCCTCACGGACCCTGTCCTCGGGGCGCATGCGTCCTGGCCTCCCCTGGCGGTCTGGTGACTGACTAGGTAGGCTGTGTGCATGAACCGGCCAGTCACGCCTGGGGACTTGACCCCGCCGTCCCGCTGCCCTGGAGCCCTTCCGGCCTCCGCGCTGCTCTCCAGGGAGCACCCCCATCCACAGACCCCTTTGAGCTGGCTTGTCTACCTCCGTGGCTTCCTTCGTGGGCCTCACGCCTCTTCCCCCACCTGCTGAGCTGAGCCAGCACCAGTGCCTAGAACACCCTTCCCCGTCCTTCCCAGACCTGAAGTCCTTCGGCCTTCCCCCTCAACCCGTGGCACCTGGTAGATCCCTCCTTTGGGTGGCCCCACGTCTGGAATAGCGCTCTGGCACTGAAAGTATCCCAGCCCGGGGCAGCGCCCTGCCCGTGTCTGCCCCCCCCAACCAGGCCAGATTCTCGGGGTACGGGGGGGGGCCTCTGTGTCGTTTGTTTGAACGCCCCTCCTGTGCCTGTGCACAAAGCAGGTGCGCAGGTGAGAGCTGCTGAGTGAGGGAAGAACGAGCGCTAGAATTCCAGCACTTTTGACTCCACGTAGCGCGCTCCGCCTTAAGCTCTTTCTTTCTCTGTCCTTCTTCCCCAGGCTCCGAGCCACGTATACAGTGGGCACAGCAGCCACGTCACCAACGTCGATTTCCTCTGTGGCGATAGCCACCTCATCTCCACGGGCGGCAAGGACACGAGCATCATGCAGTGGCGGGTCATTTAGTCCCAGCAGGAAGCGTGGGGAGCAGAACAGGGGCAGGCACAGACTCGTGCTAGGCTCCACCACTGTGATTTCTGTTCTGTTTGAGAAGTTCTGACAAACCTCAGGAAAACCACTCCCTCTACCAGTTACCTTAGCTTAGCGAATCAGTGAGCGTCACACCGGAGCAGTGGTTCACGGTTCTCCTTTGTTGTACAGTATATAAAACAGTGCACATTTCATATTAAAAAAAATATGCCAGGGTTTACATTATGGTGACATCAACAGAAGTGACTGGTATATCCTTCGTAACTTTTCTACGAACCCTTCAAAAATGGTCACAGAATGCCTTTTAAAATATTGTACATAGGCTTTACTATTTCCCCATCTAGCTCGCTAAGTCAAATATTTATGATGATAATGAGGTACTGAATTGTGATCGCTATTGATTAATTGGTCCTAAAAGGATAAGTCGATGGAGAAGAGCGTGGAGGACTGATTTGCACAGGTGAATCAGGAAATGCAAATGTGACTTTATTTGGTTTCATTCTCTAAGGGTTCATTCAGTCCTCCTGGAGGGAGGCTGACAAGAAAGGGGTTGTATTCTTCTTGTGTTAAGCAGACTGTACTCCAGATTAATTTAAACATTTCAGCAGGGTACGCAGGCACCGTGGAGTTTCAGTGATACTGTCTGCCTAACCCAGCGCAGGCAGCCGCTTCACTCCCTTCTGTCCCGCGCTCACGTGCCCGGAAGAGTGGTGGAGACATCTAGCCACCTTCTTCTGTATATGAGTTGGCATGATCTGGTATTGTATAGGATTGTAGAAATTCATCATAAAGACGTAAGGCTAGGCTTTACTATTTTATGCTTATGGACATTGTATATTTGTATTTTAAGACCAAGTAGACCAAGTTGAAATGGTATCTCTTAAGTGTACAATAAACCTGTGGCGGGGAGAAGTCTGGGAGGCTCCACCGGGTACTAAGGGCAGCTTCTTTTCCTGTCTTTTGTGCATGGATGGCTCACTACACCACAAAATAAGATTGCGTTCTGATGAGTAAAACGGAGGTGGCATACATTTGTCAAGAAGGCCTTATCCATTTTGATTGTGTGACAGATTGAAATTTATTGTTTACATTGGGGAATGCATCTCAGATTTTAAAATAGAAGAGTAATAAACAGACTTAAAAACAAACACTAAGATTTTTACTTGTTCTAGGCAAGTAAATGAATGGAATTATGTGAACTCCATGGCGCTGGTTGTTCAGAGTGGCCGATTAAGCACAACCTTTGGAAGCATGTGTATTCCATCGCCAGCCTGCTGAGCAAGTTGTGGGACACCAGTAGGCACGTGTATCAAAGATGAATCTGTTTGTATGTATCCTTATCAAATATATTCTATAATGAAATTAAATCTGAAAAGGATTTCTTATTGACCTATAATCATGAAAATATATAAATTAAAATATTTAAAATTAGATATGATTCACACTATATTCTGTTTCATAGACATATTTTTTGTTTTCACCTGGGTCATTTGCAAATGGAACTCTAGCTTGCATGGTGTGTCAGGATTCGTCAGATTCGAAGCCTATAAGACTTCAGCTTAGGGTGCCTGGGTGGTGTAGTCAGATGGGCGTCCGGCTCCTGGCTTCAGCTTGGGTCATGGTCTTGGGGTCATGGGATCGTGCCCCACGTTGGGCTCCGCATGTGCTCAGTGCAGGGTCTGTTTGGGATTCTCTCTCCCTCTCCCTCTGCCTCTCCTGCTCACTCTCTCTCTCTCTCTAAAATAAATAAATCTTAAAAAAAGAAAATTCAGCTGAGGGGTGCCTGGCTGCCTCACTCGGAGGAGCATGCAGCCCTTGATCTCAGGGCTGTAAGTTTGAACTCCATATTGTGGGTAGAGATTCTAAAAAAAAAAATTAAAAACTTAAAATTAATTTTCAGTTTAATTACCATACCTAAGTCATTTTACTTGGTTAAATACTGGCAAAAACAATTATTTTTACATTAATAATTAAGGGAATCACCAGCTCAAGGAAGGGGCAAGGGACCCATTATTGATCTTATAAGATCTACTTTTATTCCTATATAATCCCACTCTTTTCCAGGCTCGTAATGGAAAAAGGATGTTTATATAAACTATTACTGTTATCTTCATATTTGTCTATTTTTTATTTTTATTTGTTTGTTTGAGGGGGGAGATGGCAGAGGGAACGGGAGAGAGAGACTCTCAAGCAGGCTCCACACCCAGCACAGAGCCCGTCGTGGGGCTCAATCTCACGACTCTGAGCTCACGATCTTCCAAGATCCAAGACTCTGCTGGGACAAGAGGATTGGAAGCAGGGGCAGCCGCCAGGCCTCTTCCTCCCAGTGGCCCGAGGCCCTGTCAGCTTAGCTGGGCTGTGAAGAGTGACAGCTGAGGGGCCGTTGCATTAATCTCCGTGAGGCGCTGACAGTGTAGACCAGGCTGCAAGCGGTGGATGCGGAGAAGCAAAGGGATGGTCCGAGGGAGGTTTAGAGGGGGCACGCCAGCAGGTGAGGGATCGCCTGCGGGCAGTGGGTGAGGCTCGGGCCCCTGACCGCTCTCTGGTCCGATGGCCGTGCCGTTGGCCAAGATGCAGAGCACTGCAAGTTTGAAGGTGGCTGATGCCTGGGACAGGATGAAGTGAGGGGAGGGGCCTCCGTGACATCCAAGTGCAAGTGCAAAAGTAGGCATTTGGCTAGCAGGCTCAGAACAAAAACCCAGCAGCAGGTGCCACTGCAGGGCTCTCCACAGAAGAGCACCAATTCTGGCACCGGGTTGTGGCCGAGATTGCGGGGAGCTGGTCCAGCCGGGGAAGAGACGGCCTCCGCCCCAGCCGGGGGCACTCAGAAACCCAGGGCAGCCAGAGGAACACCAGCTCGGCAAGGACAGGGTTCACTCAAGAGCCTTCCCCACCCCCCAACTTTTTTTTTTTTCTAGAGAGAATGCAGTGGGGGGGAGGTGTAGAAGGAGAGGGAGAGAGAGAATCTCAAGCAGACTCCACACCCAGTGCGGAGCCTGACTCGGGGCTCGAGCCCACGACCCTGAGATCATGACCTGAGCTGAAATCAAGAGTCAGATGCTCAACCAACGGAGCCATTCAGGCGCCCCGAACCCCCCAATTTTTTTGAGTGACTACTTCCACTGCCCAAAAGTTAACGCATTGCACCCATTAATCATTTTTTCTGTGATCTGGGAACAGACTACCATCATGTGATTTCTGAGGCTTCTAGAAGAGCACATAGAAGAAACAACGTTTGAGCCCCTCCGGCCTCCTCAAGGGAGGGCCATCTAGCGGCACAACTGGGGAGGCAGCTGTTTGTGAAAGCGAACAAGAAACATGTACTTACTGTGAGATAGAAACTGATTCACTATGGTTTTGCTTTTTTTTTTTTTTAACTTTATGGGAGATTTCGAACATATACAAAAGTAGAGCCTCTTACCAAGCTTCAAAACTTATGGACATTCGGGGAATCTTGTTTCCTCTGTCTCCCCTAATTTGGAGGACAGGGAGGACTGGAGTGTTTTCAAAGCAAGTCCAAGTCATCATGTCATTCACCTGTAAATGCCTCAGTCTGCCGCTCCCACGACAACAGTTTACTTCATGTAACCACCATAACAAAATCGCAGCTGACCAGCTGAACAGTGATTCCTTATGGTCTGAGCCATGTCTCCATGCCAAGCCCCACATGAGGATGCCACACAACCATGCAAAGCACGGGATGCACAGTCCACCTGGAAGCCTAGCTCAGGAGGCTCAGCACACGTGTGCAGTTGAGCGCAGGACCCTTCTCCAGAACCCACTCTGACCCCCAGCTCACTGCCCCTTTGCACGCTGCCCCTCCCCACACCCTGCCTCTGGCCCACTGGGGAAGCCCCCCTTCTGGATCACCCAGCCTGGATCCTTCCCACCTTGGCTGCCAGGTGAGATGGAGACCAGAGGTAGGGAGCAGGAGCTCCAGCCCCTCCCAGAGGGTCCCAGCTGTTCCAGTTCGACTCCTCCACTCCCGTGCGGGGGTCTCAGTAAGAATGGGGCACAAACTCCTACCACCCCGAGGGGCGGAACCTGGGAGGGCTGCCGGGTGGCATACATACTTTCCTGCTATCTTTGGTTACAAGAGCACCCTGCCCTCAGGAAGCCTAAGGGAGGGGTGAGGTTGGGGGCTCGTGAACACAGATTTTGCCTGAGCTCAGAATGTGGATGAGTTAGCAACAAATTTGGTCATTTGGACTTATAGCAAAGCAGCTGTCGTAGCACCTGTGAGATGAAGACTCAGAAGGTGAGCCTCAACACTAGCTTTAAACCTAACCTCCCCCCCTCCGCCCCCACCCGGGGCTCCGCTGGCTGCAGGTGCGCCACCTTGTGGCAGAAAACAGAGCCGGCTTCTCTTGCTCGCGCTCCAATAACCAACCGGGTTCTGACCTCTGTAAGCTGGGAGAGTGAGGCCAGAGCAAGGAAAATGCTTCTGTGACTCCGACGGACTTCCACTCACTGGATGGGGCAGGTGTTTCAAGCGACCCTCCTGAGGGGGCTTTCGGGAGGTTCTTGGGGAGCCCCAACATTGCAGATGGTCTCACCTTCAGTCCCCTTCTACTGAATAAGGATGTTCTATGAGGTTCTGCCCGCCCCGGCAGCCCCTGAGCGCAGCAGGGTCGATCCCCAGTGATATTTCGGTAGGAGTCCCCCCGCCCTCCAGGAGGCCCTGTGGACAGGCTCCCAGATGACCCCCCCACACACACTCCAGGCTTTCTACCGCGTTCAGATGAAACCTCTGTGCCCCGCCCCCCCCACCAGTGGAGGGAGGCTCCTTCCTCCCCCACACAGCCTTCTCTGGACATGTGGCTGAGAACCACCCCCTGCCTTTAGATTTTCAGCCAAACATCAACCCACCAATCGCAGGGGACACACGCCGAGCTCTCCAGAGGCTTGGGGTGAGAGAGGAGCAACCCCACCCCTCCCTCTTGGGAGAAAGGGGGCTGGAATCAACAGCTCAACTTGGCCCCAAAGAAATCCCCCTTACAAATACTTTTTTAAAATTCTACTTCCTGACACTTTTTTATACCCATACCATGGATGAGGGAGGCTAAGAGGTCTCTTGGGATCGTCCTTGGTAAATTCTGCCCCTGGTCCAGCAGCACCTCTGGACGGTCACGCCCATTGGATCTTGGCTCCTGGACTGAAATGTCAGTTCAGCATCTGGTGACACAAACTGCCGCCGTCAGGATTCTTGCAGTTTCTTTGTGCATCTGAGCAGGAGTTTGGCATCGCTGCCTGGGAGGGGGACCACTGGTTTTCGAGGGCACGCACCTGCTCCGCTTCTCAGATTCTGCCCCGTCTCTACCCTGGGCTGTGGCACCAGTGGAGTTCCTGCTACCTGGCCAAAAGGCGTCTGCACAGCAGCTCTGAGAGGTAGGATCACTCGCCCCCCACCTTTGACGATGAAGAGACAGAGTGTTAGAAGGATAGAGGTGCTTGCCCCAGGCTGCTGAGCCAAGGGTGAAACTCCCAGGTCTCCCGAGCCGTGTTCCACGCCAGAGCCAACGTTCTCAAACTGACTCTGTGCAGAGCGCTGTTCGAGAAGTTGCTCATGCAGGGTCTCCGAATGACTTTAGAAATGCCCCATACTATATATGGTGTGTTGTGGGTAGAGACTCGAGCGCAGGTTGCCTCTTTCACACTTTGGAAATTCTATAATAAAGAAGCCTGTTTACACTGACATTTCCCATACTCGAGCACTGGGCACTTCCGCTCCCACGATGCTGATTATTGGCCAGGATCGATGTTCCATGGCATACCATCTTGGGAAACACTGTGGGAGAAGGTTAGTCATGCAGAAGCTTAATATAACAGAGAAGTGAAAGGGAACCCAGATGCCAAACAATTCTCCACTTCCTCCTCGCCCCCCCTCCCCGTTCCTGCTAGGAACTAGGGCTTCAAGGCCAGATTGGCGACAAGGCGCAAGGGGGCTTTTCTGTTATTCTGGAGTTCCTGGACAGTTTCTCTCAGCTCTGTGCACCTCCCTCTAGAGCACTCAGCCTCCCTGATGTATAATATCAGCTGCTGGAGACTGTCAGGGTCCAAAGAAGAACATCTGGGGGCATTGGAACAAGCCCCCCAGACAAGGGAGGATCTTGCTCCTTTTTTTTTTTAAGACTTTTTTTTAAAGATTTTATCTATTTATTTAGCAGGGAGAGAGCACACAAGCAGGGAGAGCAGCAGGGAGAGGGAGAAGCCGGCTCTCCGCGGAGCAGAGAGCCGGATGTGGGACTCGATCCCAGGACCGTGGGATCATGACCTGAGCTGAAGATAGACACTTGACCGACTGAGCCACCCAGGCATCCCTAAGATTTTATTTTTATTTATTTGACAGAGAGAGAGAGCACACCAGCAGAGGGAGAAGCAGGGTCCCCGAGGAGCAGGGAGCCCAATGTGGGGCTCGATCCCAGGAGGGGTCAGGGGTGATGGAGGCTACTTGAGCCTGAGCACTCAGTAAAGTGGCCTTTGAACAGAGATTTAAGTGGTAGAGTGAGGACCCAAGCCTTGTGGCCATCTGGGGGAGGCTTTCTGCAAGGCAAAGTCCCTGGGAGCACACGTGGGGAAGAAACACTGTTTTGTTCAGCCAGACCCTTTCTCTTGTAGACACAGAAACCAAAGGCCTTGTGAAACAGAGTTTTGCCCAAGGTCACTGTGACCTTGGCAGGGACAGCCCCTCACTGCCCTAGTTTGTTTCCTTTTATAAAAATGAACTTTAGGGGCGCCTGGGTGGCCCAGTCGGTTAAGCGTCTGCCTTCAGCTCAGGTCATGATCTCAGGGCCCTGGGATCGAGCCCTTGTGTCGGGCTCCCTGCTTGGCGGGGAGTCTGCTTCTCCCTCTCCCTCTCCCTCTGCCGCTCCCCCTGCTTGTGCACTCACTCTCTCTCTCTGTGTCAAATAAATAAGTAAAATCTTTAAAAAATAAATAAATAAAATGAAGTCCACTGTATTTTTAAATGAAAAGACATACTTCTATAGCAAATTCAGGATGTCCTGTCATATTCCCACCACCTAGAAGTAGCACTACTAGGTTATTGGTGCATCTTCTTCCTGTATTTTTTTCTTTGTGTACATTTCTGGATGTGCTTCTGTAAACAGAGTGCATAGACAATGCTTTATGTTGCTTTTCTCTTGCACCTTTATAAGCATTTTCCATTGTCATTACAGACTTGTTATAAATAATTCCCATTGGTTGTGTAACAGGCTGCTGCGACTGTGCAGTCCTCCCACACTGATGATGGTGATGAGGACAAGAAAAACAAGGCCACCCTCACTGAGGGCCTTTGTCCCCGGTGCTCTGGGCTCCGCCAGGGCCCCTTCCCATGGGCCACCACATCAGCTCCCAGGATCTGCCGCCTCTCCAACGCAGATGAGGCCCAGATCCGCATCTCTACGTCCGTTTCCTTAGCTTCACCCACTTGTCCATCTGCTCAGCCACGAGTGCCTCGATCTCATGCCCCAAACCAAATTTACCCACTTCCTTCCCCAAACCCTGTATTCCCAGCTCCCAGCAGCCCAAGCCAGCAATGCACACATCCCTCCAGACCCCTGTCTCTGACTCACTGCCCGGATCAGCAGCACCAACACCAACAGCATCACTTACCCCGTGCCGGTCACCACTGGGTGCGCCTCACACAGGGGGACCCCGCAGTACTCCCAACAACCCTGTCATGGGGATCCTCCTTCCCCAATGAGGAAACTAAAACAGAGAGGTTAGTTAGCTTGCTAAGGGCTACACAGCGAGTAAGCTGGGATTTGAACCCATGCAGTCCCGTTTCAGAGTTCATACCCAACCACTGCACCACTCTGCCTCTCTCTCCAAGACTCCAGGAGCGATCCTCATGTGCCCATCTCCTCCCACCCGCCCTGCTCTGCCCGGGCTGATGGCATCACTGCCGACCCGCCTGCAGCCACACCGGCCTCACCCCACAGGGCAGTCGGGGCGAGTTTTCTAAAGGCATCACTCTCTTGCTTAAAATCCTTCCAGGGCTCTTAAGAAAAAGCTCCCCACACCGCAAACAGGACCTGTTCCCTGGTTTCCTGATTCCTCTGCAACACCATCTCCCTCTGCTTCCATGGCTGAGCTTCTCTCTGTCCCCACATCACAGCGCCACCTGGTCCTGACACACGCTCTCTGCCCCCAAGTTCTTCCTCCCATTTTTCCTGCCCAACCACCGTAATTTTCTTTTTTTTTAAATTTTATTTATTTATTTATTTGAGAGAGAGAGAGAGAGAGAGAGCACAAGCAGGGGGAGGAGCAGATTCCCCACAGGGGGAGGAGCAGAGGGAGAGGGAGAAGCGGACTCCCCACTGAGCAGGGAGCCCGACGTGGGGCTCAATCATGGATCTCCAGGATCATGACCTGAGCCGAAGGCAGACGTTCAGCCGACTGAGCCACCCAGGCGCTCCCAACTGCTGTAACTTTCATAAGACAGCTCACAAGTCACTTCTTCCAGGAAGCCTTCCTGGAGTGCCTATTTTGGGTTCTGATCCCTCCCATGGATCCTTCTCTTATCACACTGAGTTGTAAGTGGAGTCTACTGCCTGCACCCTTTCCACTGTAAGCTCCCTGAGGCATAAACACTCAGCGTCATGTACCCTCGTCTTTCTTAGCACAGGGCCTGGTACGGACACGTTACCAGACAGTGTTAGGTGGAGGCACAGATCGATGGAGCCATGGGCAGCAAGGGGGAGCATCTGGATTTGGATTAGATTCCTAAACCGTTGCCCTTAACCCTGAGTGTCTTTTCCTGCTTCCAGTGATTTACTATTGCAAACGACACTGAGGAGAACAGCTTGTCCACGGAGCCTTTCTCTTAGACTTGCTTCTCCAGGGCAAAATCCCAGAAGGGCAATTACTGAATTTGAGAGCAAAAACATCTTTATGACCCTTGATACGTTTTTGCAGAAGTGAATTCCAAAATTATGGTAGCAATTTGGGAGCCTTTTTCTTTTTTTAGCAAACGAGTCCTCCCTCCGTTTCTAAATGTCTTCCTGGCAAAAGCCGCACAAAGCTATTTTTACCTAAAGGCTGTAAACCTCATCCTTCTGAGAGGAGAAAGTCGGGCGTGCATGCGGAAACTGGCTGCCTGCCTCGCCGCCCATCAGCCCCTGCGCGCTAGCCTAGTTCTTGGTCATTTGGGAAAAGCAAGTTTAAATCATGTTCCAAAGGAAGCGGTGTTTTGTTTTGTTTTTTTTTAAGAAGAAAAACACACGCACATGCACACACACACATGCACGCACACACTCATACCCATCTCTGTCTGGGAACTAAATGATGAACATCTTTACAATTCTAAGAGACCAGACGGTTATCAAAGCAAGCGGATGCTGGGAAAGGGTCAAGGCTGAAAGCAGCCCCGGGGGTTGGGGGAATCACCTGGTTTTCAAACTGTGGGGAGCAACAGCTTTCTTAGGATGAAATCTTACAGGAAAATCCACCCTATGACGTGATTGAGAATACCCCTGCTTTGGCAGTAGCAGTCAGAGGGTGGAGGTGACCAGAAACACTCATCCTATGTCCAAACCCCCCACCTGGTCCACCTCCCTGAACATGCCACCCACCTCCTCTTTCCTCCCCACGCTGCCTCCACCACCTCCAGCTCCCACGGGGGGCTCCAAAGTCCCCCGTCCAGAATCCAGCCCTGGAGGACACCCACGCCCAGCAAGGGCCACGCAGTGAGCAGTGGCAGAGCAGGGTCCACCTGCCCCACACCTAGCCCCGTCCAGGATGACTCTCCACCCGCTGTCTTGCTGGGAGCCAGCTCAGCGGCCGTTCACAATCACAGTGCAGAACTGGTATCCCCAGCGCTCGTCATCCAGGCGCCCCGGACACCAGCGTGGTTTTAGCGTTCAGTCCCATTTAGGTTCTCCCATTACCAGCATTTCTCCCGATTTGTTTCTTAAGAAAATCATCCATTTCATGTAGATTCTCAAATTTATTGAAATAAAACCTCAGTAATATTCTCTTGTAATTATTTTCTTATGGAAGGGTAGCTGACATCTGATGTTATATTAATGTGGAGTGTACAACACAATGACCCGACAGTTATATGCACTGCAAAGTGATGCAATTATTTTATTCTTGCTCACCCTGCAATTTTAAATTCCTTCTCACGCCTAGTGCTCTGTACTTTTGTTTTCCTGCCTTTTACTTCTTAGTCTTTGCGGGTTTTCCCATTTCCTCTCCTCTTGAAGAAGTGGATTTTACTTTCATTTCTCAGTATTTATGTTTCTAATTCATTATTTTCAGTTTTCATCTTGATTAGTTCCCTCCTCATAATTTTTAATACATTTTGTTGTGTTTTAAGCTGAGTGCGTCACGTACGTATGCTCTCTGTTGTGTAATAAAAACATGTAAGGTATGCTTCTGCTGTATGCCATAGGTGTTGCTATGAAGTTTTCTCATTTTCATTAATTTACAGTTTTCATACTGATTTCTTCTTTCAGTTAAAAGTTATCTAGAAGAGTATTTTTACATTTCCAAGCTAAAATTTATTATATTTTTTATGGTTATGTAGGGGTATCCCTGGACTCCAGTGAACTTTCCAAACTCCAAGGACAATAAGAAACCCCTTTCAGCTTCTGGGAGAAAAAACAGATCGCCTGTGTGTGGAATGCACACACTCAGGCCACCCTAAAATGTCCATTCCTGATCTCTGGAACCCATGAATATGTAGGTTTCATGGCCAAGGGGGAATTAAGTTTGCAGGTAGAATTAAGTTTGCTAATCAGCTGGCCTTAAAATAGGGAGAGTACCATGGATTGCCCAGGTGTGCCCAATATAATCGCAGATGGCCCTTACTGAGGGGCCACGAGCCAAGGAATGCAGGAAGCCTCTAAAAGCTGGAAAAGGCAAGGAACAGATTCTCCCCCGAAACACAGCCCCGCGGACACCTAGATTTCAGCCCAGTGAGATTCGAGTCAGGCTTCCGACCCCCAGAACTGTAAGAGAATGTATATGTGTTGTTTGAAGCCGGCGAGGTTTGGTCATCTATATGGCAGCAATAGGAAGCTAATACACCACGTAAAGAGAGACTCGGACTAGTTATTTGGCTTCTTGTCTGCAATTTGAAACTAGAAGTTTGCAGATCCCTGAGAAAAGGGAACTGCAGGCCTAAAATCCTTTCTGGCTGAGGACCTCATCCGCGTGGGAGAGAAAAACAGGCATTTCTACCAGATTGTGTCTAAATGTGTGTCTTTCTACACTAATCCTCCCAAACACCTGGTGAGCTCTCTTTTTCCAAACAGCTTTATTGAGATATAATTCACATCCCATGCAATTCACCCACTTCAGGAATGCTATTCAGTGGTTTTTAGTATATTCGCAGAGCTATGCAACCATCACCACTCTGTAATTTTAGAATATTTGCATCACCCCAAAAGAAACCCCATACACCCCTGGCAGTGTATTTATTTCCTAGGGCTGTGAGAGAAAAGCATCCCAGGCCGGGGGCGGTGGGGAGTGGTGGTGGAGGGGGGATCTAAAACAACAGACATTTATCTACTCACAGGTCTGGGGGCTGGAAGTCCAAGAGCCACGTGCCAGCAGGATTGGTTTCTACGGAGGCCTCTCCCTGTGGCGTGCAGATGGCCACCTTCTTGAGGTGTCCTCACATGGCCTTTTCTCTGTTCTGGCATCTCTCTGGGTGTCCTAATCTCTTTTCCTTATAAGGACATCAGTCAGATTGGATTCGGGCCCACACTAAAGGCCTCATTTTAACTTAATTACCTCTTTATAATTCCTATCTCCAAATACATTCTGAGGTACTGCGGGTGGGGCTTCAACATGTGAATTTCGGGAGAACACAGGCCAATCCATAACAGGTAGTTATTCCCAAGATGCACCCTGCCCCCCTAGCCCCTGGCGACTGCTGATTGCCTTCTGCCTCTGCAGATTTACCTTTTCTGGACATTTCCTATAAATTGACTCCTATGATATGTGGCCTTTTGTGGCTGGTTTCTTTCACTTAGCATCATATTTGCAAGGTTCATTGATATTGTAGCATGAAATGGTACTGCCTAGCTTTCTATTGCCAAATAATATTCCATTGTATATGGATATCTATCTAATGATAGACCACATTTTGTTTATCTGCTCATCAGTTGGATGATATGTATGAATATAATCCAGGGCAGCTGGATTGTTTCCGCTTTTTGGTTATTATGAATAACGCTGCTATGAACATTTACGTACAAGTTATTGTGCGGACATATGTTTTCATTTTTTGGGGGCATATATATACCTCGGAGTGAATTTACCGGGTTATGTTGTAGCTCTGCGTTGAATAGTTTGAAGAGGTGTCAATCTGTTTTCCAAAGTGGTTGCACCATTTTACAATCCCACTAGAATGTATGAGGGATTCCAATTTCTCCACATCGCCAACTTTACTTAATTTCCATTTTTATTTTACTTTATCATTATTATTTTTTATTTATAGCCATCCTAGTGGGAGTGAAGGGGTATCTCATTGCTGTTTTTATTTGCATTTCCCTGATAGCTAAGGATATTGAGCATCTTTTCATATGCTTATTGGCCACTGGTAGATCTTTGGAGACATAGCTATTCAGATCCTTTGCCCACCTTTTACTTGGCTTATTTGTATTTAGATTATTGAGTTGAAAGAGTTCATTATATATTCTAGATACAAGGCCTTCTTCAGAGATACGATTTGCAAATATTGTCTCCCATTCTGTGGGTTGTCTTTTGACTTTAATGGTATTATCCGAAGCAAAAGTTTTTAATATTGATGAAATCCAATGTATCTGTTTTTTCTTTGGTTGTTGTACTTTTTTATTGGTATCATATCTAGAAAAACTGCCTAACCTAACGTTAGAAAGATTTACACATATGTTTTCTTCTAAGAGTTTTATAGTTTGGGCTCTTCCATGTAGGGCTATGAACCATTTTAAGGTAATTGTTTCATATGATGTGAAGTATTAAACTTCTTTCTTTTGCCAGGGGATTTCTTGTTGTTCCAGCACAATTTATTGAAGACTCCTCTTTCCTCCACTGAATTATCTTGTCACCCTTGTTAAAAATCAACTACACAGGGTGCCTGGATGGCTCAGTTGGTTAAGCAACTGCCTTGGGCTCAGGTCATGATCCTGGAGTCCCTGGATCGAGTCCCACATCAGGCTCCCTGCTCAGCAGGGAGTCTGCTTCTCCCTCTGACCCTCCCCCTGTCTCATGTGCTTTCTCTCTCTCTCAAATCAATAAATAAAAATCTTTAAAAATTAAAAAAAAATCAACTACACATAAATGTAAGGGTTTATTTCTGGACTCTTTATTCTATTCCATCCATCCATCCATCTATATGTATATCCATCCATCTCCATTAGCCAGTACTGTACTTGATTACTATAGCTTTGCTGTAAATTTTGAAATCAGGTAATATGAATCCTCCAACTTTGTTCTTCCTCAACATTGTCTTAGCTGTTCTAGGTCTTTTGCATTTCCAAATGAATTTTAGAATCAGGTTGCTAATTTCTGAAAAAAAGGGGGGATTTTGAGAGAGATTGCACTGAATCTGTAGACCAGTTTGGGGACTATTGCCATCTTCACAATACTAAGTCTTCCAATCCATGAACATGGGATGTCTTTCCATTTATTCAGGTCTTCTTTAATGTCCTTTAGTAACATTTTGTAGTTTTCGGTGTATATCTTACACTTCTTTTATCAAGTTTATTCCTAAATATTTTATTTTTTTATGTTATTGAAGTAGGATTGTTTTCTTAATTTCATTTTCAAATTGTTCATAGCAAGTATATAGAAATACAATTGATTTTTTGGATATTGATCTTGCATCCTGCAACCTTACTGAACTCAATTGTTGGTTTTAATAATTTTTTAGTGGATTCCTTAAGATTTGCTATACACAAGATCATGTCACCTGCAAATAGAGATAGTTTTACTTCTTTCTTTTCAATGGAATGCCTTTCCACCCCCTCATTGCCTAATTACCTCCAGGACAATATTGAAAAGCAGGGGGGAGAGTAGATAACCTTGTGTTGTTCCTGGCCTTAGAAAAAAGCATTCAGGCTTCTGATGCGCTCTTTTGACTTAAAAACTCTATTGTGTCCTCAATTATGGCTTCTCTTCCTTCCATTCCTTTTGGAATTTTTACTATTGAGAAGTCAGGTCTCTTGAATCTATCATTTATGTGTTTTATTTTGTCAATGATAATTTCCATTTCTTCCTTTTGTACTCTGTCTGCTTTGTGAAAGTTTTTTCGTTTGATCTCCTAGGGCCTGAGTCAACAAACTAGGGCCTGCAGGCCCAATCCAGCCTGCCACCTGTTTTTATAAATAAAGTGTTATTGGGACGCCATCATATCCATTCATTCATGGATTGTCTATGGCTGTTTGAAGCTACAATGGCCAAGTGGAGTAGATATGACAAAGACTGAATGACCTGCAAAAAGCCAAAAATATTTATTATCTTGTCCTTTGTAGGAAAAGTGTGCCAACACTAGTTCTAGATCAGTGTCTTTTCCATTTTTACTACCTCTAATTAATTTTTTCCATTTTGAAATGTTTCTATTCCTAAGAATTACTTTTTGTTGTCATATTGCTCTCATGCAAGATCTTCTTGACTCTTCCTGTAACTTCTCTATCATTCCCTCCATTAGACATGCCATCTGCTGACTGCTCAGCTTGTAGAACATCATGTGAGGGGATCGAAGACTTCAAATTTCTCAAGTCCCCTAAAATGTGTGCTCAGAGGCCCAGGCCTCCCAGCCCCATTGTAGGCAGGTCCCCTCAGCCCCACAAAGGCCTGGCTGTCAGGATCTCTAAGCAGGTGTTAGACAGCTGAGAGGGAGGAGTGGCCAGGGAGTTCCTTCCCCAGGGATGACAGTGGACACCCCAAGGCTGAGACCTGGTCTCCAGGGCTGGGAAGGCCCAAGGGAGGTTGGGCCTCCCTAGGGTGGGGCTGGGTGGGGCATTCTTTCCCAAAGGCCCTGTGGCTCCCAGGAAAGGGATCAGCAGCTCTCTCCTGGATTGCTGGCTAGGGTGGCCTAAGGGATGCCCTTGGCTCAGTTTTCTGAACTTAATTAAGTGGGAACACTCAGGCAGCATGGGATGGCAGGATTTGGCTCCAGCCTCCTCCAAAAACATAGGCCTCCTCCAACCTGGGTCCTCAGTCTGCTTCTCCCATTGCAAAGAGTGGCACTAAGAAGTTGCCCTCTGCCAGAAGGGTACTCATGGTCCTCCCCTCTAGCCCCCCAACATACATACATTAGGCTAAGCTTCCCTCAGTTGGCCCAGGCCTTTGAGACACTCAGCAGGAAACTGGAGTTAACCCTAACCCTAACCCTAACCCTAACCCTAACCCTAACCCTAACCCTAACCCTAACCCGGTATTACCACCACAGGCCCCTCTCCCAAGAGTTGCCTCTTCCTGAGCTTTCAAAGCGGGTGAAACATGGTCTTAAGGAGAGTTACTTTTTGAGCCCAGGAGCCTGAGAGGTAGAGTCAAAAGAGAAGCTCCAGCTGTGAGCCACAGACCATCCTTGGCTGTGGGGAAGGCAAAATGGGCCAGAAGTAATTTCTGTTTCCTGCTGGATGAAACAAGAGCACAAGCAGGAGCTTGGGTTTCCAAAATGTAATGCTTGTAGGCTTGCTCCCCCCCAACCCCCTGCAGGCACTGCTCGGATGAGGGCAAAGAGTCAGCAGGGTCTCCTCACTTCTGTGCTGTAACAGAGGTGGGGTCAAAGAGGAATAAGACCTGCCTACTGCCCTCGTGAAGTTCACAGTCTAGCGGGGGAGTCAGCAGGTCAAAAAGACCATCCCAATATGGGATGGTGAAAGCGTGATGGCGCCGAGCCCCAAGCCCCCAAGCAGTATGGAGGATGGTGCCTGCAGCCTTGGGGGGAGGAGGGTGCTCAGGGTTCTGGGAGAGAGGTGACATGTGGGTGGGGATTGAAGATGGTTTGCCAAGTAGACAGAGGCTGCTGGGCACCAGCGAGGCAGAGACATGTAGGTGCTCAACAAACCTTGGATGAATGAATGATTGAAAACAAACTGTGTTATATTTAAGGAAAACACTGTTGGTAATGAGTGAGTTGGTCAATGAGGTGAATGGTGTGAATGAGGATTTTCAAAGAAAGACGCAGTGTCACAGGTGGTCCCCAAGGTCTCTGAGACATCTGTCGTCTTCACTTCAGAGAAGCATGTCTTTGCTTTGGGTTCTGGCATTAATTAGTAATTGACTTCTGCTGTTAATATAAACCAGACATGGTCTCATTGGTGAATCATCGAAAGCAACTGTGTTTCTTTTGATTATTTGGGGTGAGTGTGGTTTGTTTTAGCAACACCGAGAGAGAGAGAGAGAGAGAGAAGATGGCCCACAGGGCTGGTTCCTCAACCGTGACCCCAGGCGGGAAAAGCTTCAAGAAACAAGGTGAGAGCAGGGGATAATGTAGGCAGTGTTGAAACGGGGGTCAGCAGGAACGTGTGTTCATCTGGCTCTTCATCTGCTGGCCTGTGTGACTTCTCTGGGCCTTACTCTCTCCCTCTGGACAGGAGGTTAGACAGATACCTTTGAGGACTTCCTGGCTCTATTACGTGTCTCTGGCTCTATGACTAGCCTGGGCTAACAGCAGAAAGCCTCTGTTTCCTGCCTCCCCCACAAATGGGAAAACCAGTCCAGGAGGGCCTCTCAGCTGACCCACACACATCACACGTTATAAAGTCACTGACTTTGGTGAGCAATCTTTTCAAGTCCGAGGAAGG
Source organism: Callorhinus ursinus (assembly GCF_003265705.2). Taxonomy (NCBI): domain Eukaryota; kingdom Metazoa; phylum Chordata; class Mammalia; order Carnivora; family Otariidae; genus Callorhinus; species Callorhinus ursinus. The sequence continues at coordinate 68,560,987 of NW_027397070.1, forward strand.
GTGACCTCCAGAGACAAATCATTTGGGGGCCATACATGTCAAAAATAATGTTAATGTTCTTTTTATCTGAAGAATGTAAAACATGAATTCGTGTACTTTTAAGGAATAAAGGCTTTTTCAGTCAATGAGAAACATGCTAAGTAGACTGGTTTCAAAAATGCACGGCTAAGGGAGAGGGTAAGGAGAGACAAGAGTTTGGCTCCTGGGGAAGGGTGGGAAGACTTTGCAGGAGCCTACGTGTGCTGTTCCTCGGCAGTGCCAACAAGGATGTAGGAGTCCCACCTGTGGGGTGAGAAAGGGAGGCTCAGCGAGGTCTACGCTGCTGGTGGAGCAGCAACACGTGGAGCTCTCCTTCCTAAGCATCCTGGGCTGGGTGGGCAAGACCAACACCCATTCATGGAGAAGCAGGGCTCGGCTTAGGGCACAAGTGGTCCCTACCTGTCCTCCCCAGCTCCTCCTGCTGCTCATGACGCCCTCTGAGGATCAAACACCGGATCCAAGAAGTGATCTTGCCAGGAGCCCGACAGCTGACTTTGTGAATTCACTGAGTGATGTTGGACCCCCTTCACTTTCTTGGTGTTCCAACCCCCATCTCCTACCAACAGAAGGTTTTGCAGGTCCCTTCCAGCATCAATATTCTCCGGTCCTCCTGTCTTTATTGTTCCAGGATATTGGTAGTTAGCAGGAAAGGTTGACAGGGGGTGTATGTCTCACACCTTTGGTGCTAATGTTCTATATTAAATCCGCTACCAACATGGCCCAGTGACCCTTTTCCAGTTACAGGATAGTAACTTATCAGACTCCAAGGCAGCGGGGAGGTCAGAGTGGGCCACAAGCTCCAATAACCCAAGTTGAGAACAAACAGGCCAATATCCCAGGGGCAGGGGTGTTCTTCCACAGTCAGAAACGCACCGACCAAGGGTAACACTGCCTCCACAGAACATACCTGCCTGTCTCCAAGTGCCCTGGAGATTGTCCATTTTGGTAATTTTTAGTGTCTAACAAGTCTCTTCTGTAGCAGAGAGCCAACCCTGACCCTGGGAAGAGAGGGACAAATAAGGCGAGAAGGAACGGAAACCCTCTGGACCTGCTAACAGGGCTATAGGGGACCAATGTACTCTTTTGAGTTTGAAGACTCCAGCTCAAACAGAAAGAAAGGGAACATGTGACAATTGGTCACGAAGGAACTCATGACAAGTGGATGGTGAAGGAGAGGCAGGGGATACGGAGGGGAAGAAGCACCTAGAGACCCACCCTGCAACCAGGAAGAACTACATTCAACTGTAGCAAACCAGAATGAATGGGCACTGGGATTCTGAGTCAGAGAAACCCGGGCTTGAGAACTGGCTCCACCATTTGCCGTATCTTGGGCAAAACCACATAACTCACAGAGCCTCTTCATCTGGGCTAGGAGTAAAATAGCGACCCTTCCCCGCCTTCTTAAATTCCAAACTTTGCCAAACCCTTAATATGCTCTTGTTTTGACTCAATTTTTAAGAAGGTAGCTATGATTTCGATGATAGACAGGAGAGGGAGCATCAGCGGCAATACTGAGAAAGCACGGCGATCTGCGTCCACTTAGACGTGGGGAGTGGGATCCCGGAAGGTTTCTAGCCAGCAATGAAGATCGCTAACCTTTGGAAGGATGGGGATTTAACAACCAGTGAAAACCTGGAGCACCTACTTTGTGCTGCGATTGTTCACAGCCTTGGTTTTGGGGCGCCTGATGAGGCTCTCGTTGGGCTAGGGGAGGTCCTCCACGTGTTGATATAACCCCAAAGCTGCGACTCAAGGTCCCAGACCCGGCTATTTACAAAAAGAGGACTCACTGGTCGGTGACCTCGACATGCCTGGATCCCGCCTGCCCCTGCGGCCGAGCAGGTGCGGAGCACCGCAAGGGGAAGGGGAATCCTCTGGCCCACGCGCACCGACGCCCGCGCCCTAAGTACCCTTGTTGGATACCGGGGGGCGCCCCGCGCGGGGAACGGGCTCTGCGCTCCACGTGCCGGACTAGCGCCCCGCCCCGCCCACGACTCCACCTCACCCTCACGGCTCCACCCCTCTCCGGTCGCCCACTGTCCTAAGCCCCTCCCCCCGCGGCTCGTCCTTCCCAGGAAGCCCAGTCCCCACAGCCTGGTCCCCGAAGCTCCGGCCCGTCCCTCGCGGGTCGTCCTTCCCAAGAAGCCCCGCCCCTCGCAGCTCCGCCCCACCCCTTGCAGCCCCTGGCTCAGCGCTCCCGGAGGCGCGGGCGGCGGGGCCCCGCGCCTTTTGTGTCGGGCTCGGGCCGCTGCGCGCGCATTCCCCTCGGAGGCCGGGGGCGGAGGGACGCACGCGCGCGCACTCCCCTCGGCGGGCGGAGGGACGCCCCCTCAGTCCCGGCTGGCGGCGGAGCTCGCCCGCGCGCGCTCCCCGCCTCCCCTTCGGCGGTCCCCGCGCCGCCCGCGCCCGCCGGGGCCGGCGCCCCGAGTCAAGGCGGGCACGCGCTCGCCCCTTCCCCTCCGCCGCCCGCCCTGCCCCCGGCGGCGCGCTCACACGCCGGCCCGGGCACGCGCCCGCCAAGATGGCAGGGGCCGGGGCCCAGCTGTCAGACGCCGTCGCGGCAGCCCGTCCCCGCAGCTAGCGGCCCGGACGCCCGCCCCAAGAAGATGCGCCCCCGCTGCCCCCCGAAGCCCAGCGAGACGCGGAGCCGCCGCGCCCGGGGCCGGCTCCCCCGCTAACGCCCCGCGCCCCGCGCCGCGCCCCCGGCCCCGCGCGCCCGCCGCGGCAGCGACAATGAGGTGAGTCCGGCGAGCGGCGCAGCGGGAGAGGACGGGTTGGGCGGCGCGGGGGCGTTGGCGGGAGAGCCTCGGGAGCGGCGTGGGGGCGTCGAGGACGGCGGGTGGAGGCGGTGGGGGGCACCCGTGGGGCGGGGAGCCGGGCCCGCGGGCAGGTGTGGCGGCGCCGGGCCGCGGCCGCTCGGCCTCGCCTCCCCGGCGGCCCCGCTGGGCGGCCCCCCCGCCCCCCGCCCCCGGCCCCCGGCCCCCGGCCGCGCTGCGAGCCCCGCTTCGGCTGCCTGGGTGAGGCGGTTGCCCTCACCCGCTCGCCTCTCTCGCCCCCTTTCTCTGGCTTCTCGCGCGCCGGGGTCCCCAAACCAGTGCAGGACCCCAAACCAGCCCTCCCCGATTTATCCCCCAGCCAGGGCTCTGCTGGGTGTCCGGCCGAGAAATACAGCACCGCCGGCGCCCACGAGCCCGGAATTCCTTCTCCAGAGGTAACCCGACCCTGACTTGTCGGGGATAATCGCCTCCTTGCCTTTTCTTCGTAACTTTACCTTCTAAACGAATCGCCCGTTGCACCTGCGGTGCCTGTGGTTTCATCTTGCTTGTTTTGTGAACTTGACATAAACGAAACAATACAATAAATGTTTTTTTGTGTCTGCCTTCCTTCACTCAAGTTGTTTTTGAGGTTCATCCATTTTCTTATCGATCTGTAGTATTCCATTGTATGAATATACCACAATTTGTCCGTTCCACTGTTGGTAGACGTTTGAATTGTTTCTGCCTTTTGGCTATCGTGAATACACTTAGATGTCACCCGGTGCACTCATTTCTGTTGGGTATATACCTGGAAGTGGAATTTCTAGGTGGAAAGATAGGCGTATCTTATAGGAAAGATAGGGGTCTTCAAATTTAAGAGATAATACCAAGTTTCCAAAGTATTTGAGCTATTTATACTCCTTCCAGCAAGTGTATGAGAGTTCCTGTGCTCCACATCCTTGTCAGCACTTGGTATTGTCAGTCTTAAATTTTAGCCATCCCGCTGAGTGTGAAGTGGTAGCCCATGGTGGTTTTAAATTGAACTTTCTTGCAGACTGACGAGGTCCTGTTTATTTGGTAGCCTCTTTTACTAAGTGCCTGTTCAGATGTTTTGCCCAGTTTTCTTTGGGGTTTACATGTCTAATTTGTAGTTCTATTCCGAAGTCAAGAAGATTGTTTCTTATAACACCTTGTGGAAATCTTAACTGTTTTGCGGTTCAAATTAAGATCCACAGTCCACTTGGATTTGTTTTTTGTGTAACTTTGTGTATTTGTGTGTGTGTAACTTTTTTTGTGGAAAAGGGGGTTACGTTTCACTTTTACCAAACACCATTTATTCAGCACTGATATCAAAAAGGTCATCTTTCCCCCGTAGTTCTTCAGTGCCTTCTTTGTCACCTTCCAGACTTCCATTTGGGGCCATTTCTTTTCACCTGAAGAATACCCTTTAGCGTTCCTTTAGTGCAGGTCTGGGGTGACAGATTTCTTAACAGTGTGTTTGCCAATGTCATTATTTACATGGCATTAAAAAAAAACCAATAGCTTAATTGAGACACAATTCACACAGCATAAAATGTACTCATTTAAAGTATACAATTCAGTGGTTTTTAGTGTTTTCACAGAGTTCTCCAACCATTACCACAATCTAATTTTAGAACATTTTCCTCCACTGTGAAGGACCTTTTAGGGACTTACAGAATTCTTGGTTTGCCATTGTTTTCTTTAAGCATTTTAAAGATACTTCGTTATCTCTGACTTGGATTGCTTCTTTTGAGAAGCCCCTTGTCAGTCTGTCGTTTTCTTGAAAGTAGTCTTTTTCTCTGGATGCTTTTAAAATGTTCTCTTTGTCTTTGGTTTTCAGCAATTTTTCTATGCTGTCCCTGTTGGGATTTTTTTTTTTTTTTTTTTTTAACTTATAACTGCAGTGCTTAGGGCTTCTTGGATCTGTGGCCTTACGTCTTTCATTAGTTTTGGAAGTCATCATCCATTAGTACATCAGATATGGCTTCCGCCCTGTTCTATCTCACCTTTCTGTCTGGGACTCCAGTTACATATGTTAGATCATTCATTGGATTTTGTCTCTTAATCTTCTGTGTTTTCTGTTTGTCTCTCTGTCCTTCATTCTGGGTATCTCCTCACTTATCTCTCTTTCTTCTGCTATAAATGATCTGTTAAACCATCAATTGAGGGTGGGTTTTTTGTGGGGTTTTTTTAAGATTTTATTTGTTCATTTGAGAGAGAATGAGTGAGTGAGGGAGAGAGCGCACAAGCTAGGGGGAGAGGCAGAGGCAGAGGGAGAAGCAGCCTCCCCCCACTGAGCAAGGAGCCCCATGCGGGGCTTTATCCCAGGACCCCAAGGTTAGGACCTGAGCTGAAGTCAGATGCTTAACTGACTGAGCCACCCACATGCCCCTTTGTGTTTTTTTGTTTGTTTGTTTTTTGTTTTTTTAACACCCAAGATGGGGCTCAAACTCATAAGCTTAAGATCAAGAGTCACATGCTCTACCCACTGAGCCAGCTGGGCTTGCTTCAGTTGGGTTTTTCATTTCAGTTATATATTTTTTGATTCTTTAATTTCCATTTGGTTTTCTTTTTATAGTTTGCCATTATCTGCCAAAATTATCAATCTTGTCTTTTATCTCCTTGAATATGGTATGCATAATTATCTTAAAGTTTGTCTGATTGTGGCACTATTTGTGAGTCTTTTCCGGTGTCTGTTTTCTCTTGGCTTTCACTCATTTTGTCTTGTCTCTTTATGTGCGTAGCTTTTTTTTTTTTTAATTTGTGCTTGCCATTGAATTTGCACAATTATTTTGTAGAAATTGAGATCTAAGATGATGTTTTCCTCTGCCAGAAATAATTCACATTTGCTTTTGTCAGGCGAATGGGGTGCTTGGGATCTGGAGTCACTTCAGCACAGTCTCGGGGATCAAGCTATTTCTAAACTGAGCTGCAGTCCCTGTGAGGGCCAGCCTGTTTGATCCACCTTTACTCCCAGGGTTCAGCTTTTCACCAGCACCTTTCCTCCCTAAGCCAACACCAAACTTTTATCATTCCCTTTGGAATTGGCAAACACCCCCATGGAAAAGTAGCTCTGAATACTGAGCTCAATTTCCTGACTCTCTGATGTTTCTTCCTCCTCCAGGCCTCCATGCAGATATTTATTATATTCTTTCCCTGCTTTTCTAGTTCTCTTCGGTTGAAGATTGTTCTGATTTACTTAATCCATGGTTGCTGGCAGTAAAAGCCCCTCATACATGCACGTTAGGGGCAGTTTGAGTCAGTATTCAATTCTGCAGGAGATTTAAGGTAGCAGGCTACAGAAACTGGAGAATAATAGCAGCTACTTTCTTGTGTTATGTCAACTATGTTAGATCGTCTCAGTTTGTGAAATGCTCTTAGAATCAAGATAATCTCAAAAATAAATCTGTATTTTCCCTTAATATTTAATTAGTTGAAAAAATGGCAGTTTAGTGCAGGTCATTACTGTGATGCAAAGGATATTGGAAGCAGATGCTTTCCTCTCTTTTTTCTATATTTCTTTCTCCTGTTTTGATTTTCTTGTTTATTTGTTAAAAATTACTCTTTATCTGGTCCTCTTGAAAAGAACATTTAATCTTTTGATCAACAATAGCACAATAGCATTCTCATATTCTATTCTTTTGGATCAGATAAAATGGCATGACTGCAGAAATGCAAGTCTGTACATGGCTTTTCCAAAGTGAGCCATTCAGTTATTCTTTTTCTTTAAGCTGTCTGTTTTTTACACAGATTTTTTAAAATGCTCCTGACAGTTTACCATGGTTCTCTGTCACAGACTGTTTATAGTTAAGCACCAGTGCATGTATATTGACATGTACCTCAAGTACTTGGCTTTTGCACAAGGACCTAAATTAGTCAAAGGAGTATATTCATTATCTCTGTTGTCAGCTCATTTGATTGGGATATTTATAAGCAACTTGGTTTATCCATGAAAAATATTTTGCTTTCTGTTCAATCCCAAGTTATTTCAATGAAAATAACACCTTATTTTTCTTGCTAGATACTCTCATGGGAGTATAGAGATGTGACCTGTTCATAAAGGTCTGCAAGGTAGTTTCCAAACCATCCATTTTAAGGAGTGTCTAAGAAAGGCATAGGGCTCAAGATGCATTCTCATGAATAAACTGAATATTTGAGGCACATATTTTTCACATGTTTTAGGAAAAAAGTCCTGTTGAATCAAACTCCTCAGATAATTAAGGCTGTATCTGAGTTTTTCTTTATTTTATAGACTATTGCCTGAATTCTTCCTTTTTCCTAACAGACCTTACATATTTTCATGTCTTCCTTGAAAAATCATTTTTTGAGGGCTTACTGGTGCCTGATGCTGGATTAGGTGGGTAAGGAGGTGAAAAGAACCAGACCTCCCCTCCCAAATAGTCCCCATCCTTAAATGATTTACAGACATCTACTAAATCCTTTTTTTACATCCTTTTTTACTTACTTTTTCGCTTAAAAACCAACCCCCCCCCCATGGAATAGTGTATTTCTGTTTATATGCTTTAGTCATTTATCTGTTGGGAACAGTCTTTTCTCTGAACATTTTCCTTATCTGCCTTTTATCTTTTAAAGATTTGATATATAGAAGGTTAAGATTTTTATGTCATGAAGTCTTTTTCTTTGTGATTTTCCTGTCATTTTTTATGTTTAAGATAGCGTTCTTCTAGAAGTTTGATAAGTATTAAGTTGTTTTATATATAAAATGTAAAAAAGTCATCCTTCAAATTGTCTGGAATATGAGGTGAAGATCAAAATTACATTTTTCTTCAAAATTGCTGATCAGATACTTGAGTGTATCAGTAGACACATGGCAGAGATATCAGGAACATTTCCTAAGTTAGATGGTGATACAGACATCCGGATCTCAGAATTGTCCTCAAGGGTGCATGGTTGCAGCCAGTAACATCTGAATGATGATCACCCCCCAGTCTTCAGATCAGTTACCTGCCCCCAACTGGGCCAGCCGTGTGTATGTAAGACATGGCCGGTCCAGCATCCTGCAAGTCTGGTTTTGTGCCAGGGAACCACCTCATCTGGGCCAAGAGCATTTTATCAATCTTGGAGTTATACAGAATGCAGTGCGATTACAGGGCACAGGATGAGATACACAGGCACAAACACAGTCCTTATTTATCATCGTGAGCCTGTACTAGCCAACACATGTGGGTCCAAGTACATTTCTGAACCTTGTGCTGCAGAATGGGGACAGACAAGCCTTTCTCCCAAGTCATGAAGGGAGTCATTAGAAGTCATATGAGGGAGACCAGCTATAGAGTTGTGGGGTTTCTGTGTATCTTCCTAGGCTCTCTCTTGTTGTTCTGTCTGCCTGTTTTTAGGCTGGTGCTACTGCTTTATTGACCTTGCAGACGATGATTTTTTTTTTTTAATTTTGAGTTTTACTTTTTTTTTTTTTACAATTTTATTTATTTATTTTAGAGAAAGAGAGCATGCGAGTGGGGAGATGAGCAGAGGGAGAGAGACAAGCAGACCCCGTGCTGAGTGCAGAGCCCAACACGGGGCTCAATCTCAGGACCCTGAGATCATGACCTGAGCTGAAATCAGGAGTTGGACTCGCAACCAACTGAGCCACCCAGGCACCCCGAGTTTTACTTTTAATGAAAGTTTTAATGTCATTAATTTGTTGAACAATACAGAGCAGTTTAGAAACCTATTTCAGAGTGTTTGAGGAAATACTCATTCAAGCCAGCAATATTCCAATGTTCTTTGTATGAGGCATATGTGGAAATGGTTCTAGTAGCTTATGCTGGCGATTTCCCAAGCTGGTGAAAAGAAGTCACCATGAATCATAGTGGCATTTATTGTATTTTATTTTAAATTTTTATTTGAATTCCAGTTAACGTACAGTGTAGTATTAGTTTCAGGTGTACGATTTAGTGATTCAACACTTGCATACAACACCCCGTGCTCATCACAACACGTGCAGTCCTTCATCCCCATCACCTGTTTCACCCACCCTCCTGCCCACCCCACCCCCACCCCCAGTAACCACCAGTTTGTTCTCTGTCGTTAAGAGCTTGTTTCTTGGGTTGCCTCCCTCTCTTTTTTTTTTTCCCTTTTGCTCCTTTTTGGTTTATTTCTTAAATTCTGTGAGTGAAATCATATGGTGTTTGTCTTTCTCTGACTTATTTCACTTAGCATAATACTCTATCCACGTCATTGCAAATGCCAGGATTTCATTCTTTCTTATGGCTGAGTAATATTCCATTGTATATATTTATTTGTGTGTGTACACAAACACACACACACACACACACACACACATCTTTATCCATTCATCAGTCGATGAACATTTGGCCTCTTTCCATACTTTGGCTATTGTAGATAATGCTGCTATAAACATCAGGGTGCATGTCTCCCTTTGAATTAGTATTTTTGTATTCTTTGTGTAAATATCTAGTAGTGTAATTGCTGGATCATAGGGTAGCTCTATTTTTAACTCTTTGAGAAACCTCCATACTGTTTTCCAGAGTGGCTGCACCAGTTTGCCTTCCCACCAGTGGTGCATGAGAGTTCCCCTTTCTCTACATTCTAACCAACATGTGTTTCTTGTGTTGTTGATTTTAGCTATTCTGACAGGTGTGAGGTGATACCTCATTGTAGTTTTGATTTGCATTTCCCTGATGATGAGTGATATTGAACATCTTTTCATGTGTCTGTTGGCCATGTGTATGTCTTGTTTGGGAAAATATCTATTCGTGTCTTCTGCCTGTTTGCTAATTGGATTACCTGTGGGTTTTTTTGAGTTGTATAAATTCTTTATATATTTTGAATACTAACCCTTTATCAGATATGTCATTTGCAAATATCTTCTCGCATTCCACAGGATCCCTTTAATTTTATTGTTTCCTTCACTGAGCAGCTTTTTATTTTGATAAAGTCCCACTAGTTCATTTTTGCTTTTGTTTCCCTTGCTTCCAGAGATGTGTCTAGAAAGAAGTTGCCGCGGCCAATGTCAAAGAGGTTGCTGCCTGTGTTCTCCTCTAGGATTTTAATGGTTTCATGTCTCACATTTAGATCTTTAATCCATTTTGAATTTTTTTTTAAAGATTTATTTATTTGTGAAAGAGAGAGCGTGCATGTGCACGGGGGTGGGGGGAGGAGCAGGGGGAGAGGGAGAGAGAGTCTTAAGCAGACTCCTCGAAGAGGATGGAGGCTGATCGCCTGACCGGGGCTCGATCTCACGACCCTGAGATCATGAAAGGAGCCAAAACCAAGAGTTGGACACTTAACCAGGTGAACCACCCAGGTGCTACTATTTTGAATATATTTTTGTGTATGGTGTAAGAAAGTAGTCCAGGTTCATTCTTTGGCATGTTGCTGTCCAGTTTTCCCAACACTATTTTTTGAAGAGACTTTTTCCTTTGCATATTCATTCCTGCCTTGTCACAGATTAATTGACTATGTAGTTGTGGGTTGATGATGATTTTTAATATGAGCAAAATCATCCTTTTGTTAAAGTACCGTCATTTTGAATTTGCTGGTTTGGTAGTTTTGTTTGTATCTAGTTTTATAAACATAATAAATTTAACCTTAGATTTGTAATTGTACATAAGTAAACTGCATGAAAATAAATCAGTTTCCCTTTAAAGGAATCTATATACTACCTAAGTTTGAACTTTGCAGTAGACTGTAAGCTTAATGGCTCTGAGTTGTTAAATGGAAATATCATAAGTGCTAAAGTAATATGAAGAGCACCTGCAGCTGACATCACGGTAGGGGGTGGGAAGGGCAATGGCCCCCTCAGCAAACAACTCTAAGTTTTCTCTTTCCTAGCCCAAAAGGAGATCACCGTAGAAACAATTTCTAGTGGAAATTTTCTCTCACTTTTTAGAAAAATAACTTTTTCCTGATTTAAATGTGATATATATTGCATGCAGAGAATTTGAAAACATAGGAAGGTAGAGAAGACAATACAAATCAGCATTGATCCTACTGTTTAGGGAAAACCACGTTAAACATGGACTGTAGTTCCTTTACATGTGTAAGGGAACATTTTTCACAAAATTGATATTGTACGGTGTATTTGTGTTGGACATTTTACATTTAACATATATGTATTACCCCCTTATTAAATAGTCCTTGAAAATATTTTAAATAGGTGAATAATATCTATTATATGATATGCCATAATTTATTTATCAGCACGCCAATTTTGGGACCGCTAACTTGCTTTTAGGGTTTCATCATTGTAAATAACACAGTGGTTAATGGCTGTGCATATAATTCTTAGGGTACATCTTTGATTATCTCCTTAAGATAAATTAGTAAAATGGTATTATTACTGGCATCAAAGGGTATAAACATGTTAAAGCCTCTTGATAAACATTATCAGAATGTTAATTTTAAACAGAGAAGAGAGAAAGAAAGAGATGAAGTTAGTAAAAGGAAGTTTAATCCTGTCAACTTGGAGGTTTCCCCCAAAAACAAAGGACTAGAGAAAGAAGTAAGTGGTGTGGTTCCACGAGCTCACCAGTGGGGGGAGCCCTGTTCCCGATTCCTCTATAGCTGCTGGTATGAAGGTGGACTGCCTGTCTTTGTCTTTAAGGCTGTGTGAAGGACATTTTCTCCTCAGTTTGGAGTTAATGTCGGAGTGTGAACAAACTTTCTAAAAAACTGTTGTGTTATGCCACATTTTGCCCCCTGTTTTCTAAGCAGCCTGGGTTTTAGAGTCAGACCTGATCCTGCTCCAGAGCCACTCCTTACCTGACTGAGCAAATTACCTAACCTTTATGAGCCTCCATTTTTCTCACGTGTACTGAGGATAATTCCACTTCCTGCACAGGGTTTTGTGATGATCAGTTGAGAATGCATAAGAAGTTCTTAGCCTGTGGTGTTCAATAAAGGTTAGTTATCTACCTCCCCCACCCCAATTTGTTATGTCTACAAGGAAGATAAACCCTGAAAAATCTGGAACAATTCTGAATTCAGATATTCTGCCCTTTGTCACTCACTATATCACTTATCTACCATAAGTAGTAAGTTTTTGGTTTAGAAGCCATAGTTGATACTAATGCTTCAGTTTCTAAAAATGATTATCTGTAAAAGATACAAAGGAGAGCTGTTAAAATAAAGACAAAAAGGAGGCAGGCTATTTGGGGGGAGAAGAGATCATTGTACCAGAACATTTACTTTAAGAAATAGTTATTGTGGGGCGCCTGGGTGGGTCAGTAGGTTAAGTGTCTGCCTTTGGCTTCGGTCATGATCCCACGGTCCTGGGATCAAGCCCCACATCTGGCTCCCTGCTCATTGGGGAGTCTCCTTCTCTCTCTTCCTCTGCCCCTCCCCCCAGCTTGCTCGTGTACACACTCTCTCTCTCTCTCAAATAAATAAATAAAATCTTAAAAAAAAAAAATAGTTCCTGCGGTTGAGCACATTTAGCTGTGAAGTTCACGGAAGCCATGGCGGAAAGGGCAGCATGAGCTGATGTGTGCTGGTGTGCTGTAGTAACACAGACATGCCTTTGTGGGGCTCTAAAGACGTTTTCTGAGTATCTTAGAGACAATGGACCAGAGCTTGGTTTTGGAAGCCTCTTACACACCTCCTCCAGTCCTTTCTTCCTTGTGATAGACTTGACCTAGACTCCTTCCCTAAATGCTTTTAGCCCCCGTAAACATTCTCTGACTCCTGCCTTCCTCTGGGCTCTCTTTGTGGAGCTGTTTCTATTGCTCTGATCTTTTCTTCTCTATGCTCTCTCAAAGGATCCTAAGTAAGAAAAGATCTGGTGGACTAATTCACCAGTTGACCAAAGTGTACTTCCTTTTCCGTTCACCTTCTACATTCCAAGCCTTCAGATCTTTAGTTTAAATGTCACTTCCTCCAGGAGTCAATCCTTGACCCCTCCCCTGAGGGCCCTTCCCTGTTACTTGCCTCTCTATAGCATCCCATACGCCCTCTTCCGTAACTCTCTGTATTTGTAATTACTTACATTTTTCCTCCTATGCTTCAAGAAGGATCATGCCTGTTTCGATCTCTATTAGATCCCTAGAGCTAGCACTGTGCCTGGCACTTGGTAAATACTTCATAAATATTGATGCTGCCTCCTATACCTAAAATGGGTAGTAAATCATGACATTCATTCCACCTTGACCTGGGTCCTTCCAAGTACAACATTCCAGGCATCCACCCCAAACTGTGGAAGCTGGCATCCAAATGAGAGCTGTTTCATTATGTGAATAATGATTTACTGCATTACGGCAGTGACAGTGCTTTAGTCCATTGTTCCCATACTGGTGCTGTGGGACAGGATTTGTTTGTTGATGTGTGGATGGATTGTTTTTCCTGTTATTTCCTCCTAAGGACATTATGTACTGTAACTTTTGGTGTCCTGGATGTTTCTCAAACTTTACCATGCCTGGGAATCACTTGTGAATGTTCTCCCAAAGTGCATATCCCATTGCCAGAGGTGGAGGAATGCTTTCTTAAACTCTGTTTTTCTCTTTCTATTAATAGAATTTATATTTTAGAACAATTTTAAGTTTACAGAAAAATTGAGCAGATAGTACAGAGAGTTCCCATATACGCTGCACACATATAAATTGTGTAATTTCCCCTGGTATTAACATCTTACATTTAAGGAACATTTGTTACACGTAATGTGCCAATATCGATACATTCTTATTAACTAAAGTCCATAGTTCATTCAAGTTTCCTTGCTTATACCTTGTGTCCATTTTCTGTTCCAGGGTCCCATCTGGGACACCACAGTACATTTCATTGTTGTATCTCCTTAAACTCCTCTTGGCTTTGATACTTTTCCAGACTTTCCTTATTTTTGATGACCTTGACTTGTTCTAAGGAGTACTGGTTAGGTTATTGTAGGATGCCCCTCTGTTGGAATTTGTCTCATGTTTTTCTCAGGGTTAGAGTGGGGTTTAAGTTAGGGGGGGAGATCACAGAGATAAGGTGCCATTTCCTCACATCATATAGAGGGTACATACTAGCAACATGGCTTATAGCTGTTGATATTGACCGCAATCACCTGGCTAATGTAGTGTTTGTCAGGTATCATCCTTGCAAAGTTAGTCTCTTAGTCCCCTTTTTAAGAAAGTTACTGTTCACAGGCCACACTTAAGGAGTAGGGAGTTATGCCGCTTCTCCTGATGAGTGCTTTTTAAGTATTAATAATTAAGTATTTTTATATGCGTTAGAAGAAAATAGTGCATCACATCCCTGGTATTTTAACTGGGTTCCCCAGAGGGCTGTATCTGAGACAAAGGCCCACGTGAGAGGAGCTTTCGAGGGAGTGTTCCCTCTGGGAGCTGGAATGAGGGGAGGGCAGTGCAACAGAAGGAGGAAGAGCGAACATGGGCATTCGGTCCTGATCAGGCCATTGCTCTAAGCCGCCGACTGATGATAACTTCATTGCGCAGGACTCCTATTTGTGGGGAGAAAGGGAGAAGCATACACCCATCAGCCACTGTCTGCCTTTGACAGAGGATTGACATTGATTGCCCTGCACGTGGAGGTGTTCCCCGGTGGCCCTGAGAGGGCTCCCATGGCACCCTTGGAGCAGGGACAGGGAAGCAGGTCGGAGCCTGAGCAAGACTGGTCACTTCAGTGGTGGCTGGAATCAGAACCGGTGAGGCAGGAGGAGCGGAAATCATGCAGAAGAGGTGCTTCATGCATGTGGTTTTGTGAATATTATTACTAAATAGAAAGGAAATAGATTTCATTGTTTTCATCTCTTGGTGCGTTGCTTCTTGATTTTCAGCCATTGCTGCAAAGTTTCCTATCCTTCCAGGTTGCCTTCGCCTGTGTTTTTCTAGTACTTGTATGCTTTCTTTTCTTTTTGTTGTGCCCAAACGTTTTAATCTCTGATCCAGTTGCAAGGATATGTACGGTTGGAGGGATGGATCCAATTTTATCCTTTTTTGTCTGTTTTTTAAGTTATCCCAATACCACTTACTAAAAGTTTCATTTTCTCCCACTGGTTTGAGATGCTGTCTTTTGTCATATTTAACTAATTTGACCTATTTCTGGATTTTCTGTTACATTCCATTGGTCTATATTTATTCATGTGCCAGTACTTCACTTTTAATTAAAGAGACTTCATAATAGGTTTTAATATTTAGTAGGGCTAGTACTCTTGTTGCTCTAGTGCACCGATTTTTTTTTAATTTTTTTATTGTTATGTTAATCACCATATATTACATCATTAGTTTTTGGTGCAGTGTTCCATGATTCATTGTTTGTTCATAACACCCAGTGCTCCATGCAGAACGTGCCCTCCTCAATACCCATCACCAGGCCAACCCATCCCCCTACCCCCTCCCCTCTAGAACCCTCAGTTTGTTTTTCAGAGTCCATCATCTCTCATGGTTCGTCTCCCCCTCTGACATACTCCCCTTTTCTTCCTCTCCTGTTATCTTCTTCTTTTTCTTTTTTCTTAAAATATGTTGCGTTATTTGTTTCAGAAGTACAGATCTGTGATTCAACAGTCTTGCACAATTCACAGCGCTCGCCGTAGCACATACCCTCCCCAATGTCTATCACCCAGCCACCCCATCCCTCCCACCCCCAACCACTCCAGTAACACTCAGTTTGTTTCCTCATATCAGTGAGGTCATGTGATACATGTCTTTCTCTGATTGACTTATTTCACTCAGCATAACACCCTCCAGTTCCATCCACGTCGTTGCAAATGGCAAGATCTCATTCCTTTTGATGGCTGCATAATATTCCATTGTGTATATATACCACATCTTCTTTATCCATTCATCTGTCGATGGGCATCTTGGCTCTTTCCACAGTTTGGCTATTGTGGACATTGCTGCTATAAACATCGGGGTACACGTACCCCTTCGGGTCCCTACATTTGTATCTTTGGGGTAAATACCCAGTAGTAGTGCACCGATTTTAAAGAAAAAGTCTAAGTAATAGCACTCATGTTAAATAGACATGACAAAAATCATGAATGACTAGAGTTTGGGAAATAGTGCTTTGGCCCAAAGGAACAAATCTGGAATGGCATGACTCAGGCATCTATATGCCCCTTGGGGAGAATTCTCATTGATGACACGATGCATGTGGCTTTTGAATATGAATCCAAGAGATATGAGGGAGGCTAGAGATCACTCACAGGCGGTATCGCTTTCCAAGATAGGATTGTTAGCACATCAAGGCAGTCCCTACCCTGAGTCATCCTCCTCTAAAATTACTGATGAAACCACAATTTATTTTGGAGATTTTTGACCTGTTAAAAATACTCATTTGTAAAACCATAGAAAGCTAGAAATCCTCTAAGTCTGGTGGTTTTTAATCCTCACTGGGTATCAGAAACGCTTGAAAAGGCCCTCTTCCCTGGCTTCTCCCCGTGCTAGGGCCCTACCTCAGAAGGTTCCATTAATTTGGGGTAAGGTGTTCTGTTGTTGTTTTGTTTTATTATTGAAGTCTCTAGATTATTATTAAATGTGCAGCCAGAGTGGAGAACTACTGACCTAGTCACCAGGTCAGGAGCAAGGCTGGTTTCTCTGGCACTGTAGTTCCAACACCCAGCAGTGGACCTGGAACGTAGAAAGTGCTCAGTAAATGTTTGTTGAATAATATGTGAGTCCCTCCTTACTCGGATGAAAAACAGACACAGACTCCAGAAGTCACTTGCCTGGGGCTCACAAGGGGCTAACAGGGGCAGGAAGCACAGGTCTGGTCTTTTTTCCCCCACTGTCCTCTGTCCACATCCTCCCCTTTACTTACAGGCAGAAGTGGCCGAGAGCAGTTGCTGTCTTGACTCGTGTGTTGTCCAGTGTTGTGATCTTGACCCTGCTACTACTCAGTCAAACAGTACAGGGCGCCTGGGTGGCTCAGTTGGTTGGGCGACTGCCTTCGGCTCAGGTCATGATCCTGGAGTCCCGGGATCGAGTCCCGCATCGGGCTCCCTGCTCAGCAGGGGGTCTGCTTCTCCCTCTGACCCTATTCCCTCTCGTGCTCTCTATCTCTCATTCTCTCTCTCTCTCTCATAAATAAATAAATTCTTTAAAAACAAAACAAAACAAAACAAAAACAGTACAGCTCAGGGGTGAGCCCGAGACTTTGTGGTAAGATCACTGGACTATGTCAGCCTGTGTTTGGTGTCAGCCCGCCTCATGGGGCGGGGGAGGCTGAGGGCAGAAGGGGGCAAGGGCACAGCCAAGCGCTGTTCCCTGTGCACCTGCTGTGTGCCAGGCTCTGAGCCTGCGAGTTTACAGCTGTCTCATTTTTTGACGGGCGTTTCACACCCTCAATTCCAGCCATAAAGCACATTAGAGTTTTGATTAAAATGCATAATGACAATACTTTTAATTAATGCTTTATTTTAGTTAGGATGTATGGTTTTCTGTTAGTCAACGGTAATTCCAGTCTGTTTACCCATAGCCCACATTGCTTCATTCAGTCTTGATTTAGGTAGTCTCCTGGGAAAGACTCAAATTTCAAAACTGGTGCAGTTTTAAACAAAGGTTGTGTTAAGTTTGATGGATTTGGGGGTTCTTCTGGCAGTGGTTTTTCAGGTTGTTTGGACCAATCCTACTAAGAACAGGGGAAGGTGGAAAGTCAAGAAAGAAAATCAATTTGAAGGCATGGGAGAGCTACCAGGCAGAAGGATTTGTAGAACCAAGATTCGGGAGAGGGCAGACGAGTATGCCTGACGTTTGGCACCATTTCTCCCCTTGAAACATTGCCAAAATCATTGAAGTTGCCACCTGAGAAGATGACTAGAGCTTTAGGCAGATTCATGGGACTGGGGAGATACTGGTGTTCAGAGCCCGCCAAGGAGGAGGAGCCCTCGTAAACTTGCCAGGTTTTTCCTGTGGACTCTGCTTAGGGACAAGGGTGAACCAGAGAGAGACTGGTCCTCGCAGAAACAGGAGGACTGCTTTGAGTCACCTTAGTATCTGATTATCTTCAGGTGACGTGGGGTTGTTTGTACCCCCTGGCCTACCTGCCTGTTGGAAGCAAGAGTAAATCCTCTCTAGAGAAGTCTCCCACTACCTGTGCGGATTTCATATGCAGTGAGTGGCCCTCAGTCCGAAATGACGAGATCTTTGAGAAGGTAAAACTTAACCAAAAACCAAGGGAAAATATAGACAACAGAAATAGACAAAATCGTCCAACTTGGATTTTAAAAGAACTGAGAGTAGTTTGTTTAAGGAAATGAATTGTGTTGTACCTTTCCCTGTTCATCATGGCCATCCCAGCTTAGAGGCTGACTTCGACTCCAGCCAAGGCTGTTTCTAGTCTGACTGTGGTGAGCAGGTGTGTCTGCCGCTTGTCCTCAGATATATTTGCATGGTTGTAAGCATCTTTGCTTTTTCCCATCCTGGATAGCTTTGAGGTTGGGACAGGAGAGAAACTGGAATGATGACCACAGGTTCTTAGACCTGAGAGCTAGAAGAGCCCCTGATCCAGTTTTTGGATCTTACTATGTTTTTTATCCTTGAGAGACATGGACATTGTGATTGGGTTAGGCAGTGTAAACACTCATGGATGTAATTTTATACAGTAAAGATGGTGGTAAATATTTAACATAAACATTTCAGTAAATGTGAATTCTTGAAAAATACTTTAATTTTAAATTTACTATAGTAAATGTGATTTTTTTTAAATGTACATACTTCTTTGTATTAAAACTACATGACTACTACTTATTTATCTGTTTTTGTGTACCAGATCTGCTTAAATTTTTACTTGAAATATATCTGTTGAGTACCTACCACATGCAAGACAGTGGGCCAGGGACAAGGCTATAGACACTAGCAAGAGCTGGCCCTTAGAGAGAGAGCCAAGAAGGGGATCTGAGCCTGAGATGAAAAAGTCAGTAAGGAGGTGTGAATTTTTGGTTTTATTTATTTTTATTTCTTTGCATTTGCAGTGGGCTAGGCTAGGGGATGTTGTCTTTTCTAGTTCTTCCCTTTTGCACTTCTTTGAGCTGGTTCATTTTCTTCCTGTTGGCTTTTCAGTTGCTTAAAGACCAGTGGTCTTCAGAAAGTCTTGCCTTATCTTAATTAAATATCCTCCGTTCTTCCAGTTTTTCATGATTTATCTCTAATTAGTGTCCCTTTTAAGGGCCTTCCTTTCACTAAGCTCTGACCTGCTGAAGCCCCATTGGCAATGTAAAAATTCAAATTCTGTAACTATCTTGATCACAGAAGGACGTTGGCCCTGGCCACAAACGAAAGCCTCTATACAAAATGGAAACACACCACACCTTGGAGCCTGTGTACCTATAGACAAATCAGATGTACCACTGGCACCACCTTCTTGTACTAGCTGAGATTTCTAACTGAGCAACGTTAGGGTCCTGTTTATAACACTTCCTTTCCCAGGAAGAGGGAAAATGCTTTCCTCAATTTGTGTCACTACATAAAATAGAACTGTAAGCAACATACTGTTTCAGATAAAAGAGTCTCAAATAGAAGAGCAGTATTGGAAAGAGAACCAGCTGGTCCCTTCACAAGAGCAAAGAGTAATGTGCCTCAGAGTGTCCAAGTCTGCGGCTGATGAGGCAGCGTTACTGTGAACCGCACAGAAGGGTCATCACTCACCCAAGTGTTTATCAGGCGCACTGGGCTGATCCATGGGCTATAGGTAGAAGACACGGTTTTCTACACCGGGAGCTCAGTCCCAAGGAGACAGAGCGCAGGCACCTTCGGTTCGGCATGTCTAATGCTGGCCTCACTATTGCTAAATTT
This sequence comes from Callorhinus ursinus, assembly GCF_003265705.2. Lineage (NCBI taxonomy): Eukaryota > Metazoa > Chordata > Mammalia > Carnivora > Otariidae > Callorhinus > Callorhinus ursinus. The sequence goes on from NW_027397070.1 coordinate 68,580,509, forward strand.
ATGACTAGTTGGTTTTTTAAAAAAATGACAAGACAGTTGAATGGGAGAAAATAGCCTTTTTGACAAATGCTGGGACAAATGAATATCCACAAAAAAAGAATGAAGTTGAACCTCTGCCTCACTCCATGTACAGAAGTTAACTCAAAATAGGTTATGCAATTCAGTGTAAGAGGTGGAACTTTAAAACTCTTATAGGAGAAAATATGAGAGAATCTTCATGGCTTGGGGTTAGGCAGTGGTTTCTTAGAAATGACACCAAACACAAATGATAAAAGAAAAAATAGATAAATTGGATTTCATCAAAATTAAAAGCTTGTGTGCTACATGCATGCACCCCATACTGTCAAGAAGTTGAGAAGACAGCTCACAGCATGAGAGAAAATATTTGCAAATCATATATCTGGTCAGGGACTTATATCTAGAATATGTAAAGAACTCCTACAACTTAATAGTAAAAAGACAATAATCCAACTTAAAAATGGGCAAGTGATTTCAACAGACGCTTCTTCAGAGAAGATATACCGATGGCCAGGAAGCACATGAAAAGGTGCTTAGCTTCCTTAGACATGAGGAAATGCAAACCAGAGCCATAGTGGGTCACCACCTCACCACCCACTAGGAGAGCTAGAATAAAAACGCTAGTAACAAGGGTTGGCGAGGACACACGTAACAGTCACACACTGAGTAAGTGGCGACGTGGATAAATCCCCTACTGGAACCCTCCTTCATTGCTGGGGAGAACGTAAAAGGGTGCAGCAGCTTTGGAAAACAGTTTGGCAGGTCTTCAAATATTAAACATATAGAGTTACCATATGTCTCAGCATTTCCACTCCTAGGCATATACCCAAGAGAAAGTAAAACACAGGTTTACACAAAACTTACACATGAATGTTCATCGCAGCACTACTCCTAACAGCAGAACAGTGGCGACAGCCCAGATGTTTGTGCACTATGACTGCAGACAAGGTGTGGTATAGCCACGCACTGGAATACTAGTCTGCAGCAAAAAGGACGGAAGTACCAGACCTGACACAATGTGATGAACTTGGAGCACATGATGCTGAGTAAATGAGACCAGTCACAGAAGACCACATATTGTGTGATTCCAATTATATGAAATGTCCAGAAAGGGCAAATTCATAGAGACAGAGATAGATTCGTAGTTGCTTGGGGTGCATGGGGGTGGCAATGGGAAGTGGCTGCTAATAGGTTTCTTTGGGGGGGGTGATGAAAACTTAAAAAAAATTTTTTTTTTTTAGAGAGAGAGCACGTGAGTTGGGGGAGGAACAGAGAGAGGGGGAGAGAGAGAATCTTAAGCAGGCTCCACACTCAGCACAGAGCCCAAAGCGGGGCTTAGTCTCTTGACCCTGAGATCACGACCTGAACCAATATCAAGAGTTAGATGCTTAACTGGCTGAGCCACAATTTTTTTTTTTTTAAGTAATCTACCCCCAACATGGGGCTGGAACTCAAAACCCCAAGATCAAGAGTCCCACATTACACTGACTGAGCCAGCCAGGCGCCCCAAAAACATTCTAAATTTAGATTGCAGTGATGATCACACCATGCTGTGAATATACTAAAAAACCATGAATTGTATACTTTTTTTTTTAGATTATTTATTTATTTGACAGAGAGCGAGAGACAGAGCACAAGCAGGGGGAGCAGCAGAGAGAGAGGGAGAAGCAGGCCTCCCGCTGAGCAGGGAGCCCGATGCGGGGCTCGATCCTAGGACCCTGGGATCACGAACTGAGCCGAAGGCAGACGCTTAATGACTGAGCCACCCAGGTGCCCCCATGAATTGTATACTTTAAGTGGATGAATATCATGGAATAAAAATTTGTTTCTCAGAAAATCTGTTTTTTAATTGAACTCACTGCTTTCCTTCCCAGTCTCTGTGAGATGTACACTGGTGATCCACAGTGGAGACCTGGAGACTTACTAGAGTCATTCAGTTCCCTCCCGCCACATCCAGGTGGCCATGTTGTCATTTTTTTCCTCCTTGAGATCTCTTTTGTCTGTCCCCTTCCCCCGAGCCATGATACTGAATTAAGTCAGGTCTCCATCATTGTTAAAACACTCTAATTGCATTCCACATTTGTTCTTTACCTCCTAAAAAGTCTGTACTTTGTTAAATTGATAATAATCAAACCTGAGTTAATATTTTCTTCCTAAGTTTCATTAGGATATTTCTGTGTCTCTGGATGAAGTCATGACTCCTTAGCAGAGTGTTTAAAGTCTTGCATGAACTGGCTTCTCTCTGCCTCTTCAGATTAATTTCCTCTCTTCTTCTTATAAGGAATCTACCCTCACATGTTCTTTGCGTATGATGTTCCTCCTGATTGTAATGCCGCGTTTCAGGTGATTGACAGCCGCATGTGGCTGGTGGCTACCATGTTGGGCAGAACAGATTGTAGAACTTCCACATTGTATCATAAGCACTTAGTAAATATTTGCTGAGTGAACGAATATGATCGCAGCTGTTATCTGCAGGCATCCACCCAGCTTCTGCTTTTGTGTTCCCTGGGTCATGCATGAGGCAGCATATTGGACTCCTCAGTCGGCCCTAGCTATCTCTTCCTTCTTGTTACTCTTAGCTGGTATTTGCTTCTCTGAAATTTCTGCTGATTGATTCTAGTTCTACATCATCCAAAACAGTACCCACATTATTAGACTACAGCAGTCATTTCCTCAAAATCTGTTCCACCCTGGGTTAAACACTTGGCTCATTTAAACCTTGTGTAACATAGCCAGCGTAGCGGTCTCTGGTTTGTGAGTGCTGCTTAGAGTGGTTGACTCCAAATCCGGTGTGACCAGTGCGGAATCCAGGGCTTTATCAACTCTCTCTCTGATACACACATTTCAAGTTGTGCAGCCCTAATTGTAAGTGTCAGCATCTGCCACAAAGTGCAGCAGTTAGCAAAGGAGCTGGCTGAAAGAATTATTCATTGAACGTATGTTGAATTAAGACTTCGTAAACTTTTTAGGTGGACAGTGTTTTCTGTCCCTGAGTGTGTGATTAAATAAATTTTAATCATATGTGAAATTTTTTCTTTTTTTGAAGATTTTATTCATTTGAGGGAGACAGCGAGAGCATGCATGAGTGTGGGGAGGGGCAGAGGGAGAGGGAGAGGACCTCAAGCAGACTCCAGGCTGAGCACGGAGCCCACCTCAGGGCTCAGTCCCATGACCCTGAAATCGTGACCTGAGCCGAAATCAAGAGTCGGACGCTCAACCCACAGAGCTACCCAGGAGCCCCTGAAATTGTTTCTTAACTGCTCTTGTAATCACAAAAATATTTGATTGTTGTGGGAAATTTAAAGACTGTGGGTAAACAGCAAGAATAAGAGCACAAGTGCTCATTGTCACATGCTCTAGAGATAGTCACTGTAGCCTCGTGTCCTTTTTCTAGGGCCACACATTTTTTCAAAATGTATGTATTGCAGCTTTGTACTATGCATACAGCTTTGTAGCTTTTATTTACCAGGATACCATGTTTAATGACATATTTGTGTCATTAAATATTCTAGAGCTTACTTTTTCTCAACATTTTATTATGAAAATTTTCAGACTCAGAAAAATTGAATTATCTAGTTAACACCTATATACCTACCACTATTTTACTTTATTTGCTTTGTCACTTTTCTATCCATGTATTTATCTTTCTATCTTTCCACAATTCATCTTTTTTTTTCTTTTTTTTGGTGAGAGTTTAACTTTTTAACGACTGTACAGTATTTCATTGACTGGAGGTATCTAGATTATTTAACCACGTAGTCAATCAGTTGGGTACTTAGGTTGTTTTCCATTTACATTGTGGTGGTTTTCTCATCGTTGACTTTTGAGATTTTGTTACATGTTCTAGATAGAAGTCATTTATCAGACCTATAGTCTGCAGTGTTTCCTCCCAGTTTGTAGCTTTCCCTTTCATTTTCTTTTTTTTTTAAGATTTTATTTATTTATTTGAGAGAGAGAGCGCATGTGCAAGAGCAGGGGGAGGGGGAAGCAGACTCTCTGCTGAGCAGGAAGCCCGACGTGGGGCCCAATCCACAGGACCCTGGGATCATGACCTGAGCCAAAGGCAGATGCTTAACCAACTGAGCCACCCAGGCGCCCTGCCCTTTCATTTTCTTAGGGTTGTACATATATTTTTAATTTTGATGAAGTCCAGTTTACCAGTATTTTCTTTTACGGATCATTCTTTGCCTACCCCAAAATCAGGGAGATTTTCTCCTATGTTTGTTTCTAGAAGGTTTATAGTTTTAATTCTCACACTTAGTCTGTGATCCATTTTAAGTTAATTCTTGTGTATGGTGTGAGTTAAGGGCCTAAGTTCACATGTTGGCATATGGATTTCCAATTATTTCAGTACCATTTGTTGAAAAAAACATGTTTTTCCCCATGAGTTTTCTTAGCATCGATACTGAAAATCATTTGACTTTCTACTTATTCATTTTTAACTTAATAGAGAATAGGATAAATCTCATTTCTGTTTTACTGTGTTTTGCCTCTGTTCTGATGGTTTCATTTATACCAAGTGTTTTGGAAACAGTTTATTTTCTATGGTAGATCTCATCTTGATTGTGATGATGGGTGGCAGAGGTATGGGGAGTTGTAAAGAATTGGGAAAATATCGTCGAGTGTACCCTCTTCTTACCCCTTCTCCCTGTCATTGAGGTCAGTTATTTGCCTAGAACATGAGTGATAACTATATATTCGGTGAAGTGTTGACAAAAACAGTGATCAAGTAAATGCTTTACTTGTGAAAAAAACATCTTCTGGCATGTACCAGGATATCAGCAAAGCTCAGGAAACTTCCTTAAGACTAAAAGTTACTTTTTTCCAGTGCTCTCTCTTTTGAAGTCTGCTTTCTTTGGGGAATAACTTAATCCCTTTTTACAGTTTATAAAAATGTGACAGAATGTGAACTTTGAGTTTGAAAGTGTAGTTTGGCAAGAAGTTCTGAACTCTATTTCCTTATTAATGTACTTGGTAATAATGAGAACAGTAGTTGGTATTAATGAGTATTGCTCATGTGCCAGGCACTTTTCTAACCACTTAGCCAACATTGTCTTTAATCTCTGCAGTAACCAAGGAAGGCAGGTACTACTATTGCTCTCTTTTTATGGGTGAGGAGTCCGAGGCACTGAAAGACAAGTGACTTGTGCATTTGGCTGGAAAGCCTGGGCCCCAGCAGAACCCAAGCTTGGGAATCACAGTTTCGTACTGCTCAAAAATTCACGGCTGTGGAGTTCCGGAGAGTTCCAGAGACTGTCAAACAAATAAATAAAATCTTTAAAAAAAAGAGAGACTGTTATTTAATCCACAGTCCAAGCCTTCAGTTTGTACTCCATATTTCCCATCTTTGTTATTGTGTTCATTTTTTTAATCACTTGTAAATATAATTGTTTGCCTAGGTGTAGCTCTCTTGGCATTTCTGGTAGGGCTGGTGTAGTTTTCTGCCTTCTCACTGAGAATTTAAAGCTTTGAGTAAGTGAAGAATCTGGAAGGAAAGGATCATGTAGATGTTTAGACTCACAACTGAGTTTCTTCTGTCAGTTGTTTTCTTGCCTAAAAGGCAGGGTCATGGCCTCCTGCACATATTAATTGGCAGGTAGGCTTATCCTTTATATAGTAAAGGTCAGGAAATGGGGGATTTTACTGCCACAGTTGTGTGTATTGTATCCGTTCAGTGTCCATTGGCCAGGGTACATGGTTTTGATCCTGGGAGAACAAAGGGTTAGGGCAGGGGGTTCCTAGGAGTGGGGATGGGAGTAGAGTGGTTGTCCGTGGGGGATGGGAGAAGGGAGCTGGGCTTAGATTCAGGGGAGCTAGGGGCTAGGCCTGGCTCTGCCTGAACTTGCTGCTGATCCTGGAGAATTGTCCCCTATGCTAAGCCTCATCACTACCATGCATCTGTTTATGAAGAAGGGGGCCAAACTGCCTGATGTCTCAGGGCCCTTCCACTTCCACAGCCGGAGGTTCTGGGAGGACTTTCTGACTCAGGAGGACAGACTGATTCAGGCTGCTGGACATCCAAAATCAGGGCAGAACCAAGTCATGTGAGCCATAAACATAAATGTCTCCTTTTCTTGGTTGGTCTCCTTAGGGAGAAATGACCCTGATGTAAGCACACTCCAAACTCTGCTTTGCTCCGTGGTATCTCTGGCTGTACCCTTAAGTAGGGCTGAAGGCCTCGCTTTATTTTCCTCCCTCCTCACCTTTCCCAAAGGGACGGACGATAGGCTGTTCCCTTTCTGTTGTCGAGCATGGTTGGCAGTGCAGGGCTTGCCTTTGATCAGGTTCACTTAACTGCCTGGATCCATGGTTTCCTCTCTAAAATAGGGATAGTAATCCCCTCTTGCCCGCCATGCTAGGTGGTTCTTTGACCATAGAGGACAGTGTCTGAGAAAGGCTTTCAAAGGGCTCTGTAAATGTTAGATCTCATTAAGGTACAACACAGTGAGAGTATGGACATGCCAGCTATGTAAGGGTTTCAGCAAGTGACACGTCAAAGAAGTTAGCACTTCCTCTTAGGCTGTGGAAAGAAGCAAGAGCTCCCATCTTTTATCATCAGGAGAACAAAACTGTGGTCGTGGGCACTGGCATTTATGTCTGCTTGCCGGTTCTGTGCTGGGCAGTCAGGACACTGGGCCAAACTGGACCAGGGTTTCTTGGGAAGCTCCGATTCCAGTCCCATCAAGGCAGACTTTATTTTCAGGTAGACAGGGATTAGGCTCTTCGGGGAAAGGTCAGTAAATTATTACTAATTAATAAAATCTGCATGTTTGTTAGATTTTAAAGGCTTCCTAAAATTAGTTTATTGGAGCCAAGAGGCTGTAAAATAAACTGACCAAAAAAACCTCCCGTAATGATCATAGCAAGTTTTCCCATTTATACTATACAAAAATCTTTTACATACTTTGCACAGCATCCCAAGAGGTGGGTAAATATTATTCTCATTTTAGAAGTGAGAAACCTAAGGCTCAGAGAAACAGCTTGTCCAGTGTCACCCAGTTTATTATTGGCACACCTGAGGCTGGGGGGAAGAAGAACTAGCTTTTATCGAACTTTTTCTAACTGCAAACTGCTTTCACATTTACAATCTCATTTAACCATGTGATAGCCTTACGAATCAGCACAATCCTGTTTCATGGATGAGGTAACTGAAGATCACCAGGGTTAAAAAATCAGTTTTTCAAGGGAAGCAGCTAGGAGGACAGAGCTGGTATTTGATTCCAGCTGTGTGTGGTTCCAGAACTCCATAGTACTGCACACAGTTGCCTCTCTCAAGTCATGGATTCCTTCATTCATGCAACACATTTATTATATGCCTGGTGATGTCCCAGGCCTAGGGTTTCATTTTCTCTAGCTTGTTCTTCTCGTTTCCCGTGGATCTCTAATTTGAGATGTCACCTATCACATTAATGCTGTTGGAATAGTTTGTTCAGGTCGTACACTTATGTGTATGTTGGGAGGGTATATATAAAATGGTGTTCCTGGTTTTATAAAAATCATACCCTTTCATTGTAAAAGTTAAGCAATACAGAAAAGTACAAAAAAATAAAGTACAAATGACCAGGGATGCCAGTTGCCTGTAAATAAGCAGTTGTTAGCATTTTGCTGACATGCTTCCAGACATCTCTTTATGCACATACATACACACATAAAAGCATAATAATAACAGAACAGTTATGTTTACTGAGCTGTTCCGTTGCGGCTCTGGCCTGAGCAGCTCCATGGTTCTCACCAAACCCTTTGAGATAATAATGTCACCCCATTTTACTCAGAAGGAAACTGATGTTTTTGTTTTTTTTTAAAGATTTTTATTTATTTATTTAACAGAGATAGCACAAGTAGGCAGAGCAGCAGACAGAGGGAGAGGGAGAAGCAGGCTTCCTGCGGAGCGGGGAGCCCAATGCGGGGCTCAATCCCAGGACCCTGGGATCATGACCTGAGCCGAAGGCTTAGCCTACTGAGACACTCAGGCACCCCAGGGAAACTGATGTTTTAAAACAATGATGTAATTTAACTTGCCCAAGGTCAAGTCGTGGCAAGCTCTCTGCATCTAAAGGCTGAGCTTGTGACCACCGGGCCATGTTGTGTATATATGGTAGTGCATCCCTGAGAAGACACTGTACTGGAGGTTCTTTTCTGTAACTTGCTTTTTTGTTTGATTTGTGGATGTGTTTTTACACGATAATTCATACTTTGTAACAATCCTCTATAATGTTTTTACTCAAAATTAACCATAGGTCTGCATTTGCAGTGGACTCTTTATTTTTTTATTATTTTTTTAAAAGATTTTATTTCAGAGAGAGAGAACACATGCACAAGCAGAGGGAGAGAGAGAGGGAGAGAGAATCTTGAGCAGACTCCACACTGGGCTCAGAGCCCAATGTGGGGCTCGATCTCACAACCCTGAGATCATGACCTGAGCTGAAACCAAGAGTCAGCATTCAACTGATTGAGCCACCCAGCTCCCGTACTGATTTTTTAATATATACTATATTTTATTTGACCAGCCCCTATTGATGGATATTTCATTTATTGCTATTTTAAGTCATATAAAAATCAACATCTGTGCTCTTTTGGTTTTAACTTGTTCTATGGTGGTTAAAAGTCAGGCGGCCTATGTTTAAGTATGATGAGCTCTGCCACCTTTGAATTGTATGATCTTCGGCAAATTATTTCATCTTTCTGTTCCTCAGTCTCCCCATCTGTAAAATGGGAAAAATAAGAGAACCTGACTCCATGCTGCTCCCCCAGGATTAAGTTAATTGAAACAACAGGCACAGTAGAACAGGGGATATAGTAACTGCTCAGTAAGTGTTAGCCCTTGTTTATGGGGCGCTGGTTGGTGGAGGTGGTAGGAGTTTTTCAACTAAGGTGCTGTGGATCACTTCTGGGGAGATATCTGTGGATCCCTTCCAAGGAAGAGGGGGCACCCTGAGAGGGTGACTCTTCTGTCCTGTGAAGCCGGCTTGAAAGTTTGTATTTTCCAGGATCAACCAGTGCCCTCAGGCCTTGTGCCCATTTGCCTTTTCAGACCCTCTTCTTTCTTTCCAGTTTTAGCCTAGAAATTCCTTGCCATCTTGACAGCAATTTGATGCCTTTAGAGATGTCTGCTTGTTTTTTAGCAGTTTTACCTGGCTCTTTTGGTTATTTTCACTAGAAGAGTTGATCTAAACAACCCCGTTCACTGTCACTGGAAATAGGAAGTCGCTCCAACTTTATTTAAAGATCAGTGTTGATTTCTAATCTCTCGTCACATGATGGCTCTCCTGGAAAATGACAGTACTTGTGTGGCACACCTGGGCACTGGATGTAGCTGTTTGCCATGGGAGGGACTGCCTTTGGGGCCTGGGGCGCTGGCCTCGTAGAGAGCCAAGGGGTCCAGATGACAGAGCCCCTTACCTCGTGGAGGCACACCAGTTGGGGAGCCCAACTCGAGAAGACACGTTTATGAAAGAGAAGTAAACCTCCGACTGAGGGGGATAGACACTTTTTAGAGAGAGTGTGCAACATTAGCCACTTCTGTCTGTCCTGCTGTCCCTGTAGGAGGAAGAGAATGGGGTTTCTCCACCTCGGCACTATTGATACTTTGGGCCAGATAATTCTTTGTTGTGGAGGGCTGTGCTGTACATAGTAGGGTGTTTAGCAGCCTCCCTGACCTCTACCCACCAGGGACCCATAGCACTCTCCCGTCCCCAGTTGTGACAGCTGACAGTGTCTCCACACGGTGCCAAATGGCCCCTGGAGCATTGAGATGGCCCCAGCTGAGACCGCCCCCGCCCCCCTGGGGTAGAGCAGTCAGTGGGTCTTTAACGTGCTTCATCCGAGTGCCCTGGAGAGCTTGCTAAGACACAGACTGCTGGGTTGCATCCTCCCTCCAAAGTCCCTGATTCAGTTATTCTGGGACGGGGCTGAGAATGTTCATCTCTGACAAGCTGACAGATGATGCCGTTACCGCTGGGGGAGGTGCCTGATTTTGCTGGTTTAAAGGACAAGCACCTCCATTTGAAACCAGGAGACTTCAGTTCTGATTCCATCTGTGACGGTAGTTGTGGGACTGTAGGCAAGGTGCTGTGTTTTTCTCTTTCTGTGGTCCAGATGAGACCAGCATTTTTCTTAGAGTCACTGATGCCACCTAATGAAATCTATGAAGCCCTTGAAGTTCCACGCTCTCTTGATGGGAGTACAGTGGTTCTCAAAGTTTGGTTCCTCCAGTGCCTGTGTCCCTTTTGCCCTCCTTTTTCTTTCTTTCTTTCTTCCTTCCTTTCTTTCTTTCTTTCTTCCTTCCTTTCTTTCTTTCTTTCTTTCTTTCT